>NC_080041.1:108028023-108343523 GCF_012489685.1 Lotus japonicus | reverse complement strand
AAATACCTCACCCCCTCCTGTAGATAGAGTCGTTGCAGGGAAGAGAAAGAGAAAGCGAGATAGAGAAGAAAAAGGAAGTAGAGGTGCGAGAGAGTTTGAGAGACAAGGGATTGATCATAGGTGAGATTTTATCCACTACAACATTTTTACTTTTGGTAACACTGATTTATGTAACGATTAAAATTGTTGTCTAAATATGCATCAAGAATCAGTTTGTGTTTGTTGCCATAAAGAGTTCGTTTTAGACATCATAGTTTTTTACATCACTAAATAAATGTTTCTTAGTTTATAATAAGGATCCATTATTATGTAATAATTATTGCATATTCCTGGTCCGGTTTTGTAGGTCCAGCAATCTGAGGGGTAATCAAAATTAACTTTGATGCTACTTTTTATCCTGGAGGCGTGGGAGGTTATGGATTGGTGGCTAGGAATCATGCAGGCGAGATCATGGTATTGGCAACGACGTATCCCTTGACTTCTCTATCTTCGTTGTTGGCAGAAGCGGGTTGCTTTTGGTGGGCTCTTTGCTTGGCTAGAGTTGGGATTTTGTAGTGTGACGTTTGAGACAGATTGCTTACAGTTTTTCATTTGGTGGAGATCTAGGATGGAGGGATTTTTTTTAGCTACTGTTGTTAGCGACTGTCATCTTTTAATTCCTGCTTTTGATGTTTTTTCGTTTTCTTTTGTTAGACGTTCTGGTAACGTTGTGGCTGGTCTTTTAGCGAGGAATGCCTCCACTCACACAAATGAGGTATAGGTGGAAAATGTTCCATACTTTGCTGTTCTACCTGTTCATCTTGTTGCCCATGATATTTTGGCATCTATGCCTCCTATGGTTTGATTTAATGGAAACACACTTAAAAAATATATATAACTATAATAGTTTATTAATTATGTTTATTTATTTATTTGGATTTTTTTATTTATTCACCTTTATCGTATTTCTCATGCTTAGCAATACAATTCTTGGGTTTCTAATTTTTCTTAATAAAACTCTTTATTTAGATTTTAAACGATTTGGGTAAATTCGACTCTAATTACCACTACGAAACAAGTCTTCACGACTACAACCCAACAACACTATGTTCACATAAACAACAAATATATACTCACATTGTATTTTTCCAATTGTCCCCATAAACAAAACCAAAATTCAAAAATCTCATATTTATGGGCAAAAAGATAAACCGAGGTTCTCATATTTTCTTAATACAAATAAACTAGTATTGATCTAGCGTCATGCGCAGATGAAATAAAAGTATGAATAAATGAATAAAATGATAGGTTGGACTCAAATATAAGTCAGTGAATTAGCAAGCGTTAATCAATTATTGGTAAAAAAATTCTTATAAACCACATTCATTGTTGTTGAGTTGTTGAGCACACATATACTTTACATCAATCATAATAATTTTTAACTTTTTGTTCTGTTTACAACTCTCGCGAGTGGCATGTACAATTGGTTATGCTCTCGCAATAAAAGCAGCTCCAACTGTATAAAAGATTTTAATACAATTAAATTAAGATTTATTTAAATTAGAAATTGTATTAAACATAAATAACTTATCTTGCTACATAATTCGATACTTATTTTCAAATTTCAAATTATAATAATAAATGAATGTAGTGGTGTTTTGATGAGGCTCTCTCTGAAGGTTCAACTATAACCAAATTTTAGTGGTGTTTTGGCTTGTGCTTTGATAGCATACTCTTGTACTTGTCACATGGGGCTCCTTGTAGGCTCATTCATTTCCTATCAATAATACTTTCAATTTTCAAAAAAATAATAATAAAAGAATTTAAATTTGTAGCAATTATTTTAGAAACTGAAATTTTAGTCTAATATTGTATCTAATTGCGCTAAAATATTTAATTTATTTTAATTCAATCAAATTAAAATTAATTTAAATTATGAAAAGTGTTTTTTTCGTAGTAAATAAATTAAGAAGTATATGAATGTAATCAAGTTATTTTACCACACAATTTAATAAATCATGATTGATTTCAATTAGTGAATGTATTTTTTTTAAGCATAGTGAATGTATTTAATATAATTAAGTTATTTTCAAATTTCAGATGGTAATATAAATATAATTTAACTAATAGTATGACATAGTTCTATAACTGGGATTGTAGAGATTAAATTTTTAATTTGAATTAAATTTTGAGATATATGACATCATATTACTAAGTATATGATTCTGTTTTTTGTTTCGGGCTTAGCCCTCCTTCCAACAACAAAAAAAATATAGTTAATGATATTGATTTCATTTATTAAATAATAGAGATATAATGACATTGTATTACTAATTAAATGAATGGTTCCATTACATCATATTAAATTTTGTTTAATTAGTCTAAAAATTTAAACTTATATTTAATTTATCAAATATTTTTTATAAGCATTTATCAAATATTCATAGCTATAAAAATACATTGTAATTTTCTATATTTAAACTCAAACAATAAATATATATTTAATAAAATACATTTAATGTTATAAAAATCACAATTGGCTTTTGTTAGTTATTCTAATATCATTAATAACCATTAAATATAGTAGTTATTTTCAAAAAATACGAAATTGTTGAATATTTAAATTACTGATAATCATAAAATACAAATATGACACCATTTGCCAATTAATAATAGTATTAGAGAGAAAGCTATTTAAGGCAAAACATGAGGGAGTGAGACTTGTCGAAATTACCACTTTGAATAAATTCGACTCTAATCACCATTATAGAATAAGTCTTCACGACTACAACCCAACAATACTACCTTCACATAAACAACATATAGATACTGACATTGTATTTTTCCAATTGTTCCCTGAAACTATATCAAATTCAAAAATCTCATATCTATGGGCAAAAAGATAAACTGATGGTCTCAAATTTTCTTAATAAAAATAAATACGATTAGCATTTAAAAAAACATATTTTAGATAATTTTCTTATTAGATAAAACTTATAAATTTAAAAATATTTTTTTATTGGTAAATGTTAGTTGTTAGTAATATTAATAAATTAATCATACTCAGGGTTCGAACCCTGGACTTTCCCCCCTCCCAAACTCTTATGTCCCTTAACTTATAACACTTGAGCTAATCTTTGGGGACCATAAATTTAAAAATAGTAAATTTAAGGATTCAAAATTGTGAACAATTAATGTTTATAAATATGGGCATAATAACGAGTCGTGTTGATGAGGGGTACTATTAGAAAGAGCGTGGTAATGGTAACGTATGAGAAGAACGAAATCGCTAATGTCACGCACGCATCAATCATCATATCAATACAAAACCACAAAATATCAAATTAGATTAGTTTCTATCTAGATAAAAAAATTAAAACCAATTTAAGTGCAGTTGTTAATTTTCATAATCTTTTTTATTTAATCTTCTTTCTAAAACTGGTTATATAATATAATCTTATCTATCCGAGGAAGCCTTTTTTTAATAATATAATAATAATAATTGAGTGGGAACAATAAATAAGAAAAATAAAAATTGTTTGTGAGGCTCTCACATCACACCCTACACCAAATCCCCTATAAAAGTGGTAACAAGAACAAGGGGGATAAGAAGCCAAAGATCAAATTGCAAGAAGAAACACTGAAGAAACCAAAACAACAAGAGGTAAAAGAGGATCTCCCAGTTCTTCTGGCCTGGGCACTACCTTCTTCTTCCTTCCAGTGCCTACCATTGCAATATTGCATTGCTTCTTCATGTAAGAACAATCAAGATAGATTCTATCAATGATTCTTGTTATTGTTGTTATTGCTATTGTTGT
This sequence comes from Lotus japonicus, assembly GCF_012489685.1. Lineage (NCBI taxonomy): Eukaryota > Viridiplantae > Streptophyta > Magnoliopsida > Fabales > Fabaceae > Lotus > Lotus japonicus. Next base: position 108,339,726 of record NC_080041.1, on the reverse strand, counting down.
TGTTGTTGTTGATTTTGGAATTAATATGAATATTGTGGCAAATTAAAATAGATGACGGTGTAGCTAGCAAAAACAACGCATTGATTGAGTGAGTGATTTGAGTTTGAGAGATGAAGAGCTACGAGGCTATCAGAATCTTGGATGATGATGATGTGGAGAAGGGTTTAAACCACCAGATCTCCGATTCAGGTTCCGCCATTGTTCTCATCAATAATGGAGACATTCACAGGAACAACAAGGTTCAAGAACAACAACACTCAACAACAACAACAACCACAACCTCTTCCACGAACCACAAACCTCAATCACAATCTCAGCGTCTGGTTTCAATCGATGTCTTCCGTGGCCTCACCGTCGCGGTAATCTCTCTCCCTCTCTCTCCTCCCTCTCTTTTTCTACAGTTTTCAATTATTTTTTGTCTAATAAAATAAAACTGATAAATAGTTTAATAATAACATCTTTCAACTTTACCGTCGACGAAATAGATATATATCTCTTTCAATAAATGTCTTTTTCGAGATTCAAATTTTAGTCTCATATTTTCCGAGTCTAGCTTGCTTATCACTTAATTTAAGTGTTATATGTTTGATTTTCATGTTATGAAAATTTTTCATAATGTTTGTGATTGGGGGAAGGAAGATGGTAGTACTTGTGTATTTTTGACAAAAAGTGGGAGATATTTTCTTTTTGAGCTGTTACGTTAATTACGTTAATTAGGATTTATTAATAGTAATAAAGACTCTCTGTCCGTTACAAATATGGGAGGAGCAGAACGACGTCGTTTTGTGTACTTGGTTGTCTTGGAGTTTGGATTGAGTGGTAGTCCAAGAAATGTTACTAACAGAGTGATTTTGCACCACCCAAAACGGTGGTGCTTGTTTAGTGGTTATTGGAGGAAAATTTGACTAGTGGTCGAAACCTTTATGGGATTTTTGGGAGAGAGATTCTTGGGATTGTTTCATTAGTATTATCTTTTTGGCTTTGATTTTGCCATGACTCATGTTCTTGAGAGAAGAATCCAAACCTCAAAGGGCTTGCACGTGTTAAAGTGAAGTTCCTTTACTTTGAAGAAAGGAATTGCATTTTGTTTGGGGTTGCATTCCACATATTATGTTGTTACCCTTTTTATCTTAGAGATATAGGAGTAGTTCGTTACTTATCATCACTTTTATTATCATTATCATTTTTCTAAAGCCATACATTTTATTAGAGTACGTTTATTTCAGATTAAAAATAACTATTTATTCGAGTTAAAAAAAAGACTATTTATTCAATTCCATTCATCAATATTCTTTAATTATAATTATAATATATAGAAATAATAGAGAGGTCGTAAAATGACTCATAAAAATTTGGATTAAATAATTCATATTTATAGGTAAACTAATCACATAAACAATTCGGTAAAAAAAAATCACATAAACAATAAGTAGGTTTGACCTTTTCATATTTCATATAACTCAACTTTTAACTAAAAAATATTCTCCCTATTTTTTTGCTTTTTATTTGAGAAAGAATTATTTTAAGTAGTGATATCTACTTATTCTTATTTTATCGACATTCTCTAAATGCTTTTCTCAATATTCTTAATTTTTATAATATCTCTATATTTTTCTTAGATATTTTTTTGATTCCCTTCAACTTCTTTTTAGAGAGTTTGGTTACCTATCTCTTTAGTCAATTGGAGAGCCGTCCATTTAAACCGAATTATAGCCACGTGCCCTTTCAATAAATTTTCAGAATATTCTCTGGTTATGAATAATATTCTCTACTTTTTCTTGAAGAAATATTTCCTAGTACTTATATTATTAATTTATTATCTAAGTTTTTTCAATGAATTTAAATAAAAACAATACTTTTTACAATTATTGATATGAGAAATACATTTTGCATTAAGTAGGGAATATATGATGTTTCCATACTCCTAAGCAATCAACTACTTTTTTTTTGAACGTAAGCAATCAACTACTTACTTTTGTGCATTTTTCCAAACAAATAAAAAAAACTTTTGTTCCTAGTGAACCGTATCTTATATTATTATTTATTTAATTTTACTTCTTTTCCACCAAAATTGAAATTTATATTTTTAGGGACAATATTTTTTATATATTTAATTAAATAATGGTTTTCTTATATGACCATAAGATTTCTAATCAAAACAAATACTTGCTTGCAAGCCGAATAAATCGTGCATGCTTGCGCTTCTTTAATTTTACTTGTAACTTCCTTCTACTATTTTTTTTTTATCTACCAATTTTAATATTTTTTTAGGGAAGGGGATTTTAGTCATTTGCCGGGATCGATCCTCACATCACATGTCCCTTAACTTTTATTAATTATACCTAACTAACAATCAAATACTAATGATAATAATTGTTGTTGGCCATTTTTGGCCACCCCCCCAAACCCGTTAGACAATAAATTAAAGAGAGCTTCAGTTTTTGGAATATCAGTTCCAGCCTAATATTAGTTTCACCTCTTTCTAAGCAACATTAGATTAGATATTTTTTTACCCCCATCCACTAAACAAGGTCACAACTATTGATTGTGTATGTTAAATATTAACCTTAAACTTTACATATTCGGTTACTAATACATCATGGGCTAGGAATGGTGGCAAGTCGTGTGAGTTGGTTAGGAGTCATGTGGCAAAATGACTCGTGACCACTATTACTTACTTTTGGGGTTGCTTTATAAATGGGAGATGACAAAGAAACGCAATGGTTTCCATTCACTTTACTAAATAGCATCTTTCATTGCATCATTTTACCATGTCACAAGTTACACGCATATTTTGTTGGCGAATATGCTTCATTCAATAAGTGTAAGATGAATGCTATTACAACATCATTCAAATATGCATATGTTGGCAAATATGCATCATTTTACCATGTTACAAGTTACATGCATATCAAAGATGAATGATATAAGCAATTAATCTTTCAAGACTTTTTGTCATGAAACAAATATCTCAAATGCCCATTGAAATTCAACTTTTTAGTAGAATAATTTGGGTAACAAGGATTAAACTCTAGACCACCTGATCATAGAGACTCTGATACCGTGTCATGAACCAACATCCTGAAAGCTTAAATTGTTGGGTTAAGACACGTGAATAGTTTTATACTAATAACACTTTCCATTTATATTCAACTTGTGACATTGTAAAGCAATAATCATTTTCTATGTTGAATTTTTTTGAGACATAGACTTGTTTTGATGCCTAATAAAATTGGACTGAATGAGCTAAGCTGTCCTGTTTAGCCTTATGTAGTGTTTGGTACTCACATGGGGTTGTATAACCTTATTAAAGTTAGACTCTATTCACTTTCTTGAGCACAGACCACTTGCCTCTTTTTTCGACTATTCACATGGTGCATAATTAAATTATTTTCCAATTAGAGTTAACAGATATATGTGGTATAGGATGGACCAAGTTGCTTAAGAACATAGGTGTCTTCTTCTGTATGTAATTCACATTACCTTGTTTTTTTCTCCATTTCTAGTCAGTAATTTTATGAAGATAAACTAGAAGTTGCATTGAACCATTGATTAATCTAGTATAATGATTCAATAATCTTTAAATATCAAACAAATTTGACACCAGCTGGAGGTTTGATATTTCGTTGTTGAACAAATACTAGAAATTTCTGTACTTAATCCCTCGCTTTGGAGCTAGCTCTACCAGGATGTGAATGTTCTTGACTCGAACAGGATTGCCTCATGTGGAGAGTACCTGTGTTAAACCAAAAAAAATTGTGTACTTAGGATGCGAGTTGCAAGGGTATAGTATAGGCCTATAGGGTTTAGGGTATATCTTAATTTTTTTCTTTCTATCATTTTTTCATACTAAATTTATTAATCTTGATGATTTTGATGCAGTTGATGATACTGGTTGATGATGCTGGTGGACTACTTCCGGCGCTCAATCATTCCCCATGGGATGGTTTAACAATAGCAGATTTTGTCATGCCACTATTCCTTTTTATTGTTGGTCTTTCTCTGGCACTCACATACAAGGTATTCATTCACTAATGGCGATGTTTAGTAATGCAATATCTTCTAACTCTGCAAAGTCTTACATCATTTGAACTGAACCAGAACTTGTTGGTGGAACTTTCTTTATCTTTCCCTAATCTAACTAGTCCTTTTCTTCAACAGAAGCTGTCTTGTCCAGTGATTGAAACGAGAAAAGCAATTTTACGTGCTCTTAAGCTTCTAGCATTAGGCCTTTTTCTTCAAGGTGATCTACTGAGCCTTTGGATTTAATATTTGTGGCAAGTTCTTGGCTAAATTTTAAGCTTTGTTGCATATGTTCTTGTTAATGAATGTCAAGTTCAAAAGACCAAATCTTGAACACACCTTAGTGTTGGTAATTTATTATAAGAATCATGTGTCTTGACCACATCTATGCAGTGTGCTAGATTTTAAGAACTTGCATATTATTTATTTCTTAAATTTCTGAAATCAAACCGACCCTCATCAGGAGGTTATTTCCATCGCATAAACGACCTGACATTTGGAGTGGATATGAAGCAGATAAGACTGATGGGAATACTGCAGGTATGTTATTGTTATTTCCAGAAGTTTTTCAATGACCCCATGCGGACCAATGAGCACTTATTGGAGTTTATATATTGCTTTTTCTTGTCTATATTTTTTCGTGTATAATAATGATCATTCCTTATTTTCTTCATTGAATCTCAGAGAATTGCGATAGCATATTTGCTTACGGCGCTATGTGAAATTTGGCTCAAATGTGATGATATTGTTAAGTCAGGATCATCCTTATTACGGAAGTATAGATATCAGTGGTAAGGCTAATTTTCCTGAACACTTAAGTTTCTTAGTTAAGGTTTGATGAAGCTATAACCTGAGTTTTGACTCTATTAACAACTTAAGTTTTTTCTAATTTCTAGACATCTTGGAACTAAAATCATGCAGCACCATGTTCTTAAAGCTTTGATTGTTCTTTTTTTGTGTGCATGTTTCTTATCTGTTTTATTAACAATACTTTGAAATTCTGGTATTGATGTTAAGTGCTGCAATGTTTCTTTTCCGTTGAACCTGTATCTCAAACCATGGTTTTTCTTAGTGAGAATTTTCCTCTTTCTCTTTTTCACCCTCTGGCTGTGCCTTGTTAATCTGTCGGACTCTACAGGGCGGTGGCTTTCGTTCTATCTGGGTTTTATCTTTGCTTGCTATATGGATTGTACGTTCCTGATTGGGAGTATCAGATTCCAACAGATTCTTCTTCAGTGCCAAAGACATTTTCAGTCAGTGTTCTTGCATTCTATTTTCTTCTCACTTGTAAAGTTCCTTTAGGGGAGGAATTTAACTTCTCATATTGGTTGAAAACGGGACTTATGTATGTATTCACACATTCGCTAGGTTAAATGCGGAGTATGGGCTGACACGGGACCGGCCTGCAATGTTGTCGGGATGATTGATCGTAAGATATTGGGTATACAACATCTCTATAGGAGACCGATATATGCACGGATGCCGGTATAATCCTCTCTCTTCAAAATATATTTTCAGCCACTTTGCAAGTTCCTGTTGTTGCTTTTCTCTTTTATAGATATGTTACCTTTTTTTTTGTCATTATCATAGGAGTGCAGCATTAATTCTCCTGACTATGGGCCATTGCCTCCAGATGCTCCTGCATGGTGTCAGGCCCCTTTTGATCCTGAAGGACTCTTAAGGTGAGTTCGCTATGTCATCCTTCTTGTTTAGAATGTTGTTCTTAGTAAGGGGAAACTGATGAAGTGCATGTTTGGAAACTCATCTACCATTGATTCTAAAGCCAAACTTGGGTAGTAGCTTCTGGGTTTCAGAGTTGATTCTGATGAAATACAAGTTGATCCAAACATGTTAGAAGAAAGTGATTGATATTAGATTATGAAATTTTGTCGTTGATATGAGCATAAAATTTCTTTCACTCAAGATGGACAAAGGTTTCTATTTTGGTTTCCCCTAGTCTCCAACTTAAGTAAAATTTGTAAAACATGACTACTTTTTTCTTGTTGCCTCTAATTTTGTGACTATTGTGGAATTATAGTTCAGTGATGGCTATTGTTACCTGCTTGATTGGCTTGCACTATGGACATATCATTGTCCATTATAAGGTAATTCCCACATTTTTCTTTTATTATCTTTTTCCCTCTTCTGTTTATAAGTATGAATGTATGATTAACAGCTGTTTACTTATTGCTGCTTACAGGACCACAGAGTTAGGATCATACACTGGATGATCCCAACCTCTTGTCTTATAGTTTTTGGCTTTGCTTTGCACTTATTTGGTAACCATTCTCTTTACCTATTTCTTCATTACTACCATTGTCCCACTGAATTTTTCTATTATTTGTAGATATTAACATAGTTCTTCCTTGTAGGAATGCATGTAAATAAAGTTCTCTACTCATTTAGTTATACATGTGTCACCGCTGGTGCTGCAGGCATCCTCCTCGTCGCGATATACTTGATGGTTAGATATCTAATTTCTCCCTTTAAGTAAAGTTCTCTAGCTAATTCTCTTTTTAGTTTTCTCATCTACTTGATGGTTTCCTTCTTTGCACTCTTTTTCAATTTTTTATTCAAACTGTATCTGCTTCAATAATCTTGTGGATGAATTTTTTTTCTTTCTCATTTTATTTCCTCCTTGCAGGTTGATGTATGTGGATATAGCCGAGTTACGAAGGTTATGGAATGGATGGGCAAGCATGCACTGATGATATATGTCCTCGCAGCTTGCAACATTTTCCCTATTTTCCTCCAAGGATTTTATTGGGGAAATCCTCATAACAACATTGTAAGTTTTATGTCCCACTTCACTCTGGGTTGCAAATTGCAATTTAGTTCTGACTTTGTTAATCATGATTTTCTACTAAGATATTTGAAGTTTTATGAACTTACTTGCATGCAATTCACCATTCTTCTTGAAGATAACAAAATGTGATCTGTAATTTCCTATCACAGCTCAAGTTAATTGGAATTGGTACATGAAGAGGTTGAGGCAGAGATGCTGGTGGATAAGATTATAAGACAGTGTTAAAAGATGAGACATTTTTGTTTCAACTATGTCTGAAAGTGTCGGCGGCAACCATGCGATGCTCGTAGGTTTTGACAGGGTTTTGGAGCTAGTCTTTTGTTCAAAGAATGTGAATCATGTTCCTCCAATCTCTGGATGATGTCACCTGCATGGATGTATATATCTTAGACTAGTTACATTTCTTGATGGCACAATCTATATATATAGAGCAGCTTTTTGTTTATAGTATGACTGCTATATATATATTGCTTAGTTTTTGTATCCTTGAAATGATAGATTTCAAGAGGGATTAAGCATACGAGGCATTATCAAATGTACAATTCAAGGGTTATAATTATTATTACTATCAGCCTAGATATCACAACCTTGGAATAAGAAACACAACCTTAGCCTAGATATGCCAATTTCATTTAAATCCAATTCAACATTTTTTTACTTTTAACGCTTTAAAATTGGTAAAAATGGGTGAAAAACAATTTTCACTTCAAATCCAACCATGCACTTAGAAAACCGGCTCATGACAACAAACCATTCAGAAAACCGGCTCATGACTCTTGATTAATTGCCCTTATGCTGTAATTTTTCTTTTTTGTAGCAATAACAAAGTCTTCATAAAATACTCGTAAATTTTCCTTCATATAGTAATGATTGCATCTCATACCTTGGCAGTTTAAAAAAAAATTGTTGGAGACCATTTCATTCCAATTTTTTTCTGGTCAATTTCATTCCAATTGATAAATACCAAATATGAAAATGCAATATATATTGGATTTTTAGTATTTTTGAAATGGGGAAGCATCTTTATTATGGGCTATCACGTGGATAAAAAATGTTCCAAGTGGATACAAACGATAGTGAAATCCTTATGGGCTTTCTTTCTTGTGGTTCAAAAGTATTTTAAGTGGTTGGCCATTATATCCCCCAAATCTCAATCCTAAAGAAAAGGATATATCATCATCATCAAGACGTGTTGTGATGCCAAAGGACCATTTTCCACTTGCACGCATTATTTCAATTTTCAAGGAATAAATAGGTCATATCAGATTACTCATTTATGAAAAAAAAAATCAATGAAATGTTTGTTTGTCGATATCAATTTTTTTTCAAAGTGATAGCTATCAGATCTTAATTGAACACAAAATAGGCCCTGTAAGATTACTCCAAACACAAAGTGATAGCCATCAGAACTTGAACACAAAATAGGCCATATAAGATTACTCCAAACACAAAGCAGTGGGGATGTGATTTCCTACCACCTTCTCTTTCTCTTATATTTTCTTTTCTTATCACATCACTAATTATATTTCTCATTTCTTTCTCTTTTACTCCGTGTGGGTGGAATTGAGATCTAAACAAAATATTGTCCAATCTCTGACTATACTATTTCCGACAACTGCAAAATAAGCGTATAATATTGGCCATATGTGATAAACTTCATTCAAATAAAAAAGGTATCTAGTTGATGATTAGTAATATCCGTGTAGTTCAATTCATTGCTCATAACATCACACAAAAATTTTGTATCTGAAAACCATAACAAGGTCAATAAATCAACATGATGATTTGATTAAAATTCAATCTTCTGCAGCTGCAGAGGAATGGTGGGGAAAATTTGACCACACATCTGCCCATGTGCTCTGACCCTCAGTTAACTCCTTGACAACAGAGGCAGCTTTTTCCACATCAACACGCACTTGATCCTTGCTGTCCCTCTCTCGAATAGTCACTGATGATTCTGAATCCACAGTGATAGCAAAGGGCACACCAAGTTCATCTGTTCTTGCGTATCGTTTTCCAATAGATGTACCTATTAGCATTTCAAAAGATATAACCAAAATGAGATAAATCCATCTCTCAAACAAAATAAATCCATCTCTCAAACAAAATAATGGATGAAAGACAATGTCAACAATCTTCCAACATATAGTTTAACCCATTTAGAGTTTTAGACAATGCATGCTTGAAAGTTCTACAATTGATTCTAAAGCTAAAATCAGAAGCTTTTGGGAGTAACTTAGGGGGGCCAGAACTGATTATAAGGAAAAGGAACCTGATCCAAACATGAGATCAGTCAATAATAACAAGAAATAAACATTTGAATAGAAAAGTCGAAAGATCAGATTTGCACCTAGCTAAATGAAAAGACTACTGCATAGGGGGGGAAATCTTCCCTGAAACCTTTCAAATATAACATTGTTCTCACTTCTCAGTCAAAGCATTTATTTTCAAGGATTTATAAGGCCAGTATTCTCATGCACTTGAGTTTGATATAGATCCCTAGACATGCACTTAAATGAGAGCTTTGATTTTATCAACATACCTGTAATGTCAACCTTATGTGAAACATCAGCTGCGGTCAATGACTTGGAAATGAGTTTAGAAACTGCTTCAAATGTCTGATTCTGAACCAGAGGGAACACTGTGCACTTAATAGGAGCTACTAGTGCAGGGAAGCGAAATACACGTAACTCTTCATCTCCAGCTTTACTTGGTCTCATGTAGAAACTGTGCTCATAGAGGCAATAAATTATCCTTCCAATGCCAAAGGATGGTTCAATCACAGATGGTGTAAAAACTCGCTGATGCTCTATCTTTTTCTCCTTTTGAATCGTCACCATTTTCTTATTAATGGTCACAGTTTTCTTAAGCTGACACACTTCAAACTCCACCTCCCCTTTTGATTCCAGAGCAGCCTTCATATCCAAAGCTTCTTTCTCACGCATTGCCTGCCAGAAAAGATCTCATATCTCAAAATTAATGCAACTAGCTCTTTCTATACAGAACACCAAATAAATTACACACCATCAATTACCTCAAGTGCTTCAAGCACCTTCTTCTGTTCCCCCTTAAATGCTAGACCTATCTCTTTCTTACTTGGAGTTATAACTAATTTCTGAAAGAATTCATACACCAAATTAATCAATGGTGAGAAGAGACTTGATTGTGAATAAAGTTATGAAGACCATTCATGTATAATTGTATATCCATCAATAAATCAAAACCATCTGCATTAAGATAACCAATACCTCCACTTCCTTGGGTTCTAGAAATTTTTCCTGAGCCACAAGTGCAACCTTGCTTTTCTCCTGAGGCATCAAATACAACATCATTATAAGAACATGCCAACATGGTACACCTAAGACCTCACATTGCAAAATTGGAATATCCTAAGTTGTTTTTGGTACTCATATGTAAGGAAACCAATTTGAATTATTCTATTGGACAATTCACCCTTAAGAATAGTGCTGTATTGTTTCATTGAAGTTATCAAAATGAGCATGTTGAACGAGAATCATTACCGAGTGAGCACGCAAATCATATGCAGATCTATCAGCAATGCCAACACACTCAATCCAACCATAGGAACACTCGATCTCCGCATCCCAGCAGTCAGCAGCATAATGGGCCATCTCATTGGCAAGATGTTGCCTAAATCTTAAGCGGTCTTTGTCAATACCAAGACGCGTCAAGAAAAGATATACTCTCCCGATGAAATAACCAAGAGTCTCATTATTGACAATACCCTGAACAAATTCCAGAGTGAAAATAGAAAAGAATCATAACATGTCGTAAAGAGTGGTCAGTGAATATAAGGGAGTGTGGATATGGTTCATACTGACCTTGGAAACAGCTTCACCCAAACGAATTCGCTTTGCAGACTGACCAGACACTTGTTCCTCCCTTGGGAACATTAAAAACTCCAAGTCAGCAACTTCTGCGAACTTTGGATGGGACTTGTCTTCTGGATCAACAAAGTGCTCAATTTCTGCCAGTGTGAATTCTCGAACTCTGAGAAGGCCTTGACGAGGAGCAATCTATACAAAAAAAAAACTAGAGCTGATTCCCCCAAAAAAAATAATGAGAGCAAGTTCAAACAAAAACAAGACAAGCATCACAAACCTCATTTCTAAAAGCTTGCCCAACTTGGGCAGCAGCAAAAGGTAGCTTGTTTCCATTGCAATAATACAAGTCCCTGAAGTTGACAAATATGCCCTGTGCAGTTTCAGGACGCAAATACCTGCCACAGTTGAAAAAGGACTTTAGCTTGTGTTCAATGCCCATCTATCTCATCATCACAGACAAAAACCACAAAGAAGAATATATCCAGAGACACTGAGTGAATTTGATGTGTCTAAACTATACAGTGAAACTATTCTGTAGATCAATATATACAAAGATTTATGATATTTCTGATCATGATAATTACACGATACTATAATTATCTTATTTACATCAAAACATCATCATCACCACCACAGGACATAAACCATAAAGGAGGAAAAAAGTTACCAACCCAGTCTGCAAGCCAGAAGGACCAATTTTAGTTTGGAACATCAAATTGAAAGGGTAAGGATCAGAGAGGGGATTCTGGGTGTCAGGGGCAGTGATCCCATACTCCTTAATCTTAGCGCCGAGCTCTTCAGGAGAGAAATCATCCAACAAGGCCAGCACATTCTTGAGCTCCGCGACCTTTTCAGGAGACAATGTAAGGTCCTTCTGGAGCTTTTCATTACAATAGTCCTTGAGCAAGTGATCGGCACGGAAGCAATTGTTAGTCTTGGTGTCCTTCACCATGAGATCAGTGAACTTCTCAACATGGCCGGACGCCTTCAGCACTTCCTCTGGCGTCACGCAGGGACAGTCCATCTCCAACATTTGCTCCTCCCTAACGAAATGCTGCGGAAAAAAAAAACATAAAAAACGTCATCATTGACCATCTGAGATAACACGAAAGTCTAAACCCCCAATCTTCATATAACTCCCTACGCAAGAAAAAACCTAGATTATTCATTAACCCTAGAAATATGCATCAGTCAATCACATTAGTCGAATAATTCTACATTTGTTCTTGTAAATAATCCTCATATCTCTTACTAATTCGACATTAGTGGTGTTTACTCGACTGCAGAAACACAAAACCCTAACCAAAAATCAGCACACAACAACAACATCATTGGCTATCAGAGATAACACTACACCGTCAATCTTCACATTAGTCCCTACACTGAGAAAAAACCTTTCTAAAAGTATCCATAATCTAATCCGAGCAGTAAGTTATACTAAGTTTGGAAGCTATTTCCACAAGTTATTCTATCATGCTAAGCTATAAGATTCCGCAGAATCAATTCTCAAACCCATAAGCCAGAAGAATCTATTGTTGAAAGATTTCCAAACATGCAATCAGCCTAAAGGGCACGGCGAGCTTACCTTACGCCAGAAGGAGAGGACGTTGAGCTTGACATCGCAACCAGGAGGACCGTAGTCGTACAGACCAGCAACGCCGCCGTAGATTTTGGCAGTGGGGATGTAGAAGAAGCGGCGTTCGAGGGTATTGGTCACAGCATGGCGGAAGCTTTCTCGGGTGTCGGCAACAGAGAGGATAGACTGGAGGGAGCGTTCGATGGAGGACTTCTCGAGCTTGAGAGCGTTGAGAGCTGCGATGGCGGCGTCGATGTCGGGCTTGGCGGCGGATGCGGCCTTGAGAGCGCGAACGGCGTTGCCCTGGGCGTCGACGGCAGATTGCTTGTCGGCGAGGGCTTTGCGGAGCGAATCTTCGGAGGATGCGGCGGCGGCGGCCATGGGAGAAGATGAAGAAAGTGAAATTGAAAGAGATGAAAAAGGAGATTGGGAATTTCTGGCTATGGTTCTGAGTTTGAAAAATTGGTGAAGAAGCATAAAATTTATAACGGTGACTCACTCACTCTCAGTGTTGTTGTTTTGTGTTCACTACCCTAGTGATGAGGAGTTACTGCTAGTGTTCATACATTAGTTACATGGTGGAATCCACGCGCTTACTGATCCTGGGCCTGGGCCTGGGCCTGGGCTTGGGCTTGGGCTTGTCTCCAAATTCCACTTGGGCTATTTCTCTGCATGTTTTCACCTGTCCAAAAATAGCAACATGTTTGTATAGACTTCATCAATTGATTTTGATTATGGTATTCAAAAACTCCATATGCAAGTAGTTAGACCATCCACAATGGATGGTTGAATTGTTTATTGAATTGTGTTGAATTTTGTTGAGTGGGTTTAATGATTATTGAATTGTGTTGAAATGGAAGAGAGAGAAGGAAATTGTTGAAGTTTTTCAACAAAATTAAAGTGCCTACGGTGTGCCACGTGGCGTGAGGTCAGTGGCCACTGCTGGCGCGTGACGCGCCTTGTCTGCAGGAGGGAGAAAGCTTTTTTTTCCCCTGCCACGTGGCTTCCTCTGATTGGTTGCTCTGAATTTCGTTTTTTCTTATCTTTTGAACTCAATTATTTCATAAAAAAATATATTTTCTGAAAAAAAAAATTATACCAAAATTCATGATTTTTTTTTCTCTATAAATAGAGACTTGGTTCGTTTGATTTGGACACCGAAAAAAAAACCAAGTTTTTTCCCTCTCTTATTATCTCTCTCACCATCTTATTTATCTATCTATTAGCATTTGTATTGAAATGAATCCCAACAATCACCATTTCAACACCCAGAATTCTTCAAACAACCCATTTTACAACCAAAATCACAACAACTATGAAGATCAAAATCAAATTTCTTACCAACGTCCTCAAAATTCCACCAATTATCAAGTCCCACATCAATTCTTCAACCAACATCCTCAAAATCCAAACTATTATCAAGTCCCACATCAAATCTCCAACCAACGTCCTCGAAATCCAAACTATTATCCAGATCCAAATCAATATTCGTACCAACCTCCTCAATACATACAAAATTTTAACCAGACATCAATTGTTCCAAACTCTCATCCATCTTATGGATCTGTGAGATATTCATCTCAAACACCCCAGTCTAGTGGTTATATGCCAGTGGTTCCTGAAAATTTTCCGAGTGTTGATGTGCCGGAATTTCCGAAATTTTCAACACAAGTCAATCTTGGTGGCGGGTCAGCTGATAATGAAGTCAATGAAATCACTCCTAAGAGCAAAAAAGCTCATTCACCCGCATGGAACACTGCACAAAATCTAGTGCTAATTAGTGGGTGGATTAATTGTGGAACAAACAGTGTTGTTGGAAGAAACCAGAAAGGAGAAACATTTTGGAGAGATATTGCTAAGTATTGTAATAAGCATTGCTCATTCGATCCTCCGCGCGATTGGGTTGCCTGCCGAAACCGTTGGAATTATATGAACACAAGACTGGGTAAATGGATTGGCGCTTATGATAGCGCTAAGCGTGAGCAACGAAGCGGTTGGTCGGAGGATGATGTTATCGCAAGAGCGCAGGAATTATTCGCAAGTGGGAAGATTGGTCAATTTACTTTGATGGAAGAATGACGCGTTCTCCGTGATCAACCACGTTTTTGTAGTCAGGTAGGAGGAAATACTGGCTCGAGAAGTAGTGGATCTAAGGGATCACACGACAGTGATGCAAGTGGCTCAAACTCTATAGGATTAATTCCTCGTCCAATGGGTAGGTAGGCAGCTAAAAAAAAGAGTAAAAAGAAAATTAGAGAAGATGCCGACGAGGAGGTGGACAAAGAGTGGGATTCTTATATCCAATTCAAGGAGAAAGAGCTTGAACGATTAGACAAGATAGCATCGGTGCAAGCAGAGACTAACGAATTGATTAAAGAGAAGACTAATGCTAAGAAAATTAGTATGTATCTAAAGCTAACTTCGGAAGAGCATCTCAATGACTGTAAGAAAGAGTTGTTAGAGCAGTTGTCCAAAGAGCTATTTGGAAATTAATTTCAAGCGAGTCTTTGTCTGTATTCGGTCAAACTTGTCAGTGGTGTGAAGTCTGTAGTTTTTGGTTTAATGTTTTCTTTAATAATTTTCAAGTGGTGACAGCTATGTAATGTTTGCTTTAATGTATGGGTAACTGTGTTTGAATATGTATCACTCAATTCGAATCTTGTCCTTTTCCGATAATTAACTCTGGTTGATAACTTATTTCAAATCCACTAGTGATGTCAAGTCTGTAGTGTTTGCTTTAATAATTTGCCCGTGGTGTCAAGTCAGTAGTGTTTGGCTTTAATAATTCTCGGGTAACTGTGTTTGAATATGTATCACTCAATTCGAATCTTGCCCTTTTTCGATAATTAACTTTGGTTGATAACTTATTTCAAATCCACCAGTGGTGTGAAGTCTGTAGTGTTTGCTTTAATAATTTGCCCGTGGTGTCAAGTCAGTAGTGTTTGGCTTTAATAATTCTCGGGTAACTGTGTTTGAATATGTACCACTCAATTCGAATCTTGTCATTTTCTGATAATTAACTCTGGTTGATAACTTATTTCAAATCCACCAGTGGTGTCAAGTCTGTAGTGTTTGCTTTAATAATTTGCCCGTGGTGTCAAGTCAGTAGTGTTTGACTTTAATAATTCTCGGGTAACTGTATTTGAATATGTACCACTCAATTCGAATCTTGTCATTTTCAGATAATTAACTCTGGTTGATAACTTATTTCAAATCCGGCACTCAACCACCATTCAATGTACCTATATATATGGACTCATAGATCCATTGATGTACTAATATCCCAAATCTCTTCCAATCTACTTCAAATTTCACAAAAAATGGATCCATCTGATTGTCCTTTTGATCTTGCAGCATACATTCAAAATAGTCAAATTGAAGAAGCTTATGTACTCAACCGATTTAGAGAGCGTCGAAGAAAAATTCGAGAAGATACTGCACCTCGTAGTAGAAAATATCTCGGTAGAGATCATACAGCGGCAAACCAGAGGGTAATTGGCGACTACTTTGCCAATGAGCCTACATATGACGATGCAATGTTTCGTCGTCGGTACCGGATGCAAAAACATATTTTCCTTCGAATCGTTGATGACCTTTCAAGTAGTGATAACTACTTCACCCAACGTGTTGATGCAGCCAATAAACAAGGTATATCACCCTTAGCAAAATGTAACACAACAATGCGAATGTTAGCATATGGTGTGGCAGCAGATGCGGTCGATGAGTACATCAAAATTGGAGGTACTACAGCATTTGAGTGTTTACGTAGATTCTGTAAAGGAATAATACGATTATATGAGCAACAGTACCTGAGAGCACCAACCCAAGAAGACCTGCAAAGAATACTACATGCTAATGACATGCGGGGGTTCCCAGGCATGATCGGGAGTATTGACTGCATGCACTGGGAGTGGAAAAATTGTCCTAAAGCATGGGAAGGTCAATTTACTAGAGGGGATAAGGGAACCACAACAGTTATTCTTGAAGCAGTTGCAACTTATGACCTATGGATCTGGCATGCCTTTTTTGGATGTCCTGGAACGTTGAACGACATAAACGTTCTAGATCAGTCACCAGTGTTTGATGACGTGGAACAGGGAAAGGCTCCAGCTGTGAATTTCTTTGTGAATCAACGTCCCTATAATATGGCATACTATCTAGCCGATGGTATCTATCCTTCTTATCCAACTTTCGTCAAAACGATTAGACTTCCTCAAAGTGAACCCGATAAGTTATTTGCAAAAGTTCAGGAGGGATGTCGGAAGGACATCGAACGTGCATTTGGAGTTCTTCAAGCTCGTTTTAAAATCATCAGTGAACCAGCTCGCTTGTGGGACATAGATGACTTGAGTATCATTATGAGGTCATGCATCATATTACATAATATGATTTTCGAGGATGAACGAGATTCATATGCTCAACGTTGGACCGATTTTGAGCAATCTGGAGAAGGTGAATCTAGTACACAGCAACCATACTCGACCGAGGTTTTACCCGCTTTTGTAAATCATGTGCGTGCTAGATCCGAGTTGCGTGATTCAAATGTTCATCACGAACTGCAAGCAGATTTAGTGAAGCACATCTGGGCAAAGTTTGGAATGTCTCAGGATTGAAGATGATTTGTATCGTACTAATTACGTTATTTGTGTGTTGTGTGCTTAATTTGTTGTCTTGCATTTTAAGATATTGTGTGCTTAGTTTGTTGTCTTGCATTTTATTTTAAGAAAATAAAATAAATTCTTGTATGCTTAGTTTGTTGTCTTGCATTTTAAGTTAAGAAAAAAAAATTATAGTCTATATTTAAAAAAATAAATAAATTGTTAAGTGTTTATTGTTTTAATTTAATTTAAATCGATAATTATAATTTTATGTAATGATAAAAACAAAAATATAAAATTAAATAAAAATGTGAAATAAAAAAGTGGTGGGGTAGGGTGAGTGCCTGAGTGGTGAGTGGTGGAGTAAGGTGTTGAGAGTTAAGTAAAACCATTGGAGTGGGTAATTGTTGAAAGAGTGTTGAATTGGAGAGAGAAAATGATGTGGAGTGTTGGAAAGAGAAAAAATGGGGTAAGAAAGGGTTAAACAAAACATTTTTTGCTTAACCATTTTATATGGTCTTAGTAACAATGTACCTCACTGTATAAATTGAAGCAAGAGAAGGTGCTTCATGCTTGGCTTCAAGTTAACAATGCAAAGTTCTTTTTTGTATATAGGAAATTACCAAGTTTTGCAGAGTCATCTAAGAAAGACTCGAGTCAAATTGTTTATTTGTATGTATAATTTCATTGTTTTCTTAGTAGATAATCAATTTTCTAAGTCACTCCATTTTTGTTTCCAATAATAAATCTTGCATTTCTATTGTTGTTGTTATCGTGTCTTATGAAAGTAGGTGAATACGAGTGAAAACTTCTTTTTTTTCCCTCAAAGTATTCCCACAATTGATTGAATTTTTATTTTTTTATAAGCCAACAGTTGATTAATAACCATAAGACCATCCTCCTTAAGACTTGAAAATAACATTCATCGGCTTCCTATATGAAAACAAGAAAATAAAAGATACCAATACACTTTGTATTAAGTACCAAGTTGTTACTTAAAAAATAAGTGTATCAAATTATGTTATTTTTTCTTGTTTTCATGTTTTTATGGAATATTATAGCTGGTTTCTTTTTTACTACAGTAGGCACCCTTGACTAAATTGTGATTGTAAAATTAAATAAAATTAAAAATTTGATCACAACTCCTTTTAAAAGAAAAAGCACTTTTCTGTCAAATTTTGATAGAATTTAAGATGCTGCTCTCAATATATGAATCAACCAAAAAAACGCCTTTTATGAATTTTATCACATTGATGAACAACGTGTTCGGGTCAAAGGTACACAAATAGTGAAATTATTTCCTGAGAAATTCAACCTATCAAAGTCATAATTGGTAAAGTACAAGCGGTTACAGATTTTTAGGATATAGATATAGTTTTTCTTTAAAAAATTGGAAACTAAAAAATCGGAAAGCTGTTAGACAAATTAATTTGATCGGAGATAAAAGTAGTTCTTCTAGCCCCATTTTTTATTTTAAAAAAAACGATAACAACTACTTCAAAATTTAAATAGAAGAAGATAAAACGTGAAAATATTATTTGAAGTCTATAAATTAAATTCAGAATAATAATATCATATAGAATCAACTCAACAGAAACTAGAGGTTTCAACAGAAACTAGAAAAATTGTCTCCTAACGTGTACACTCAGGACTCAGCGTTTTAATTGCAACATGTATGTATAATTTCTTTATCTTTCTTTCATATCTCTCGTTACCAATACTCTGCTACTTTGATTCATCTAGTTTTTCTAGGAAGAAAATCTAAACCTTGTATATTCTACAGTTTTATGATTTCATTGAGTTTTCTCTTTTGTTCTTATTGTTATATCATCATCGCGTGTGGCTCTGCATGCGTTCTTTTTTAAGAGTTCATTTACCAAAAATGTTTTTAAGAAGTTAAGAATGAAAAGCTAAAGAAAGAAAAAGAAAGTGTAATATGGAATTTTGTTCTTCATACTTTCCTGCAAGTTTAGTTCATAATTTTATAAAGGTTTATGGTTCATGAATTTAATTTCACTCTAAACTCTATTGTACAATTTTAGAGATTAAAAAGTGTGGGTTTGTGACCGTTGATTATGAAATTAATAGTTGGGACTTAAGAGTATAATTAAACATTAATTGAGATTGAAATCACATATTTTTTTTTTGTTACACTTGAAAGATAAATCACATATGTGATCGTGTGTTTCAGATCAATTCAAAATTTAGAAGCCTTGCAGAAGTGTTACAATGTTGAATCAGTGTACTTCGGCCGAAGATCGGGCTTTTGAGCGAGCCCTCGGAACCATGTCTGATGATGCGGATCTGGAAGACCAGTTGGAACGAATTGCCGATGCACTTGGTCGTCCGTTGAAGGAGATTAGGGAAAGGTATGAATTGCTCGCACTTGACATTAAAAATATTGAAGAAGGTCCTGCTCCAGATTTCATTGGCGATTGGGTTCCAGAGCCAATTGCTAAAGGCTCTACTAGTTCACAAAAAAACACAAAGAAGACCTCTCCTAATCAAAGTGAGAAAAAAGTACCATGGACTACAGAAGAACACCTGTAAGAATATTAAATTGATGATCGTTTATTTCTCTATTTTCCTAACTTGATTTTATTTACATGCTCATTTGACTTGTATTAGGGATGATAATGGTTATTTCACTATGTTTTCATGCATTTGATTGAAAAGTAAAGCTATAGTACTTGATAAAACAAAAATGTATAGATTTAATGGATATGCACTGACAGTGTAGTTTTACACAGACATCCAATTGAATTCCGCAAAATCAGAAAATATCTTATTCTTTTAATTAAAATTAAAGTCAAATGTAATTATCTCTCCTATGTGGGATGCTTTGATTGGATGACTGTGTAAAACTATTTTACACTGTCAGTGCATATCCATTAAACTTTTATTTTTTCTTCTACACAAATTAAATTAAAATAAATTGAAGTACATAGTTATGCGTGATTTATTGTTCAGAGAAAATGTTCTCATCTTTACTCCATAAAACATGTAAATAATTATTTTCTTGAATCATAAAAAGAGTCAAATAAATATTTTGATGCATTTCACTATTTAGATTAGGAAAAAGCTATGTTGCACGAAATGCACAATGTCCTTGTATAAATATGTAGCACCTCGGTTTCTTTTTGTCGAGGGTTTTGAGATTTTGATTTAATTGAAGCTATATAGGAAAGTTTCATGTGAAATAGTTTTACACTTTTACTCTTAAGATTAATATTGTAAATATGTGATTTTGTGTCATTCTTCAAATAGTACTCATTTAAATGTATGAAAAACTATATTTAAAATTTAACATACCATTTTTATTTTATAGGAAGCTTCTTGAGGGTATTAAGAAACGTGGCAAAGGACAATGGAAACAAATCTCAAGTGAATTTGTCAAAACAAAAACTCCAACTCAAATTGCTAGTCATGCTCAAAAGTTATATCTTCACCGGAATGGTACACCAAAAAGGAGAAAAAGAACAAGCATCTATGACCTAACCATTGATGATATTGACTTGGTTCCTCAACAAAACCAAGTTCCTCAATTGAATGCTCCATTGCAGCAAAATTGGGCACAATTGGATGCTCCAATGCAGCAATTATCCTCTCAGCAAAATCAAGTTGATGCATTGGACTTTCCACTGCAGCAAAATGGGGATCCTCCTTTGAATTTTCCACATCAAGTATACCCTCAGCATTATTGTACTACTCCTTGGAATGTGCAGCAACTATCCTATCAGCAAAATGGGCATCCTCCTATGAATTTTCCGATGCAACCATCACAAGAAATACAACAAAGTGATTTGGCCTCTCAACAATATTTGGTTCCTCCTTTGGATGCTCCAATGCAGCAATTGCAAGAAACGCAACACACCTTAGGGGATAGTGCCTTGGCCTCTGAGCAACATGTGGTTCCTACTTCAGAAGTAATGCCAATGCAGCAATTGCAAGAAAGGCCTCAAGAACATCAAGCTATCGATTCAAGACATTATGCTTGGAAACCCGTTGGCAACCATGGACGTTAGCACTTACTTAGAGTTGAGAAGTGAACATAACTTTTCTTATGACTTAAGATGAAAGTTCATTGACCTTGAAACCAAGGGTTGTTTATTTGAATTTTGAATTAAAAGTTGTACCGTTTAGCTAACTGATAAAGTAGGATTCATTAAACTTGAAAATACATTTTTCCCAACTGTTTAAGTATATTTTCCAAATGACTTACCCAGCCAATAGTGCACATTTTCTTCTACTGATGTATAATTCCAATGTTTTGTCAACATACAACAAAGGTTATGCCTCTCTATCTTGGCCTTATTTCATGTTCCATGTTCTTCCACTTGCTGTTGATCTATACTTGGTTAGGTTGTTCAGTTGGCTGTGGATGTGGCAAGGTGCTATAAACCAAGGGATCCTCCACGATTCTCCATTTTCTTCCCTTCCCTTCATTTGTTGCATAGTCCTTGCTAGAGGAAACTGGTTCAATAGCATTATGAAAAAAAGAGACAA
Organism: Lotus japonicus; assembly: GCF_012489685.1. Taxonomy (NCBI): domain Eukaryota; kingdom Viridiplantae; phylum Streptophyta; class Magnoliopsida; order Fabales; family Fabaceae; genus Lotus; species Lotus japonicus. Next base: position 108,318,372 of record NC_080041.1, on the reverse strand, counting down.
GTGTTGAGAAATTGAAATCATTTCAAGTAAAAACGATAACAAGAGAATAACTATCTAAGCCAAGGAGAAATCCTTACAATTAATGGAACGTTTGGACAAACCATCGGAACACTGCCTTAAATTTTAACTGCTTTAGAGAGTGTGGTGAAAGAAGGGTAACCATCGCGGTGGTGCACTGCACACAAAAGAGTGTTGAAACAAACTGGAAAGAGGTTTGGCGGCGGTGATGGCGACGCCGGCGCCAAACCTCATAAAATCATCATAAATATTTTTCAGGTAATATTAAAAGTTAGGGAAATTAACTTCACCAACAAGATGACTTTTGTAGTCTGTATTACAGTTAGGAAATCAGTTTGTTAGTTATAAGTTACAGTTTCTGTTAAGTTAGCTATGTATAGATGTGTATAATTGAATCATGTATATAAGCTATCTTTGATGTACAACTGAGAACTACTGAATTCATTCATTCTCTCCCACTCACTAGTTTGCAAATCTGATTGAACATTTGTTAACCTGATTTAGCAATAATTTACCTGAAATTAAACACATGATTAAACAAAAATACTTAATAATTGTGGTAAAAAATTTAAATCAATTTTGTGAATGGTTAATCAGAATGTGAATTAAGATGTCTAACTTATTGGCTAAGTCAAACAAAACAGTCATTTTCCCAAAATGTTACTCTTCTATTCTATTGCTGGTAGCAGTTTTAACACCTAGGCCTTTTAGGGCTATTTTATTAGTAAATAGAGTACAGGTTTGCCTAAATAATTTGATGCTAAGTCGGTTCAATCTTCAATGGTCTATTATGATAATGAAAATGAGGTAATCATTAAGTTGTCAATATGCTGAGAGGGAAAAAGTTAATCCATTCAGCAACTGATTGATCTACAATACAGAAAGCAATACCTTTAAGAAGATAAGGTTCATTTTATAACCTTGAGTCGTGTTCACAATCACATGAAAGAGCAAGGTGACACCAGCAGTTGGTGCCTCACAGTCACAGGTCAGGTCATGGTATGAAAAACCTCTCACCTCTGGCAATTAGAGCAGCAGAGAAATATGTGAATGTCTCAAAGCATGAGTTGATTCATAAATTCTTGCAATTACCAAACAGAAGATGCAATGAGAACATGGTTCCATCGGATATATTTGTCCAATGTCTGCTTTGGTGTACTTTATTTTCAGTTCTTTTTATTGATATTTCAATAATGTAGTTTTTCTTTGTACATATAATATAATGAACTCATTGGCATGAAAAAAATGTGATAGGGAGAGTCCCATGAGATTCTGGAACAAGGGTAGTTATAGCAGTTATTAAGTAATTTTATCAGTTATTAGTTAGTTTATTTCTATTAGCAGCAGTTTATTGCTGTTAGGAAGTTATAAATAGGGAGTTCCAATCAGATGAGGGATCATTGAGAATTTGGGGAAATTGGTTGTTAGGGAGAGATTGGCTCTCGAACACCCGTGCTTGTGTAATTATTCTATAATATAATTTTGTTCCTACCAATTTGGTATCAGAGCACCATCCAAGTGTTGTGGTGCAATTGAATCGTGAAGAAATGGAAAAGGAGACAGCAAGTAACAAGAGGGAAAGTAAGCCGATTCCAACCTTTGATGGTAAAGAGCTTACTTGTGGTTAATCAAAGTAGAGCAGCATTGTGAGGCCAACGAATAAATTCAGATAAATTATATTTGTTTAAATAGGTCTGCTTCGACTCGTGTTGGATCATCATTAAGACCAACATACTTGCCGACCATCGATGAACCGATCAAATTAAAAATCTTGGCTTTGTTTATTCATTAATTTGGTATGGTCTAGGCTAAGCTTTATGTGGGCTAGACCATAGGGCTTTCTCAGCTTTTTGATCTACTTCCATCCATACTCATTATATTTTATTTATATAGCTCTTTTAACAACATTAACAAAAAAAACCTCTTTAACAAGTGTGTTAATTTATCAAAATAACAGTGTTTGTTTAATGTCAAAAAACCGTTCAAAAAAATGTCAAAAAACAAAACCGTGTAAATTATCAAAACTGTTTCAATTCTGTTAAATTAGTTCTTAAATGATAATACTGATTCAGTTTTGTAAAACTAGTTCAGTTTTTTTTTGGTACATAAAGTAAACTGAGTTTACCAACCAGTAACCACAAAATTTAGGAGTCACATTACACCTTTAGAAAGAAATAATCTTATTGGCCTCAGTAGTGCTCCTTAAGTTATTCAGAAAGGTATGCAAAAAGGACTTCACAACAACACTAAGCATTCATAAACAGCCAACAATAAAAAAATTATAAATCACTAAACCACCAAGCATATTCTTCTCATCAATAAAACACATAAATGGTCCATTAAAACATTGTAATCCCAAGGGCAAACTGCACTTGAAATCATGAAATCCACAACTAAAATCCTACTATGGAACCCAACATGGAATCTATATTAAGGGTAATACACATGCCGCCAACTACCACATTATTGCTCCCCATCGCCTGATTGTGGCTTAGATGTTTCCTTGATCTCATCTCCAGCATCATCCTGAAATATTAAGAGGCAGTTCAATCAAAATTTCAGAAAAACAAATACTATCTCGAAGCAATGAGAACTAACAGAATATTGGGAAAAGAAGACAAGTCCTAGTCCTATATTACTCTAACATCTAAAAGCTACTATCATCGGACGTAGAAAGCATAGGCAAGTAATGGATTCTTCACAAAAATATATGCTCAATGTTTGTCATTGTTTAGGCAAGTATGAGTATAAAATTTAATTTGTCCCACTAAGCTCAAAAACTAATACCTAGACTACTGCATTGCAACAACAAAGACAAAAATGACGATCCAGACATAAGGATACTCAGACAACTTACGGTTTTTACAACCAAACAAGTTTTATCTCAAACTTTCTTCGAAGGGACAAGCATTACTATTACTAAAAAAAGGGGGTTTATACTTTCTCCTCATGAAAGAACTCAATTTTGTTCAGCCATCAAGGTTCGTCAACAATGTTAAAGAAGAGATATTTAGTATATGTGTACACAACATGCGAGGGAAGGTAGAGAGAGATACCGTAATGTCGGACGTCCACAAAGTCAGATTATCTCGGAGAAGCTGCATGATCAATGTACTGTCCTTGTATGACTCTTCACCCAATGTGTCAAGCTCAGAAATCGCCTCATCAAATGCCTGCCACAGTAAAGCATTTTTCATAGGTTACTAAACAGAAGAGAACACATAGATGAAATAAACAAATAAACCATCACGGAGCTTTTAGATCCATCATTACATGAAGTACCAAATGCTAAGTAAAGTACAGAATACATTAGTCATGTCAAATAAAGAAATAGTAATATGATTTAAGGAATGAACGGGATTGAAATCAGTTACACTGTACTAAGTTCAATCTCTTAAAGAAGAATTAAATTCTAAAATTCTCCTGAACAAAATTAATAAAATTATATAACTTCAATTCATATAATAGATTAGGCTGCAAAGTCCAGCGTATATTTATTGGGACTCCATAAGCAATTTCCAATAGTTCTGTTCAAAAACAAACTTTTCGATGCAAGTGGATGGACACAACAGATTCCCACTATGGTCTACGGTCCATACTCAGCCACACATAAAGATAATTTCTTCCTCGATGATCAATTAAGATACAGCAGCCAGGAATTAAAAAAAAAGCCTTCATATCAGATAGCAAGTAAAGATACCTGCTTCGCAAGATTACAAGCACGATCTGGCGAGTTAAGGATTTCATAGTAGAACACAGAAAAGTTGAGTGCAAGACCGAGCCTAATCGGGTGGGTGGGGGCAAGTTCAGCAAGAGCAATATCCTGGATCAATTAACCACAAATTGAGTTTAGCGTGTGTAGCGAAAGTAACCACTACTTATACAAGCATCTATCTATGGATGAATGTAGGATGTATATACAGCTATAGAATATATGTATACCTGAGCTGATTTGTAAGCTAACAAAGTACTTTCTGCAGCTTCTTTTCTCTCTGCCCCAGTCTTGAACTCAGCAAGGTACCTGTGGTAGTCACCTTTCATTTTAAGGTAAAACACCTTAGACTCAGGGGCCGCAGCAGATGGTATGAGATTGGACTCAAGGAGATTCAAAATTCCATCACAGATCTTGCTGAGCTCAGCCTCAATCTTTCCCCTGTACTCCTTGATAACAGAGACATGGTCCTCATTCCCTCTGCTCTCCTCCTTCTGCTCAATGGAGGAGATGATCCTCCAGGAAGCCCTCCTCGCCCCAATCACATTCTTGTACGCCACAGAGAGTAAGTTCCTCTCCTCCACCGTCAACTCCCCAGCGTCCACCGACTTGGCAACCTTCTCCATGAACTCCACCATCTCCTCATACCGCTCTGCCTGCTCCGCCAACTTGGCCAGGTAAACATTCTCCTCACGGGGAGACGAAGAATCTGCAGCCGCCATTTTTTTCGCCGAAATTCAACACTAAATCCTGCAAAATATAAAATTCACAGCAACAAAAAGTGAGATTCATTCCCTAATAATGTTGCAACTCGCGAAACTCAACAAATTCATAATCTCCAGATCCATTACTCGAATTTTCCATGGAAACAAAAACAAGTAAGGGATTCGATAGCGCAGAGAAATTAAGCCAAATCAAGCCAGCAAAACGAAAAAAGTGAGATTCATTGCCTAGTAATCCTGCAAACTCTAGAATTCACAAAAAACAAAAAGTCGAATTCAATTCAATTCAATGATTCATAGCCTAGTTTTCAAATTTCAAATTCTGGAGATCGGTTTCTGGAGTTTTTCCGGCAAACAAACAAGTTTAGAATTCGATAGCGATAGCGAAATCAATAAGCGATACACATGAATCCAGTGGATGAAACGAGAATCACAAAATAAGATTGCATGACGAGTGAAAAAATTGAAGCGAGTAGAGAAAACAAAAACCTAGAGTGGAATATTCAGATCTGCAAGAGAGAGAGGAACAAATGTAGCGTAATCGAAACCCTAATAAAAAGAGATGAAACTCTGAAACTGAAACTGTGATGATGATGAAGAGAGAGAAGAGGAACGAACCTGTGAAGAGAGAGAAGTAACGGAAACAAACAGAGGAAGTGGGGAAGGAAGGGCGTTTAAATAGGAGGAGGGGAGAGAGAGAATGGTAAGCCAATGAGAAGGTGAACGGAGATTCTGTGTTGGCGTTGACTATAGAATTGAGTTTGCGTTGATCGTGGTCGTGGGGCCCTCGCCTCAATCTTATACAAAAAAAAAAAAAAAAAAGGGGAAGACTTTCTGTTTCATTGGAAAAATAAATTATGTTTCTTTCACTATAAAATTATATAAATAAAATAAAATCATAATTTTTCTTTGAAAGTTAATAAAATCATAAAATTGGGTGTACACTTTATTCTGTTTAATACATTTCTCATTATCAATATCATATTTTATATATTTCCTTTTGTTACAAAAAAAAAATCATATTTTATCATTATCTTATCAACTTCAAACATATATATGATAAGAGTCTATCATGTTTCTATCTTATCCAACTCTTTATCTTATTCTGCTATTATCCTATAATGTCTATCAAATGACCTCATAATACCAACTAGATTATGAATTGTGTTTTGCAATTGCTTTTCTTTGGTGATTGATTTTTATACGATACAAAAAGTAATCAACACAAAAAATAAAAAATATCACATATTAGATAATATTTTCCATGAAAACAAAATTATTTGTATCAAATCCAATGAGCGTCGGTCGTAGTAGTAAAAAGTAATTTTAACCTTTAAGTTGAGAGTTCAATTCGAGCCGCATTTTTTAGGAGTTATTTGACCTTTACCACACCCGAATTTAAATTGCAATTTAAGAAAAAAAAAGTTCATCAGTTGCTTTAAAAATTCTCAACCCAAACACTAAAAAAATATTCCCGTTGCTAGCATTCCCCTGCACAATAGTAGTTGAAACCTAACATATTAGAGACTCCTCTTGGATCCTAATTGTTTGTAGTTTCGTTGTAGTTTACATGTATTGTTTTCATTTGTAAAAAATTATGCATTTCGTGGTTACCTTTACCTTTTCCGATGTACCAAAAAATTAAAATGTATAAATTGAGTTTTATACACAAATTTTTAGTGCGAAGAAAACAACAAAAAAACAATGCGCAAATTAGCACTTGGATTTGATCTTTTATTTTAAAATAACTCCCATTGTTTTAAAAAGTCTAATTCATACGTATCAATTATCGCAACTCTATACAGCAACATCTGTAGAAGTTAACCCATCAGGCTATTATACAGTCATAACACAGTTATTATATCAACTTCATATTGGAGAATACCCCCACCACGATTAGCCAATAGCCTTCAAAGGACAATATGCATGATTTCAAAGATTAAATATCATTGAGAGATGATTTTACATATTGTGTAAACTATATCAAATTGTATATAAACTAAACTACAATGAAAATATAATCAAATAAACCTTATTTTCATATATTTCAAAAAACATATATAAGCAATTAAATTGCCAAGTCAATACTCAAAATAAGTTACATCTTCACAATAGAACTATTTAAGAAGGATGAGACAAGTTAATAAATTTGGATACATAAATAGCAAACCAGTATTGGATACATTACATATGAAAGCCAAGACAACAGACTTTTCTTTCCTTTCTATTTCCTTGATATCAAAGTGCACAAAAATTCTCCTTTTCTCTCAAGTCTCTTCCCTCTATTGGTTTTGGGTGGAGGTGGGAGAAGAGAGGCAAGGATGAGTCTGACTTAAAGCTCACTCACTTTTAGTAGTATTTGTTGATTCATAAGCAGCATCAGCACTGGATGTGTCAATATCATTCAGACCCAATTCTTCATTTTGCTCCCACGACCTCTCATATTCCTCAACTAGAGAGATAACAAAGTTGAAACAAAAAAACCCAACACATCAATATATTAGGCTGAAGAACTATGTAGCCAAGTTAGATGACACAACAATAATACTAAACAATCACAACTATATATATATATATATATATATATATTTTTTTTGACTCTAGGGTATCCACTGCCACAACAGTAACTAATCCCCTCATTGTGGCTGCTCGCACGAGGTATATATACTTTTTAGCCTAAGGTATCCACTGCCGCAGCAGTGACTAATCTCTGCGTAAGCGACTGGCCACAAAATGTGCACCATTCCCATGGGCAAGCACCAAACCCCGACCGGACCTCATGGTTAAGGGACGAGGCGAGCCACAACTCATTAAACCCACAATCCACATCATTCCAATTATGCAAAGTTGATAAGGGCACACTAATGCAAATGGTTCAAACCCATACCCCTAACAAGGGAAATATCAATAACAACATCAACAACTAAAGCCTTTTTCTAACGAGTTATGATCATGAATAATTTGAATCCAAGTTTTCTTTTATGGATGAAACAATGTCATTATGTCCTGTCATGAATCATTTCAGACCAAATTTTTCAAAATGATTAGATTAATTGTTTTCCTCCATCTCTAACTATTAGAATATCCTCCATCTGATCTATCCACTTTACAGGTGCTTTTACAAGTTTCCTCCACACATGTCCACACAACCAAAGGCAAGACTTCATCATCTTTTCTACAATTGGTGTTTTCTTTCCAATGCATTTATCTGCAGTCCTATTTTATTTTGTGACCGAGACTCAACAAAGGAAATGTCAAATGCAAAAAATAGTTATTAGCATGCTCTAGAAATCCTTTTGTTTACATGGTAGTAATTGGGTTCCCAGGGAACTCAAGGTTAAATTGAATCAGATGTCTTTACTTCAAAGCATGACGAAATATTTTCCACAATGAAGAAAAATATTTAACCAATAATGAGGACACCAGGTATGACATAATCCATAGTTATATGTTGAAGCAATAAACTTGAAATCACATCACTATACAAACAAACTGCATAAAACGATAAAACCAACAGCTTGAAACATGAAAATAATTTTCTGAATACCACTACTCAGAAGATACAGCAAGTTATCTTGTCAATAACAAGCTTCAACTGCCAGTGTACCTTGTGTACAAGGGGGCCAAGGCCCAAGAACAAAACAAATATTCACAATTTCAATTTCATACTTGAAAACTCCAACTGGATTTATGCACAACTTGAAGTCTTGAGATTGTTGGAGAAAAAACTTACATGTTAATTGATTGTCGTCTTTTAGATCATCAGTTGCAGGTGCTATAAAAGAATTGGCTAATGCATCATCAAGAACTAGAGTCCATGCTTCTTCCAAGCTAAGAAGCTGCACAAAATGAAAAGATACAGATAAAAGAAATGAGGTCAATAACCTTACAGATTTAGGTTTAAATAAGCTAATTCAAATTTAAGTCTAAGGACAGGAAGAATCTAGTATCAGTTGATATTAGAGAAAGCATCTGTCAAGTTTTATCCAAAAAGTAGCACCGATATGAGCACTGGCTGATGAAGCCAAAACTTGTGTGCCACTTGTGGAAAGGTACTTAGTTAAAATTCGTAGGACTATTTTTTTTATTTCTTTCTTTCATTTTTTTTTGTATATGTATGTAAATGAAATTTATTAGATGTGAGAAATAGGTACACAAACAGGATAAAGTATATTCCCAAAAGAGAAAAACAAATGAAGCAATTGTTAAAAGTATGACAAAGTCATGTGCTACCTTGTCTAGCCTTGCTTTGAAGTCTATCCATTTGCTTTTTCTATCTTGATCAAGGCTATCTCCAAAAGTAAACCCATGGACCCTCTCAAGGCCTGTACGATCAAATCACATCAAATAATACTTTACATTCAACCAAATACATATAGATTGTAATAAAATAAATCACATAACAGGATCAGTAGAAACATGTGGATTACAAGCAAGGAAAAAGTAAAATCTATATTTCCTAAAGGGATAAGCATTTTCAAATTTCAACATATTTGAATGACATCTATGTGTGCGCGTGCGTATTACAGTAAAATAAATCACATAACAAGTTCAGGAGAAAAATGTGGATTACAAGCAAAGGGGAAAAAGTTAAATCTATATTTCCTAAAGAGATAAGCATTTCCAACATATTTGAATTACATCTGTGCATGTGTGCGCGCGGATTATAATAAAATAAATCACATAATAGGATCAGGAGAAACAAGTGGATTACAAGTAAAGGGGAGGTTGTTAAATCTATATCTCCTAAAGGGATAAGCATTTTCAACATATTTGAATGACATCTATGTGTGAGCGCGGATTATAATAAAATTAATCACATAATAGGATCAGGAGAAACATGTGGATACAAACAAAGGGGAAGAAGTTAAATCTATACTTCCTAAAAGGATAAGCATTTTCAACGTATTTGAATGACATCTATGTGTGTGTGCCTGCGTGTGTGTGAGATAGGAAGGAAGAAGATGGAGAAATTCTAGAAAAGAACACTTCTTTTTGAAATTTTGAACAGAAAATGGAAAATAGAGTTCTTCGGGTCTCCTGTTCTAAGGTTAGCTTCTTTCACAAACAGCTTGCAAGTGTACATAATAGATCCCTCCATCTTTGTTTCTTCTATATATACATTATCTCCTCTACCTACCAAATACATTTTAACTACGTAAATTCGCTATCTATCTTTCTTCCTTCTTTCCTGACTGTGTCTATGTGTATCATTACTTTGTTCAAGCGGAGTGTGTATTGATAATTTGACACTACTATTTTTTCTTTTCTTTTCAATTTCGCAAAGGCTACTCCTCCTAATTATCCAGTCTCCATAGGATTCATACTTCAATGATAATGTATGTATGTATAATGTATTTATGTATAATGTATGCCTACAGGATAGAAAGAGAAAGGAGAGAGGGGGGAGAGAGAGAATACTGACTTTCACTAATTTTTGAAATTAAACCTTCAACAGTTGTGACAAGTCCTCCCAGGGTGCCACTTGCCAGCTCCAACTCAAGTTCAGGAATTTTTACACTTGCTGTATCAGACTTAACAGAGAAAAACAATATTAAAAGGTCAGAGACAGGAAATGAACAGCGGGCAGGGGAACAAAGGAATGATGGGAGAATTAATTCATAACATCACGATTTTAAATGTTCCAAAGTTTCATCTTCACTATCTAAGCCCCGACTATCATTACAACTTTTAGCATATTATTGAAAACAATGCATTGATATCAAGAGAGCCATAATTTGGCACAAAGCTCTTGATGAAATCAACAATTCCAGACTTCCGATCACCACAAAAGTGAAACTGATCGTTAAAAGCTGGCATAGTTTCATCCAAGTGTAACAACTAGTAAAACTACAGAATAGAGCAAAATTACTTTTAAATGGAAATTTGGATGAGTACACATGAATAGGATTGTTTTTTTTTTGGGATCCATGTGAATAGTGATAGATAGTACAAAGGATCAGTGAGGATGCTTATACCTAACCTACGATAGTAAGCAATAACATCAATAACCAAAGTACCTTCTTTTCTAACAAGCATTCTCTTATTACACACATGTCTCAATTTGTTGTAATTACACATTAGACATAAGATAAATGATTGGTTCATTAAATGCAAAGGTTAACTATAAGATCCAAAAGTTAGCCACTCAACATAAACAAAATAAACAGACTGTATGGATCACAAACCTTTATTACATCTCGGCTCAGGTCATTAACATTTTTCACATAGAGAGTAATCTTTTTTCCTTTTTCAGGAATTCGGCCACCAGGTTTCAACTGCAAAGTGGAGAGCAAAAATTATACCAGCCCTTGAAGACAAAACTACGGCAGCACTAAAAATATTAGCATATACCTCAGAGTTGCGGTAACCACAAGCATCGCATGTGGATGCCATTACAATTACTTCTTGGAAGTATGGAATATCTGTAAATTGTTAAGGCCAATAAAGTGTATACATGAACTAGAACACATTGCTCATACAGGCTCTCCCTATAAATATGATAATAAAATATTAGGACTGCTGGGGCCTATTTGTTTTGTAGTTGAGTAGAATACCTTAGGGTAGATTTAATTTTAAAAAATGCATTTTGGAAGAATGATTTGTGTTTGGGAAACCACCGCAGCAAAGAATGTAGAAATGATAAAAGGATACTGGTGACGAACATTCGAGTCTCGCAACTACTGGCACAGGTACCACAGGTAGATGGGAAAGTCATCACCTGACAATAAGGGGAAATATAAAACTGAATGGAGGACAAACAACAAAAAGAGATCTAACCTCAGTACTCAGTAGTCAATACGATACAGTTCAGCATTACATACCTCTTCTGGTGCAGTATAGCTAAATAATGCTTCTGCTATATCTGCACTATTACTTTGTGCAATGGCTCGATGACCAGCTGCTGCCCCCACTGACCCATGTGGTTCTCTCATCATTTGATTACCAGCCACAGCTTCTACTCCTTCTGGTGCTTCGCCACGAGTTCCTTCAATCGGTGTAGAATCAACAAGATATCCCAACAATGTTTGTTGCTCAGGAGTTCGCTCATAAAACTTGGTAGTCAGTGATGGATCAGATGCTGGTGCAAACCTATTCATATAAGTATTTTGTTAGGAACCAAGAAAATGAAGATGGATCAGATATTGGTTGAAAGAACTAAAAGAAAGGAATTGTATTATCGAAAATGGAATACAGAAATGGAGAATGAATTCCCCCCAAGGGTTTTCCCTTCACAAAGAATTTCTCCTTTTATTCTCAACTATCAAATGTACAGAATGAATCCCTCTAATTAGATTTCCTCTCTTCATAGCTAAACCCATTCTAGTATTAACAAACTCCTTTAACAACCTCTATTCTACTCTAAGAGTCCCTAATTAATTTTCCCTTCTCCTATATCCCAATAATATCACCCCCTCAAACTCAACCTGATAAAACTATACATTCTTCACAGTGATTGTAAACAAATTCCTGTCCTCGAGGATCCCACTGTGGATAGCACAAAGGGTGAATAACCAAGCCAACAAGTGCATCCCTTTTTTTCAGTTGAATGGTGCATCTTTTTTTTGGAAAAAAAATGATAACAAGATTGTGTTTGCCGGGAGTCGAACCCGGATCTATTGCTTGGAAAGCAATTATCCTAACCGTTGGACTACAAACGCAATTGTAATGGTTCATCTTGAAACTGGGGTTACCTTGACCTCCTCCCTTTTGTTTGTAAAGTTGAGCTTGGCCCAATCTGAGAAAATAATTATAGGTCTTATCCCTGTATTTGCGACCCATACAATTAAGGGCTAAACAATGAGAACTTGGAACCAGACCCAATTCCCATAATACCAATTCTGCCCCTTTGTCCTTCTTCCCAACTGATAAGGCCAAGAACAAGAAAAGGATAAACTGAATGAAAGAATCTTTTTTGAACTGTCCCTCACTGTTTCCAGAACAGGAAGAACAGAGGATGAAATGCATAGAAGATAGAACCCCTGGATTTTAGAGAGATTGAGCCCTCTCCCTACTCACTACTAATTTCCTAACTTTTCCCTCTTCCCCTGGATAACAACCCAGTTAGTTACAAACTTACAACTGACAGTGTTAAAACTAAAAATTAACTTCCCTAACCTCCACAAAATTCATCTCTTTTTCATCTAGTGGTTCCAGTTCTGATTTTGGATCCTTCTTTGCAAAAGCTATGTATGTAATTGCTTCTCTCACCGGTTCCATCTTTAATAACCTCTAACTACTCTAACAGTCCCAAATTAAGATTCCCTTCTCTTATATCTTAACATAATCTTGTACCTATATACAAATTATAAGTACAAGACTGCTGCACCAACAATTACAGATTCCAGTCTAAACTGACTTATAATATTATAAAATGCAGTATGTAAATATTTGGAGGGCACAAAAGAAATATAGATTCCTTTCTAACGAAGTGGTATGACTATGGGTGTTTTTCTCTTTAGAAGGGTATGTCACTCCTATACAAATCTCCTTTGTATTGTATTCATTCTATTAGTTGTCTCATAACTCTCTTTTCAAATTGTGGACAAAATGGAGAAAATTATGAGACTTTCTTCAGGGGTGAACCAAGGTTACCAATAGGGACTATCTTGTTAATTGGGAGACTTTTCACAAACCTAAAGAGATAGGGAGGTTTTGGGCCTTGGTACTCCAGTTATGATCTTTTACAAGATGTCAGGCCTGACAAAGCTGAATGCTCTTTCCCCTAATGACCGTATAAGGTGTTCCTCGCAGTCTAGACTAGCATGCATTTATTTCAGCACTGCTCAGCTCCTCGAAAGTTATGGTGTTATTTTTACTCTTTAGTGCTCAGTGAACTCTGTCCAGCAATAGGATAAATTTTTCGAATGTGAATTTAGAGATTTTGGTAGAACTAGGCAGTGCAAGGCCCTTTTATTTAGTTATTTGGTAATTGGTATATATGGTTTAAGAGAAATGCTCGAACATTCAAGGATAATTTCCTGCATTGGTGTTCTTTTTTTTAGTTAAGGAAGTGGCTTTCTTAGCTTCTTTGCAGTAGTCAGCTAATGGTGCCTACATGTGTCTTTGATGGATATGCAAATAAATCTGTGAGCTCTACTAAGATGAAGAATTTCTTTAAAAGTTTGTACTTTGTACAAGTATATCTTAGCCTAACTTTGAAATCTTTCTCTTCTTTAACAAAACTACTTTTCTCCATACAGTTAAACATGAAATAATCTCTTACGGGTTTTCAATGAAGCTGTTTCCCGCAGGATCATCAACAATAAATGTGAAGGATGATTCTCCTGTTGCACAAGCTCGCAATTTCGCCAAGAATTGATCGAGTGCTTCAGCTGTCTCTGGAGCCACTTTCTAGAGGGTAGAAAGCATAACATTAAATCATGAAAAACAGAAACTTGAATCAAACAGTAATAAAGGGAAGAAACAAATCGTACTCTGCGTTCTTCTTGAAGGGCCTGAAGTCCATCAGCAGCTCGCGTTAGTACCCCCTCCACCTATAATTACAACAAAATAATATTGTCAAATCATATGAGCACAACCTTCAACTAATCATGAATTAACAAGAATCTTAAACAAGAAAATACCCAAGGTTAGAGCTCTAATTCTTACTAACAAAAAATCAATAAATAGAAGGATAATGTATTATCATTTTACTTGAACTACTGCTTTGATCAAACAAAAAGGTCATGTTGACATGTTTATTCATCAGATGATTTAGCATAAATAGAGTAACTTCAACCAAAATCAACTATTCAATTGTCTGATATACATGAGAAAAAGGCCAATGTCGAGATTATCACTGACTTATGAAAAGACGGACAAGCTTGACAAAAAGAACAAGCAGAGCCACTGACTGTTAAGTGTTTTTTGTTTGGTCAAAAACTGTTGAGTGTTAAGATCCCACATCGGTTGGAAGTGGCTAAAATGGTTCTTAAAAAGGATTCGAAAATCCTCACCTTACAAGCTAGCTTTAAAGGTTGAGTTAGACTAGACCAGACCCAAATGTTAAGATGGTATCACAACATATCCTAGATCTAATATTAGATCCAAAATTCTGCCTTAAATGCAGACCCTAGCCGCTTATATTTGCGACCACCCCCTGAAGTTCCACCTTCATTGCAAGCTTAGCCGCCTTCATTGCGGCCACCTTAAGCTGCCTTCATTGCATCCATCATTTTTACAAACTACATACTCCAGATGTTCAATTGTAGGTGTGAGGGGGTGTGTTAAGATCTCACATCAGCTAGAAATATGGCCAAAATAGTCCTTATAAAGGCTTTGGCAATCCTCACCATACAAGCTAGCTCAGCCATGGCTAAATTTTAAGCCCCGTCAATGAAAAGAGAGGGAAAAGAACAAGTAAATTAAAATTTGTATCAGAAGTACCGTTGACAGACTACCACGTTGAGCCTCTGGTGGTATCTCAAATTCCAATTCAGGTATCTGCACAATCAAACATATAAGCAAGGTAGCCTTTAAGTAAACTTATGATAGAGCCAAATATTTAAAATCACTTTAAATCAACATCGATTAAACATATAAATTTTAAACCTAGCTTCATGCATAATACTAAATCTAAGGTGGTATTGTATGGTTAGGCTGACAATACATAGTACACCAAGATTTTGTTTATACATATCACAATAGAAGATGCATACAGCAGGACTAGAATTAAAGAAAAACCACAAGACAATAGAGTACCGGAGGATATGTAGAAGTTCTTCTACCCCAAAAGAAAATAAATAAATAACAAGAAGCAGGAAAATAACTCAGCATAAGACTAGCAAGTAGCAACCGGAAAGAAGAAAACATTAAAGCAAAGCAAAATTAACACACAAATATCAAGACTATTATACTTCGATAATGCAACTATTCTTCCTCTCTTACAGTTACAGGTAATTAAGGGTCAATTAACTCCAGTCTTTAAACACCAAACCGAAGGTGTATTAGGACCAATAGTAGACTTGCATTTAGTAGCATCAGCAACAACAACCATGTCATATCCTACTATATGGGATCAAATAAACGGATGTAAGCATGCTCTATCAAAAACCAAATTTTCAGTAAAGCCATCTACAGCAAGGTATTCTTTTTAATTGTTTCTTCCATCTTTTTAAGGGATTCCTCTACTTCTTTTAACAAGATTATCTTCCATTTTCTCAACAAACTCTAATGGAGACGTGTGTGTGTGGCAAAGAAACAAAAAGAGAGATGCCCCAACTCAACTAAGATAGCATAGTACTACACTCAAAAGGGACAAAAATCAGTGTCAATGAACCAAAGGATTTTCATTCACCTGATGATCATTACACTGTAAAGGAAAAACAGTGAAAGCTAGTAAGTTTAAAATATGTACAGAGATTAAATAAAGGGCCAGCTCATGTACCTTAATGGTCGCAGATTCTGATTTTACCACTTGCCGGTTGAGCATCTGCATTCAATAAACTTATCAAGGAGGTACTCTTACCAACAAACTAGAAGAATTAAAATCCATATTTCCCTAGTTTATATGCCAAATAGACATATTATTTGCTTTCCTGAAATTCCTACTAACTTCCAAATATCCCTACCACTGCTGCTTTGATTAAGTCTACCATAATCATATTTTTCCAAGCCTTGTATGTCATGTTACTTTAAACACTTTTATATCATTGACCATTTGGGACAGATGTCTGGCTAAATATGGATAAAATTTAAAATACAGACAAATCAGGGCAGTGAAATTCAAATCAACATAACCTTCTGTTTGCCTGATGGGATCTCCAAAGAGTAACAACAACCACGCGGTTGAATTTCGCCAGCAAACTGAACTTCATTGTTCCTAAAGGATCAACAAAAAATATAATATAAATATTAGCTTCCAAGGAAGATCAATGAAAGCGATTACATTCAATGCAAAGAGGAGGGCGTAGACTAACAGCAGCCTACCTTTCACCACAATGAGGACAATCGAAAGCCGACAACAAAATCTGCACAACAAGAAAATGTCGCAATGGATTACATTCCAATGAAAGCTAATGGACAGATATAAGAAAAGAAACAGCCGATAATAAGAATAAAAATATGTTACGAGATCCATCATCTACCTTGCAATTGATGATCCTAATTCATTTAATAAAGTGTACACAAAAAATAATTTACGACAACAAAACCCTTTCCCACTAGTTGAAATCAGCTACATGGGCATGATAATATCCTGTTGTGAATCATGGCAAATGAGAAATCATAGTGTTTGGTAGTGTTTCTTGGTCTCTACAAGTCTCTATGACAGTATGACTACCTTCCATGTGATCCAATCTCTTTAATTAGCTTCTGCGAGACTAAGGCTAAAAGTGTTGTGTACACATGTCTAAACCACCTAAGTAGAGATTCTACCAAGTTTTCCAATAGATGTTACCACAACTTTCTCTCTTATATATCCATTCCTATCCTATCCTATCCCACATCAACACAAGGAAAAAACATGAGAATTGAAACGGAGCAATAAACAAGGCACGTAGGTACATACCTTTCTGAAATTTGGAATTATAGTCAATAGAAGTCTTGTAGTCCCCTGAGAGATAATAACATAAACAAAGGATACATACATGTATGTTAGAGAGAAAATTGAGAAATTAACACAGTTAGTTTGTTGAATAACAATGCGCGCGCATGAGAGATTACATTTTGATGACAACGCATGCAGAGGCTTTCGAGTTGGTAAAGAGGGGCGTCACCATCTTCAGCAGAAACGGATTCAACCACCGATCCAACATCCACAATCTGCTCTTTGTTTCCTTCCATTTCAATTTGCGTTTACTTCTTCAACACCAAAAGCCAACACAAACCGCTAAATCAGCTAAAACGGTGACGAAGATGAAGAAGAAGGAGGAAGAGTTTTGTATTCGAAGGCGCTAGAAAGGACCAGGGTAGGGTAGCACCGTTTATTCGGGTGGTTCTCTTATTCGAGCCGACACAGCCCCAAAATCAACACTGGCTTACCAATAATTACGAATATTTTGATAAATATTAATAAATATGGTGATGGTAGTGGCGAGTGGCGACGCCAACGACAATGGTGGTGGAGGTTTGTGTTGACAATGGTGATGGTAGTGGTGACGATGTATTTTTTTCTCAGTTTTTAAAACTAATTTCCAAACATAAAAATGAAAATACCAAATGTTTTTTCAATCTAAATAATAAAGTCATGTAGCAAAAAAACATCAATGAAGAGTTGTGTGAATGTGTGTGTTTAGAAGTTAGAAGTTAGAACAATGGTCTGCACACAATCCTAAACATGTTATGTCAAAACTTCATATTAGATGCCACCAACAATCCAAACACGCTATAAGGTGAGCCTTTAAGTAGAATCGCTTCTAGACAAAAACGAGGACCCAAACCCATGGAATATGTCCACAATTTAGTGCGTGTTTAGTTCCACATTCGGGAGTCCAAGAATCAACTCTCGGTGACTATGCTCACTTTTAGGGGCTTATATAGATTTTGATTATCGGCTTAGAGACTTGATTTCAATTCCAAAATCAATTCTACGAATAAGATAGAGAGAATAGCTTCTGAGTAGTAAATAATCAATTGTGAGATTCCATAACTAGATTTCACATAATTACTCAACAAAAATCACTTTCCCATAAAGTATCTAAAGATAAATCACTTCACTTTCAATTCACATTAACTCACTTTTATCATAATCAATTATAACAAAACCAATTCTATCCAATATTCATTCTCACAAGCATTGATCCAAACACGCGCCTGGTGAGCTTCTTCCAAGAAACAAAAGAATCATTCATGGGCAACCCGAATTACTTGCTTACCAACATTCTTGCCAAGGAAAAGCCCAGCCAAAGCAGCTGGAGCACTTTCCAAGCCTTCATTCATGTCTTCAATATACACAATCTTTCCTTGCTTGTAATAACTTGAAACAAGCTCCAAAAACTGAGGATATAAGTGCAAGTAATCATGTTGCAGAAAACCCTGCATTTTGATGCGCCTTATTATGAGATTGGATAAGTTGTATATCCCTTGGGGATTAGAAAGGCTGTTCTGAGACACCATTCCACAAACTGCAACCCTGCCATGAATCCTCATGTTAAGGAGTGCAGCATCAAGCATGTCGCCACCCACGTTGTCGAAGTAAATGTCGATGCCTTGCGGAAAATACCTGACAAATGAACCAGGGAAAATTATGTCTGAAGTTTAGATTGTGGTCAATCATCCCATAGACAATTGCTAACAGTTCAAAACTATATACTACAGTTGAGCTGTTACACACCTTTTTAGAGCTGCATCCAAGTTTGCTTCTTCCTTGTAGTTAAAAGCTTCATCAAATCCAAGCCTATTCTTTAGAAGGTCAACCTAAAAAGAAAACAGATTTAATGAACAAACTCAATTAGATACTGGTCCAAATATTTGTGTGTGCATCCATGTATGTCTAAGTTGTCTACATATCATACATGAAGGAAAAAGTAACTGGTTTTTCTTTTCTTGGCAATAATACAATTAGTTATGTTTGTGGAATTGACCTTTTCCTTGGAGCCAGCACTTCCAACTACATAGCACCCATGCAATTTAGCAAGTTGACCTACAAGCTGACCTACAGCACCTGATGCAGCAGATACAAACACATATTCTCCTTTGCTTGGGGTGCAGACTTCATAAAATCCTGCATAAGCAGTAAAACCTGGCATTCCTATAAATCAAAAGGAAAAATGACAGGTTAATTATTTCTCGAAATGTGTGAACCACAACTGGATCACAAGAGTGAATTCCATCCATAATAAAAAAGAAAGAAAAACATAAATCTAGTATGGCAAGAGGGCTATTCAAGGTGTTAGCAATGCTGCCATAAAATAGTAAATTGCACATCACAAGGAAATTTCAATCCATTTGTATCCTTCAGTTTTTGTTTTCAATCTAAGAAAGTCTAAATTTACAAGATTCCCTAAATACCAACCATGAATATAAAAGTTCTAACTATGTATAAAATGGTAATGGCTTAAAATGTTCAGCTTGAGTGAATAACTTGATTGAAAGAAATCATGAACACTTTCGACAAACTTAAAATCGGAACCTAGAGGCACTCAGAACTGCTGAATGCTGATCACCACAAATAATCCATTATTTGAAAAATAACATTTGAATTTAAAAGCAAACCAAAATAACATAATCAAGTGAAACCCGTAGGTGTAATATTATTTCACCAGTATAGCAGTGAAACAGGAATAAGAAAATCAATCCTAAAGAGAAAAAAGAAACCAGTAGTAAAAGAAAATTAAGAAATCATAAGCCTAACTCCATAAAAACAGAAAACAAAGCCTGGCTCCATGAATCATATCTATAAAGGAATATACAGAATTACAGATAGATACACGTATTACATATCTGAAATGTGTATCATATAAAAACACAAATGACAAAAGTCAATTTAATTTTTGTGAACATACAACAACAATAACCAAGACTTTTCCAACAGATGGGGTAATCTAAGTAAATCAAATGATATCAAAATGCTTTGTCGTGTACTAGGATCACAGATAACTAAATCTCTTTTAATGGTTTAGTTTATAACAACTCTCTTTATCAGCCATTCTAAGAGCATTCTTCATAAATGTCTAAACCACATAAAACAAGACTCTTATCACTTTAGAATCATTTCTATAACTAGAGCTGCCTAAACTTTTTTTCTCTAATAATGGCACATCTACCATGTTGTGTAATCACTCAACCAGAACCAAAGAAACATTTTGATCTTTACCACACTGAACTTACTTTGTTGTTGGCTTTTTGCTGCCACACATTCAGTCCCATTTATGGCTATGCAAATTTTTCCAGTTGTGATCTCATATTCTCATCCTTATATTATTAGTATAAAGAAAAAAATACAGAGTAAGTAACTTGATACCCCTAAGATATATGAATGAAGAGCAGTGGCATGATGCATACCAAGGAGACCAAGATGGTAGGAGAGAGGAATTTGATCATCAAGCTCAATTTTCCTCAACTGCTCTGTCTTATGGATGATGCTATATTCCTCCCAGCCAGTAAACCCAGAAATGAAATCACCAGCTTTGAAACTTGGATTATCCGACAGTATAACTTTGGACACACCAAATCCTTCAAGCGCCTTCATTCCTCAGAATCAAAATGTATATATGCATGCTTTAATCAATCAAGCTCATAATGAAAAAATAGGAAGATAGAGGTTTGGCAGTTAGGTAGGTACAGTACCTGAGAAGGAACGAAGGGGGGGATGTAAGATCCATGGAAGTCACGCATTCGACCACGCATGTAAGGGTCACAAGAGAGATACAGATTCTTGACGAGAATAGCTGATCCTGATTCAGAGGGAGGAAGGGTAAGGTGAATTTTGGAAACTTTGAGTTCCATGTCAGTTTCTTGTGGAATTCCATCGATGTAGCCTTTCAATATCACCTGCTTATTCTCCACTTCTTCTTGTGCTGATGCTGCTGCCATCTTGTGATGATGATCGATGCAGTGAGTGAGTGAGTGAGTGATGATGGTGAAGATGAAATTGAGAAGTGAACTGCGAAACTAGTTCTGTGAGTTGAAGAAGAAGCTGAAGCTAAAACAAAAACACGCCGCGAAGTGAAAAATTAAGCATGTGAGTTTGGACTCATCGATCTCTTCTGCTTCTGTACAATACTACTGTAAACTTTTGGTGCCCACTAGGGTGGGTAACCTTTTTTTTAGTCCACCGGTGAACCAGGGGTCAAACACCATTAGATCTAAGAATCTTGGAATATTCTTTAACTGAACGGTTAGGATTCGATGATAATTAAAAGGGTAAAAATGGAAATTGAAACCCCTCTTCTTTCTTCATGTTCTTCACTACTCGTTCGTTCAGAAGCATCTTCACCTTCTTCCTAGTTCATGTTGGAATCCAATGTAACAAAAAGTTCTCCAGCAAGCTTCCATCGCCACCTTGTAGAAAATAAAATAAATTCCAAATCAATGGAAAAATCCCAGATTTGCAAGCTCAATCACTCTTCTTCACAAGATGATCAACAATTAATCTAAAAATAAATCATTCTTCTTCACAAGTACCTTCAAATCCTAAATAAAACAAAAAACAAAAAACAGAACCAAGTGAGAAAGAAACCTAAAAAATCCGTTAAATCTCCGATTGTTGTTTCATCGAACAAGGTATGCTGTCTCTTTATCCATTCACGACGCTGATGATGCCACTGTTTCCTTATTCAATTGCATGATGCATATGCATCCTACCCCACCCATCATTGAATTTGGCAAGATTTTAACCTGCCGTGTGAAGAAAAAGCATTATCCCACTGTCATATCCTTTTATCAACAAATGAAAATCAAGAGAATTTATTATTTATTGTTGATCAAATAGAGATTTGGAAGCCAAATACATATTTGTAAGACCCATGAGTTAGAAACCCAGAAGTCTGCATTCATGAACATCAATGGAAAAATTCCAGATCTGCAAACCCTTGCAACCAACAGTTGGGATGCATGTCCGCCGCCGCATCTCCATCTCCGATGACATCTCCGACACCATAAAACCCAGATCTGAAACACAATCTTCATAGTATCCCTTGCTTGGTGGTAGAGAAACCCTAGATCTGAGTGAGAATCAGTTTTGATGTTCTCAAATCTGTTTCTTCTTCGCAATTTCAGAAATCTAACCCCTCTGAAAATCAGAAACCCAGACCCTCTTCATCTCAATCGCAACATTGGCTTTGATTTTCTGGGACGTGAGGGAGAAGAGGAAGAAGCGTAGGAGAAAGGACTGGCTATGGTGTTTTCCCATAATCGTCGGCTTGGAGCTCCTGTGATCGAGTGGGTGGCAGTAACTCGGAGCTCCGGTGACCGGAGCCGCCGTGCCTCTTTCTGACAGTAGGTGATGTTCTGGGAGGCAGTGAGGGAGAGTACTCAGGGTAGAGTGGAAGGGAGAAGGAAAGGAAGGGGAAAAGTCTAAAATATCCCCCTGGTGCACCGGTGGACCAAAATGTTAGTTCCCCACCCTAGTGGGCACCTAAACTTTTAGTTGTTGTGATTAATCAATGTAATGATAAGGTTCCACCACGAGTGCGTCGGTCAGCAAATTGCAATGGAGTAAGACAGCACGTGCCCACAAGCCACTACCCATTTTTATACCTAACAGTCTAACACACACTTCAGACCATTTTAAAAGTGATCCACCCGTAAACCATCACATACCACTTTTACAATGGTCTACCGCATAACAACCCTTAATTTGAGCTGCCATTTAAGCAATTTCCAAAGCAAATATTGGTTTTACTAGAGTGCACGCGACATGCTTTTAAGATAGAGGATAATGAAGCCTGGAAGTAAATATAAAATGGCATGCCTTGATATGTTATTTTATACCCTTTGATCAAAGCCTTCAATACATTCATTGACCACATGATTTGTTTAGAACGTTGAGAATGCAGAATGACAATTAACTATCCGAAAGTAAAAATAAAAAAATTGAATTTTCTTTTTGAACCATTCTATTCAATGCTACTACATTTCATACACATACCATGATGGATAAAACCAGGCCATCCAATAAGAACGAAAGATTGATGGTTGGTGGTGCTACCTGCTTCTACTGATTGAAACAAAAGCATCTTTTCAAGGTAAAACAAACTTTCAACTAGATCTACAAAATAAATCATGCTTACAAATTCCTAAAGTAGTAATGGCCCAAAATTCAGTCATAGTGGACTTAGATTACACAGCATTTGAGAAAGCAAAAAGAAAAAAAAAAGGAAAAAAGAAACAAAACCCATGCTTCACTTTTAAGGTAAGCTCTCGATTAAAAGTAGCGAGTCACAACAATTTCTGACACCACGAAATAAAGGAAGTTGAACGCAAGCCCTGTTCGAAAGAGAAGCTCCAGGCAAGAAAGAACATCTAAGTTGGCTTCCGCATGTTACGTCCAGCACGAATAACTTCATCCACCAATAGCAACTGGGATGCTATAACAGGCCTGTAGTATTGCATGGACAGTAAAAGAGATAAGATTACATGATTGCAACACAAATCAATGTACATGAAAATTATTGTTTTGATGCAAATAAATGTGGAATTTTCAAATAAAGTTTTCAAATTAACTAGCTGTAATAATATCATAAAAATTAGTAACGAAACTTGATGCAGGAGAACATGGATATGGGAAGCAGATTTGAAGTGTACAGTCAAGGTTCAACCATACCCAGAGTTTATGATTTGGCGCTTCACAGCATAATTGTCAAAAATACCCTCCATTTGAGGGTCTATAGGTTCTCCAGTGTTTTGGCACAATCCCACAACATTTCCTCTGTCATGCTCTCCCTGAAACAGCACTCAGCAAGTATAATAATAATGCCAATTTGTCTCCCACTTCATATGAGCATATCTAAACAATCCCATTAGGGATGTGAAGACAAGTACAATACATTTAAAGGAAGCATACCGTAAGGGAAATTATCACATCTTGAGTGTCAAGCCCAGAGTTTTCAGCTAGTGTCTTAGGCACCACAAGAAGTGCATCAGCAAAAGCTTCAACACCAAGTTGTGCACGCTGATTCAAGGTTATAAACATCAGTGTTGAAATGTAATTGACAGATAAAGAACAATATAAGCATGGAAATAGTGAGAGTATTCATATTACCCCTTGAACTGTTTTCTTAACGTCATTAATCAGATATTGTCTAGCAGCAACTTCAAATGCACCAGCCCCCTGAACATGGACAAGGAAATTCATCTCAAGTCTATCACACAAAAAAAAAATTGTATAATACAGGCATCAAAATAACTGATTGACCAAACAAGAAGTCTTACTAAGACAACAGATTCATCTTCAATGGTGTTCTTTACTGCCCTCAAACCATCACGGACAGCATCTTTGATCTGAGCTATTGTGTGGTCATTAGGACCTGCACCATGACACATCATTGCAACCATCATATCTCAATCAAATACAACAATAGTGATAATAAATTGACACAAAGTTTGCTCCTAAGATGTATAGCAAATGACGTAAAAAAAAGAAAAACATAGAAGGATACACTGGACAAACTCACTATATGTAAAAGGATGATGTACCTTTAATCAAGATTGTGCAAGAGAAGGGATTCTTAACATTTTCCACAAATGTATATTTCTCTTCACCAAGGACATGCTCATATACCAATCCTGCCCAACCCAGGCATTCAGGAGTCAAATCATCTACAGAGTTCACTGCCTCTCCTCCACATGCCAAAACCAATCTTTCCATGTTTCTTCTCTTTGCTCTACGAAGAGCAATTATCTAAAACACAAGGATAAAATTATCAGTAGATGATATACAAGGAAAATGAATATGTCAGCTCGAGTAATGGCTAAAAAATATGCAATTGGCGCCATGGCCATCTACAGCTCAGCAACACACTCAATCAATACATTTAGACATATCAGTGAATCACAAGTCTCATGATTATTTCAAAAAAAGAAAACAAACAAATACTGCAGCTCTAGCACCAATTCCATACATTACCAAAATATCCAAAGCGCCTGACTTCATTGTCAGAAAATTTTTCATTGAAAAAGGAAAGAAAATCACAGTTAAATTCTCTTGAAACATTAAATTCTAAAAGCCCTAAATCCCTGCGTACAATGCCCAGTACATAATCAAATTCCAAAGAATATTTTGCATGAAGTAGCTATTTTACAATAGTAAATTTGAAGGACTTCTTAAATATAATGGTACGTTACTTACTCCTTCCCTTGCCAGCATGTCCAGTGATGGGGGGTCAATTCCTTTTTGGTTGATGACAACAAAGTTGCTATCATTACCTGAACAAACCTGCACATACAAGTATGGAGGCAATTAGAAAAATGCGATGAGAAATATTATGATTGCAATATAACAAACAAAAACGTATTGAGTATGTCTTTTCTACCTGTTTTTTCAGCTCAATA
This sequence comes from Lotus japonicus, assembly GCF_012489685.1. Classification (NCBI taxonomy): domain Eukaryota; kingdom Viridiplantae; phylum Streptophyta; class Magnoliopsida; order Fabales; family Fabaceae; genus Lotus; species Lotus japonicus. The sequence goes on along the minus strand of NC_080041.1, from coordinate 108,292,986 downwards.
ATTTTTTGAACTTTCTCATCAACCTGGCGCCTTTCAGCAACAACCATAGCCTCTCTCTGGTCAGCATTTGAGTAGAAAAAACCTGCATTTACTTCACTGAGAGGACAAAAGATTGACTCGGTTAGTCACAGACTACATCCAGCCATCCAAGAGAACTAATGAGTTCATAAGGTCAGGAATCCGATGATAAAAAAACATACAATGGATCCAGCATTAACTAATGTGATAAGACTATTCACCAAACAATGTTTATGCAAGTATAAATGTATAATTATTAAATTTATCATTGTAATGCCAGCAAAATAGAGGAATGAAATAAAAAAAAATCCCTGTAGTAAATTTACACTAGATTTGTTTTAGGTTAAAAACATTTTTTCGACAAAGAAAGTGTAAACGTACAATTCAGATATATGATAAAGACATTTTTAAAGTGAGTATCCAATTTTTCCATTTAGTACATGAATGAATAATTTGTTCTTGGTTAACAAAGCCATTCTTAGTAAGACAGAGTTAACATAAAAATCACAAAAATTTGATGTGAGCATACTAATTTAACATTTTCTGATGAACAGAAACTACGCAATCACCAGAACAGAGACCAATTGAGTAAAGCTAACAACACACGGTTATCACCAGAAGAAAAACTTCAAAATTCTTGGTTTTTATACTCTTTTTAACTGGCGAATATTAAAAACTTCATACATTAGTTTCAACATTATCAATAGTTCTAGAACAGCCTTGTTTGGGTATACAGATTAAGAAGTGAGTGTGATAGAGTCTTAGCTCTTCAAATACACTGACGTGTGAATAGAAACAGGTTAAAAACACCAAGTAACTGCCATTTTAACTGACACACACACGTACACATATTGGCAAAACTCAGCTAGATTACCTCTTCTCATACTCCAAAGATACATTGCATGTCAAGATATGGCAGTTCTCAGCATGTCGTTTCATGTCAGGGTGCCTAGAACCATGATCAAGGACAAGACCCTCAACCTAGAAAAACAAATCCAGTGATTTGGCTGATTGCAAGAGTTATTTGATAAACTGCTTAGGTAAACCCAGTACAGAGAGCCACGGTGCAATATAAATAAATGTGAAATATGTGAAAAATGATAGATAAATATTAGTTGCTATTTATGTTTTGTAGATGAAGAATACTGCCTATGCTACAGTAATACAGTAGCACAAGGATGTAGCTTAGTTCATTTACACATTTTAATTATGAGTTAAGATATTAAATTAACATAAGCTTTTCTTTTAACCACTGTGCTTTAGATCTCCTCACAACTCTTCCTCTTGCTACTTCTCTAGAGAGTTACAGAGTAAACCCTAGGCCTCTAATCCAACAACAATTTGTAATCATAGTCAAAATTGGTCTGTATCAGTTATGGAAGCACAGGCAACAAGTTACTGAGCTTTTCTAAGCCACAGAGAAATAGGCAAGAGATAAGCTTAACAACTGTTCATATTTGATAAAGAGGGAAAGTGAGATCAAATATTATTTTCATCCTTGCTTACCAGGACAACAGGGGTAAATGTAGACAGGGATGACAAATATAATTATCTTATTTGGCAGGTATGGATGAGATTCTTAGAAAGGTCGTTGCTATATGAGCGTTTTTTTAGCATAAAATAAATTTATTTATCTTTAACAGTAGCACAAGGATGTAGCTTAGTTCATTTACACATTTTAATTATGAGTTAAGATATTAAATTAACATAATCTTTTCTTTTAACCACTGTGCTTTAGATCTCCTCACAACTCTTCCTCTTGCTACTTCTCTAGAGAGTTACAGAGTAAACCCTAGGCCTCTAATCCAACAACAATTTGTAATCATAGTCAAAATTGGTCTGTATCAGTTATGGAAGCACAGGCAACAAGTTACTGAGCTTTTCTAAGCCACAGAGAAATAGGCAAGAGATAAGCTTAACAACTGTTCATATTTGATAAAGAGGGAAAGTGAGATCAAATATTATTTTCATCCTTGCTTACCAGGACAACAGGGGTAAATGTAGACAGGGATGACAAATATAATTATCTTATTTGGCAGGTATGGATGAGATTCTTAGAAAGGTCGTTCCTATATGAGCGTTTTTTTAGCATAAAATAAATTTATTTATCTTTAAATGTATTTGAGTACTTTTTTGTTTTTATACTCGAACAGCTTCTCCATGTTTAAACATTTTTCAGAAGTAAATTTGTCTCTTTATATCTTAGCCAGGCATCAAATCCCAATCCGGAAAACAACCTATGCAGTCTACATTCAGTTTGGCAACCAAGTTTAAAGAATGTCAACTACTATACCAAACCAAACAAACAATTAGATTAGAAGTCCATAACTAGAAGCTACAGCCTTCGATATCTCGTATACCTGAGATCATCGCTGGAGTAATATTCAGTTGAAACTATAAATTTACTAGCAAAAATAAGGAGTTAAAATGCAACATCATTATTAGATGTAAATACATCGTATGGGTCTCAAGAAAATTATAAAAATAATAAACAACTAACTAAATCTGGTCAGCAGAAGAGTGGCAGTAATTATAAAACATACCAAGCGTGTGTCAACATCAAACTTGTGCCGCATGTGCATAATCTCCACCATAAACAAATCAACTCCTTCCTCAGGCTTACGGATGCATAAAACCTATCATAGAAAAACCACAATTCAATGAACACCCAATTGTAAAAGGTCCAACATTAAGCATCATCAGCTTAGTCAAATGTCCAAACAAAAAACATGCAAAAATATTTAGAAGGACTAAAACTAAAATGTCAACACCTCCATATGTACTCACCGCCTTAACAATTATATCGGTCAATTGATCTGCAAGTGACTCGTACAACTGCAAATGAGAAGGAAAATAAAATAACAATAAGTATGTGATGCTTAGTGAAAATTATGTTGACAAATATTTGGTCATTCTGTCAGTAACAGCAAACAGAGATATATAAAATGAGATTTACCTTTGTCCTCAGGGTTGTTCTTGCTACCATCTTAAGGATCTCCTTGTCAGGCTCATCACCCATCACAACAGGAGTCTTAAACTTCTCAAGAAATTGCAGAGTTGCTCTTTTTGCAATATCAAAACCATCAACCAATACACGTGGATGCATACCTGGAACATTCATTCAGACATTGTCTCAAAGAAATGACCAAAAAAGACACGAAAAAAAATGCCCATCCACATCCTTTGCATTTTGGGCTCTGTTTTCCTCTAACCCTCCCTCAGGAAAGGATTACATTTATCAAATCTCCTCAGCGCACAACTCATGGTTGTTTCAAGAGGATTGCTCGTACAGACAAACAAATAGACTCTGGAGTTAATTACATGTTTTAGATATGTACTTATTTATGTTTATCTGTTGCAGAGAACTTCTTATCATCCCCCAAGTCACATTTTTCTACTTCTCTAAATCTCTCCCAAACTAACCATAATAAGCAACCAATTACAACACACTAAAAGCAAGAAGCTAGTAATGGTGATTCCTAATTTCCCATTTGTCAATGTGGCAGGGAAATCATAAAACAACCAGGAAACTTCGTTTAAAGATTAATAGCCGCGTATTAGGGTGTACAACTACAATACAATGAATAACTCTACAATCATTTACCATTCAAAAAAATATGTGTATAAGCAATACTGTAACAAAGTGAATAACCTTCATCGATGTAACGCTCGGACTGCTTCATGAGTTCGCCAATGAAGATGACAGTAGAAGTGGTACCATCTCCACTGATGTCATCCTGCGCCACGGCCGTCCTAGCAATCATAATAGCCGTCGGGTTCTGGATTTGCTGCAACCACGAACAAACCAAAAAAAACGAGATCAGCATTCCACACCATTATTTTTTGAATCAAATAAACCTATTCGTAGATCGATAACAAAGTTAGAAACTGACCATTTCTTTCAAGAGAGTGTTACCGTCTTTGGTGAGTTTGATGTCGCCGGCGCCACCAACAAGCCTGATTCATAGAGAGAGAGCGTGAGTGAGAGAGGAAAGTGAAATGGAAAAGCGAAGAAGAGAAGAAGAGAAAGGAGAGAGTACATTTTGATGGTGCCTTTGGGACCGAGATTGGTTTTGAGGACATCTTGCAAGCCCTTGGCGGCATTGATGTTCATGTGAAGTGCGGCCGATTTGTTCAGCACTTCGGCGTTAGGGTTCAGAACTCGCAGCGACATCTTTCCGGTGAGATTTGAGAGCGAAATGAACACGAAAGTGCAGCGCGATGAAGGAACACACAACACTAATGGAGAAGAAGAAGAGAAGAGAGGAGAAGAGAAGCGGGTTTTGTAGTAGAGCTAGCTAGGGGTTTCAGTTTTCACTCTGAACAACAGGGAGTGCTTTCCGTCTTGCCGTTTTGACGAATGCTTTCATATACGCTGTGTCGTTTACAAGGAGTCTATTTTATGGTGGGCTGGGGCCAATGCTTTTCTGGGCTTACAGTAAGAAGACTTGACGGCCCAATCCAGAGTCCATTTGCTGCTTGAGGATTTTTTTTAGCAGCCCGCGGTTACTTGAACCATGGTGACTCTCCGACACTCAATTAACATATGGTTTTCGCCTGTTCTTTACCATCAATAGTGTGCACTAGCATTAATCTCGCGTCATGCACAGATGGTATAAGAGTATTTTATCGGCATGCATTATACCTTTTCAAATTTTTTATCTCATTTTTTTTAAATATGTATCACATATTTAAGGTTTTTTTCTAATCCTAATTACATTCTAATTTTTTTCTAATTTGTAATGCTATGAATCAATATACCAAAAATCCAAAACCTTTTTAATCTTCCAAGTGTATATACGAAAACATAAAATACAAAATTTTTGAGTTAATTTCTAAATCAATCATTTAAAACTATTTAATATCAATTTTTATGACATATTTAATATTATTATGAACGTAAGATATTCATCTAAAAAAAATGAACGTAAGATATTACATTCATTTTTTTATATAAAAAATAACCATAATAATCAACTATAGCACTGTCGGCACCACCACCGCTACGGTAATCGCCACCACCACAACCAACTCCACCACCATCATCCCCACTACCACTATTGCCACCTCCACTATCGCCACTACTTTATCGCCATCACCCACCAGTCCACCACTGTCACTATCGTCACAACTATCACCCTCTATCGCCACCGTTGCTGCCATTTCTACTACCACTACCTTACACCAAACATATGATTGTACAATTTTAAACAATATAATAAGTTATACGGTGTATCACCAAACTGCATATAATATATTAATTTTATTATCTCTTATCCTATCAAACTTTATACTATACAATACAAGATATCAACTGAACCATACTATAAAAATATGTTTTGGAATTTAAATTTCACAACTAGTATGAGTTAAAGTTAAATTAAATTAAAATTAAAATTAAATAAAAGGAAGCTTCGCCGTGGCGAGAGTTACATGTATATTTGTTTAAGACATTTTAGTTACCCCATCAAGTTTAAAATTGTATCAAAGATTCATAAAAGGAAAAAAGAAGTTTTCCATTTTCTTTGAGACATTTTAGTAGCATATTCGTTCATTGTTTGGGGACTAGTACTACTAACTAGATCATGGGAATTACAATGGTTAATAAATGTCATATATGCTTAGAGGAGAGAAAGTACCACCTTCTTAAGATAAAATTTCAACTCCATGGCTTTGCTTAGTTTTCTAAAATGAATATAGCATTTTGAACGGAGATCAGAAAGTGACACTTAAGGGTTAGTGGTTTATCTTCGGTCTGACTACACACATGTGGATGGAGACGGTCAAAAGAGAAGAAAGAAGGAGAATAATGAAACCAAAGAATAAAGATAGCAGCAGCAACCCTTAATTCCCACATCACAACAAAATAGGCTCTGAAACTTGACAGGCTCATCTGGATTTTGTAGATATGGGAAGAATCTTGACTCTTACTACCATTAAACTTATGTGTGATTAATATCACCCGTAACTCTTTACGCGTGCCTTCCGCTGCAGAATCTTGTGCAGAGATTGGAATATATTTTTTGGGTCTAATATACTATCCTTTCAGAGAGATAATTCTGTTCGAGCAACATGATGTTTTCCATACATAGACTCAAACTTGATATTTGCATAAGAGGAGTCAAATATGTACCACTTGAATGAATTCAGTGGATGTCATGAACCTCCAATTCCAAGATGTTAAGTGATTGCATGAGATTTAGATTCCAGGAATAAAATCTTCTAAATGGGACCTATTGAATATTGCAAACCTTTCTGGCCAGACCAAGTTTGATCCATCTAAGTAAACTTCAATCCTGTGCCAAATTCATGCATGATACTTGCATGGAAAGGCTAATATCTCTTTGATACATTAATGTTTAGCTCATGAATAGGGCCGGTCCCGACATTTTGGAGGCCTCAGACAAATAATAAAAATGGACCCGTAATAATTTTAACGTTTGAAATTTCATACATAAAAATAACATACACAGTTACTAACCACTAGACTAGCTCAAGTCATTAACAACATCTTGAACATTAATTATTATAACTAAATTTTATTTCGGGGAAAGTTTAATGTGAATTTTTTTTTGGGCCCCTTCTTTTTGGAGGCCCTGGGCTGTGGTTTGCTTGCACAGGTCCAGGGCCGGCCCTGCTCATGAATTACTTTCGGCTAGCAAAGATCAAGAGTTGGTGTATTTCAGCACCTTAATTTGATCTGTGCATGAATGGAATAAACAAGTCTATATTAAAAAATATGTATCATATTACATGATGTGGAAATTTTCCCCAAAGTAGACAGAGATGTTGATTCTCTTTTATTAACTTTAAATCCTACAATATATACGAAACAATAGTAATATATGCAGAACTTCTGTACCTGTCAATCACTAATAACTAACATGTACATCATCCACTAGTTATTAGCATGTATTGTGATGAATATGCAGAACTTTTGTATAGTGATCACTAATATGCAGAACTCTTCACTATTATGCAAAACTTTTGTCATGTATCCGTGATGATGTTTGAATCAGCTTATTTATTCTCAGAATTAATTTTGGCCGCCCAAAGCTTTTGTTAGTTGCTTCTATAATTAGTTCTAAAGACAAAAGCAATTATGGGGTAGTTGACATAATAGACTCTGAAGAAAAATAAGTTATCTAAACATGCTAATAAGCTTCTCCTCAACATTGATTTTGACTTTAGAATCAATTATAGAACAGAAACCGAATTGTAGAAAGGATAAACATGCCCTAAAGCAGCCTTTGACAAGTGTCTTATTTCACATCACTTATCTATTTGGGTATCAAATCTGAAACAGATAGGTCGTGTGTGTACTTTCATCCTTGTATATGTAGAACAAAAGTCACAGAACTAATTAAGATGTCATAATAGTGGTGCGAGTTGATCCTCATGCTTATTACACAAGTAACGCATGAAATGCTGCATTCACCTCCATCTGATAAGAATAATGTTTATCTTGTACATTCCCTCATTCAATTAGATTCCTCTTGTTTATTGCATGCTGGATTTCTTGCGTGCCTTTAATTAGTAACCAAGGTTTTGACACACGGTTTCATGAATCAGCAGCGCTACATGCTATGACTAAAAAATAATTGGTAAAAAATGCAAGAAATGCTGATATGACAAAATTAGCAGTGTTATTAGTTGAAAAAGAAGACAATGCTAAAAGTTACAAGGCTTAATTCTACTTTGGGTCCCTGATGTTTCACAAATGTGCGGTCTGCATCCCCCATATCTAAAATGTGCGCTCAAGCTCCTTCATGTTTCTAAAGCGGTCGATTAAAGCCCTTCCGTCCATCTCCGTTAGTTGACTAACGGAAATACTAATGTATCACTTATTTAATCAATAAAATATTATTTTTAAAAATAAAATAAATAAATAAATTTTAAAATTTTACAAAAGCATAAAATTCATCTCTTATATATCATCTTCAACTCCTGAACTTAAAACCCATTAATTTTTAATTTAAGAAAAAAAAACTAATAATCTTTTCAACTTTCCCAAATTCATACAACCCAATCCAAACCCAGAACCCCAACCCTAAATATCTGTTTAAAAAAACCCAAATATTTTTAAAAGATTAGTTGCAGCCTCAGCCACCGCAACTACTGTTCCCGAACCTCAATCACTTTCTTCTTCTTCTTCATGTGTGATGTACTGTGAAAAAGCTTCAAAAATCTGAACCCTTCAATCTTCCTCCCCTTTCTCTCCCTTTTTCCTTCTTGGTTCTGTTATGGGTGAGGATTTTCGGGTTGGGGTGCTTGTTATTGTGTATGGATCTGGGTTTTCTTCACCAAACCCATCAACAATTCATCACCCCTAGTGCCCAGATGCTCACATATCTGAAGAGAAAAGGAAAGGGGACTGATGATGCAAAGCGATGACGAATCTGGCAGAGATGAATTCGAATCTGGAATCGCTTCAGAAGATTCTGCTCTCACCAAAGCCTTCTTTGTCGACGACGACACCTTCAGAGCCTTTTGCCGCCGACCAAGCCCGCACCATCAACTCTCCATTCGATTTGTGTTGTCAAGGCCTTTCTGCAACGGATCTGACTACTGGGTTGTGCATTTATGGTTTGGATTTCAGATACCAAACCCAACGTCTTCCCTTCTATTTCTTCGATTCTCTGTGATTTATGGGTTTGGGTTTGGATCTGGGGTTTGTGAGAGTAGAAGCTGACGAGTTCTGGATTTAGGGTTTTGAACTGGGTTGCATTTGAACATGAGTGCTGCTTGAACCTGGATTTCTGAATTTTATGTTTTTGAAAATTTTTAGTATTTATTTATTTTGTTTTAAAAAATAAATATTTTATTGATTAAAAAAGTTACACGTCAGCATTTTCGTTAGTCAACTAACGGAGATGGACGGAAGGGCTTTAATCGACCGCTTTAGAAACATGAAGGAGCTTGACGCACATTTTAGACATGGGGGGATGCAGACCGCACATTTGTGAAACATCAGGGGCCCAAAGTGGAATTAAGCCAAGTTACAATATAAAACATAAGATGTGGAAATTAACATCATTATCCTTCCATAGTTTATGTAAGTAATACTGATTTCTTGTGTTTATTTATGGTAGCAACTTAGCAATTTACTTCATGAAAAGGCATGAAAATCTAACCATTGAAGTTTGAAGAGTCAACATGTGATGATTTAACAACTTCAGAAGAGAATCTTCAAGTCAGCAATAAATGGGATTGACCTTTGCCACTTGTTTTCTACAGAAAAGCATGCGAAGCTTCTCAACCTTTTTTTTTCCAACTTGAAATTTTCTCATTGGCCTTGAGGCCAAGTCTTTTTATTCTTCAGACTCCTATAAAAGGAGTAAACTAGAGCACCCCTTATGCCAACACAAACAGAATTTCAATTTTCACTCTTTCTCAAATATTTTTCTAAGAGTCAATAGCATGGCTACCATTTCATTCAGGCATAACCCACAACTAAACGGCACTCATCAGCAAAAGGGTGTCATCACTGAGGAAATTGAAGGACTCATAAGAGTCCATCGAGATGGACGTGTTGAGAGGCCACCACTTGTGCCTCATGTCTCAAGCGCAGTGGCACCAGAACGCGGTGTCACTGCAAGAGATGTTGTAATCAACAGCAGGGACGGACCTAGGTATATTAAAAATGGAGCGGTCGCTCTCTTAAGATAATTATTTTTCTTATAAAGTAGTATTCGAATGTTGTATTTGTCTTCCTCAATTAGTTATTCTTAATGTTGCTTAATGTTTTAAACTTTTGTCCCTCTGATACTCATTTTTTCTGGTTTTGTCCATGATCAATAGAGATGCCAATTTATGGGCACGTTTGTACGTGCCATTGAGCTGTGGTCATCATGGCAACAAGGTTCTTCCTCTGCTTGTTTACTTCCATGGTGGTGGATTTTGTGTTGGCTCTGCTGCTTGGAGCTGCTACCATGAGTTCTTGACCAGCCTTGCTGCCAAAGCATACTGTGTCGTTGTCTCTGTAGATTACCGTTTAGCTCCTGAGAACCGTTTACCTGTTGCATATGATGATGGCTTCAATGCTCTCATGTGGGTGAAGAGAGAAGCTCTGAATGGCTCAAGTGTGCAAAAGTGGTGGCTGAGTCATTGCAATTTATCATGCTTGTTTCTAGCTGGTGACAGTGCAGGGGCCAACATAGCTTACAATGTGGCCACTCGCCTAGGATCAAGCTCAAACATTCTGAATCCATTATCTCTCAAGGGTGTGATCTTGATCCAACCATTCTTTGGAGGAGAGGAAAGAACAATCTCTGAGAAGCATTCCTATCAGGTAATTTCGTGAACAATGGTTTTATGTTATATTTATAATACGCCCATTTCTGCAAGAGTCCATTAGGCTTGAATAATGGTCACCTACCTTGTGATGAAGCTCAACTTATTATTAGAATAGTGGGGCAATAATGATCGAACCGTAAATAACTTAGCCATAAATAGAGACTCTAATACCATGCCAGGAACCAATGATCCAAAAAATAAATTTATTTTGTGAAAGACACGTGAATGATTTTGTATTATATTTATTTAAGGTACCCAATTCCGCACTTACTTTGCCAGTTTCTGACACTTACTGGAGGCTAGCACTTCCTCTTGGAGCTACACGTGACCACCCCTATTGCAACCCTCTTGGCAAGTTGAGAGATTTGAGGCTTCCATCCATCATGGTATGCGTTTCAGAAATGGATATACTCAAAGATAGAAACTTGGAGTTCTCAAACACCTTGGCAAAAGCAGGGAAAAGGGTTGAAACATTTGTCTACAAGGGAGTAGGCCATGCATTCCAAGTGCTGCATAATTATCAGCTTTCCCATTCTCGGACCCAAGAAATGATATCTCATATCAGGAACTTCCTGAACCAGTAACTGAAGCTAGCCACATATCTGATTTGTTGTGTTCTGTTCAGACATTGGCTACAATGTTATATAACTCTAGAACATAATGATAAGTTGTTAGTTACAATGGTAGACTGGTAATAATGGTGTTTATAGTTTCAACTTTCAATCCATTATCTGTACAAAGATTTTCAGAAGTTTGGAATATTTGTAAAACTCAAATATGGGGTTGATAGGCATTTTTGTAAATGGTGCAGTCTGTTTGGTGATGAATATGATAACATAAAGCTCAAATACTTGTCAGTTTCTGACTTTCTGTTACACAGTAATACTTTATCCCTTATCACTAAAGAATTCAGAGCCTTTGCTTCCCCAGTTCCCCTACAATCTTTGTAGCAGCAGCAAAATGACAAGTGAATAAGCGTTTTAACCAATTTAACCTTTTTATGAATTAATCTGAACCATTTAAGATAAGAATTAATGACCAAAACTAGCTGCAAAGAATATAGCTGTTGATGGTCCATGTTGATCGCACTAAATGTTCAATAAATAAAATCTCTTGATCATGCATGTTATAAGTTCAGAATTTCAGACAGATATGAGGAAAAGGTTATTCCTTTTGTACCATATTCCTTCAAACAGAGAGTCAAAGTGCAGAATAGTCTCACTCAAAGCTAAATCCACATGCAAAGTTTCAATAAAAAAATAGAAATGCCAACAAGAATGATGGTAAAAATACAATATGAAAACGATTTTAAACTTTTCGAATAATTGGTTCATAATATCAAGTGTTATAAAGTTTGATTATTGATGCATCAACCATTCAAGTCTTGTCCCATGCACCTAAAGAGCTTAAGGTTTTGTGATAGTTGTTTCATGAAAAATAAAAGGGGGTGGTCCGTGTTGCTGACTACCTTTATTCCTTTTTAGAATTTGTCTTTAACCAACCATATTCCAGTACAGTGAGTGCTATAAGAGCAACTCCAACCCACAATTTCTTATTTGGTTTCTTAACACACTATTCAGCACTATTCAGCACTATTCCTGTGGGCCCTGTCTGCCACATCAGACTTAAGAAACTCCTAAGAAACTGAAGCAGATTTTGCTCCAACCCATGGTTTCTTAAATTATTATTTGAAGGGTCCCACCCGTGTCCCACCATACAACATAAATTAATAATATTTATTTTCACTCAATTTAGATTTAAAATTTAATACTAAATCAATACTTCAACTTAAAAATAATTTAATTAAAATTAATACGAATTTAATTTAAATTTAATTTTACTTAATATTTAAAACAATTAAATTTAAATATCGACATGTTAACTTGAAACAAAAATAAAAAAGTACATTGTGTTAATTCTAGCAAAAACAATTTTATTGAATGATAGAAATAAAGACGAAAGAAAATACATGACAATGAAAAATAAGCAACAATACATTTGAAATGAAATACATAATAACACTTGAAGGTTAATTTTCATTATTCTCGTTTTCGGGAAGCTGCCAAATATGCTCCACCAAGTCTGCTTGAAGCTGGTGATGAATTGACCTATCAATTTGATGTGCTCTTCTTTCCAAGATATTTCTAAAAGCGGGAATAGGACCACTTACTACTTCAGCATCCAATATGTCATTATTGACCTGATCATAAACAAAATTACCTCGGTACGTGTTGCGCTCATCTTCAACAATCATGTTGTGCAATATGATGCAAGCATACATTATTGACTTCATCTCATTCGGATGCCAAAAGCGTGATGGACCACGAACTATTGCAAACCGAGATTGGAGAACGTCGAATGCACGTTCAACGTCCTTTCTTGCTCCTTCTTGTCTTTTCGCAAATTTTTGCCTTTTTTCTCCTTGCGGCATTGGGATGGTCTTCACAAATGTAGCCCACGGGGGATATATACCGTCTGCTAGATAGTATCCCATGTTATACATTGTTCCATTCACGCTAAAGTTCACCATGGGAGCATTTCCACTCAAAACCTCATTGAAAACCGGAGATTCATTTAGCACATTAATGTCATTGTTAGAACCTGCAATGCCAAAAAATGCATGCCAAATCCATAAGTCTTGTGATGCCACTGCTTCAAGCATGATTGTGGGCTTTCCATGATCACCTCGGGTGAATTGACCTTTCCACGCAACTGGACAATTCTTCCATTCCCAATGCATACAATCAATAGAACCCAACATACCTGGAAATCCACGAGACTCGCCCCATTGAAGTAAGCGGGTAATGTCTTCCTGGTTCGGGCGCCTCAAGTATGTTTCACCAAATACTGCACACACACCTTCCACAAAATTCTTTAAGCACTCAATTGCAGTACTTTCACCAATTCGAACGTACTCGTCAACACTGTCAGCAGGTGATCCGTACGCCAACATACGAATAACGGCGGTGAACTTTTGTAATGGTGACAGGCCTTGTCTTCCAACTGCATCGACAGACATTAAAAAGTACGGGTCATGAGACCCAAGGGCCCCTACAATTCTGAGGAACACATGCTTTCGCATTCGAAACCTTCGTCGGAAAAGCTCTTCCGTGTACACAGGATTTTCGGAGAAGTAGTCATTCCACAACCGCTCGTTCCCAGCTTCACGATCTCTCTCTATCACCTTTCTTGTTCGCTTGGGCCTAACGGTGTTGGCACGTCGTTGATAAAACTCCATCTCCTCCTGCATCATATCTTCTATAGTCGTGTCATTGATAAGTTCGTCAATGACAACGTCGTAAATGTCCAAGTCGGCCATATTGTTTGGATCCATTCTATGACACAATGAGAAACTATCAGTGTAATTGGATAGGAGGAAGACAATATGAGAGGACAAAACAACTCTTGAATGTTGAGATGAATGAAATATGACATGTATAAATAAGAGAAACAACAACGGCTATATTCTCCAACGGCTATATTCCCCAACGGCTATATTCTACAACGGCTATATTCCCCAACGGCTATATTCCCCAACGGCTATATTCTCCAACGGCTATATTCCCCAACGACTATATTCCCCAACGGCTATATTCTCGAACGACTATATTCCCCAACGACTATATAGAACACATAAGTAGAAACGCAGTACACATTAAGAAAAATTCGAATACTGAAATTACAACATTAATGCAGAATACATAAGTAGAAATGCTAAAATTACAACACTGATGCAATACACATAAGTAGAAATGCTAAAATTACAACACTAATGCAGAATCAATAAGTAGAAATGCTAAAATCACAACATTGGCACACGCTAAGAAAGACAACAACAAGAATTAAGACATTCCTAGTTCTTTCATGGCGAATTCAACTAGGCGCTGATGCGTTGCTAACTGCACCTCGTTCATTTCAGATGTGTCCTCCATAAGGATATCTTTGTATTCCTTCAATAACCGCGCCTTTTGAAGTTTGTTTTTTTCCTTTTTCACCTCCAGTTCTTCAGTCTTGAGCTTCTCAAAACTCGCAAGGAATCCCAGTTTAGCTTTCCCGATGGCTATCATCTCGGAGTTAGGAACATAATCGAGATCACTTGAAGCTGTGTCTCCTACTTTGGCCTTCCTTTTCTGGTTCTTTTTTCCCAACGGGCGGGTTGCTGGTTGTGTGGCCTCATATTCGTCGCCCTCAATTGATGCACTCCGGTCAGACGATGTTGCATACACCCCATCTCCTGACTTCTTCTGCCTCGTTGAACTGGTTGTCATAAATGTTCCCTTCCACTTTGGTTCATCCTTCACCAACCGCCATTCATTCTCATGTTTGAAATCTTTACCCGTATCTACATGATATAATTGATGCGCCGTAGCCATGATATCCTTATCTGAGTGTCCACTTTTCCAATGATTGACGGCTTTAGTGTGGCAACCGACAAATTTTTGAAGATCAGCATTCAATTTATTAAAATGAGATTTCAGGGATAACCATGTCCTCGAAGGAGAGGCATCGTCGCGGTACTCCTCATATTGGGCTCGAATCTTATTCCAGAACAAATCTGACTTTTGCTCATTTCCCACGACCCGATCGGTAGAAACGTTGAGCCATGATTGAAGAAGAAGTATATTATCTTTACCACTCCATTTGGTGCGTTTCTTTCCGGATTCTTCAAGATCAATATCATCTAGACCCCGTTGAGTAGAAAATTCAGGCTCATCGGGCATAGCCTCACATCGGGCATAGCTACCAGTAGGAGGTGCTTGGTATTGTGGTGGATACATGCAATATTGTGGATTGTTTGGATAAGACATTTGTGGTGGATATGGTCCCATTTGACCCTGAGGTTGGTTTTGATGGTAGAACGATTGTGGAAACATTTGATACGAAGGATTTTGAACATTACCACCGGTGTGAGGAGGTTGGGTTTGAGGGTGACACATCTGCGGATGTTGGCTTTGTGGCTGATACATTTGCGGATGTGGGTTTTGTTGTTGGAACATCGGCATAGGTTGGCTTTGCGGGCGAATCATCTGCGAATGTTGGTTTTGTTGTTGGAACACCATCATAGGTTGGCTTTGCGGGTGAATCATCTGCGGAGATTGGTTTTGTGGCGGAAACATAAGCGAAGGTTGCAAACCTTCACTTGTAGGAGGTGTTTCATTGTCGAGCAGTGGATAGTATTGCTCATAAGGATTAGACATTTTGAGAAATTTGAGAATTTTTGGACAAGAGAGAAATTGTGGGAGTAAATGCTAGTGTTTCAAATGCTAGTGTATAAGGTAAAGAAACTGGGAATTGAAGGTTAAATAGTGGTTTGGGCCAATGAATGCGATACTTGTTGTTGCTAATACTATATATAAGGTAAATATGCTGAGAATTGAAAAAAACGGTAAGAAAACCGGTCAAACCGGTCAATTCAAAAAAATTAAAAAAAAAAAAGCCCAAACGGGCAGAAAACCGGCTCCAGCCGGTCTAAACCGGTCTGGACCGGTCCATAACGGTGGGATGACCGGCTCAGCCGGTCACCCACTATAAATACATTTTCTTTTCTCCCATCTTCAGAACCCTAGCCGCTCCTCACCCTCACCCTCCTTCCTCCTAACCCTCAAGCTCTCTCCTTCACCTTCTTCTTCCTCAAGCCCCTCCAAACGACCTCCACCGGCAACAAACACCCACCACCGCCATCTCCACCTCTGTCCCTCCTCTCTATCTCTCTCACCCACTCGCTCTCTCTTTCTCCTCTCCTGTTCCTGTTCGCGATCTCCTCTCTCGGTCTCACTCACGCTCGCAGGAAGAAGAAGAGTCACGATCCACCTCAAAAAGCCAGGCTCCGCCACAATCCGCCGCCAAACAGCCATGCTCCAGGCCTAACGCCCCCAACCCGCCACCCTCCGGCCACGATCCGGCAACCACCGGCCTTGTTTCATCGTATCAAGGCCTTCAATCTCGCAAAGAAGCTTCCTTTCCTCACATGCAAAGTGATCTGAGGTGAGTTCGTGTTGTTTTCTCTTTGTTTTGTTGATTTTCGTTTGTTCATGACCCTTCTATTGAAACTCTCTCATCTCCCTTTGCAGATCAGAGCTTCTGAGTCAAGATTTGGATTATGATTTTTGTTTTGTTTTTTTTTTCATGTAAATTTTAACCTCTGGTCTGTAAATTTGAGGTTCTGTTCATGTAAATTTATTGCAAAAAAATTATGTTCATGTTCAATTTCATCTTCTTGCCTTCTGTTTTCCATTCTGTTGTTTTCCCACTGAAATCAGTTGGGTTTCGGTGAGAGAAAATATCATTTTTTAACTTAAGAAACCAAAAAGCATAGTTGCTTGCAGAAGCAACCATGCACTGTAGCTAAGAAACTGAACCTGCCTTTTCAGCAAGCTCCAATGCTGAAAAAAATAAGAAACCGTATCTTAGCAACTCCAGCTGGGTTAAGAAACCAGCGTTGGAGTTGCTCTAAGTGGCCTCATTTGAATTGAGCATTTAGAGAAAAGAACATGAGTAAGAGAACTTCTTTTAAAGGAAAGATGCTTCACAAGCAGTATAAAATGGTGGCATAGGACCACTATGGGAGCATTATGGACATCATAGATATTGGCACCCTACCCTAGGATTTATTTCATCAGTATGGCATCACAGCTGGGTACGGTATAACTCAATAAAGACTACTGCTTTGTTTCCTTGACACCTTCGCCTATGTTTGGATTCGATGAAGATCTTCGGTACCCATTATGTGTCACGTTCAGTGTCATGTTAAATTGTATCAATGTACGCATGAGTATAATAATTATAATTTTAAATGACATGTTCCAATTTGAATATAATGGGTAGAGAATGAGACAACCAGCGAGATAATGGATTTCAAATGAGTGTACGGTACAGTAGTGATATTGATCAATAATAATAATACATTTAATATGACATCAATAAGTTAGTGCTGACCGGATATCATTTACTCTTTTTATGCCATGACCCCAATACTTTTTTCGTTACTGGGATTCGGATCCTCTCCATCCAACTTCTCTCATAATTAACCAGAAAAACCAAGTTTCATCAAGGTTGATATGATTTGACCCTGGTAAAAAAAATTACGGTTGGTTTGTGTCTTGACCAAAAAAAAAATTATGTGATTTTTTTCCACGGTATGTTTGTATCTTGATTTTTTTATTATGTGGTTTTGTTCTTCTTCGATGAGATTTTCATTGACATGGTTCCTATGTTCTTCAGTTGTTTTATTACGTGATTTTGTTCTTATGCTATCCTATACCTCCAGTAGTTTCCACCTTGCCCTCTTATCCAACCTTGAATGCAAACGATACAAACGCAAGAATCATCCAATCATTCTGCAAAACTCTGTAGTCCAATTTCCCCTCTTTTGGGAACCCTAATTTGTTAGATTTCTTATCTGATAGGAGGATTGATAAAAATAAATAAAAAAATCTGTACAAATTTACATGGTAAATCATTGGGGCCTACTTGTAATTAACATATAAGATCAATCAATAAACATCACACATGCCACTCTCTCATTCGTCCACATCGTTTCTGTACCGTACCAAAAAAATTGCTCCTGTACCAGAGAATTCGCCTATGTTTAGACTAATGGGATGGGAATTATTATTATCATTAAAAGAACTGCTATTAAATGTTCCCGTGACACTCACCCCGATCGCCAACTTCCTAGGTGCCACAAGCCATATCGTCATGAATTGACCCCTTATTTCTCTTTTTAGCTAACCTTGTCTCGTAAATCAACTTGATTTGAAATTTCAACTCACTTCCCTTTTCCTTTAGTTGTAGATTTCTCTTGCTGCGGTCTCAACTTTTAGCTAAAGTTTTGAATTTACTGAAATTTGATTCTATCACAATTTCTTCATGGGAATTGTTATTCAGACCCCCTAACAACTATTTAGACCCCTCAAAAAGTGCAAAAATATTAAACTACCCTTAATGAAAAAAAATATAAAAAAATTCTAACCCCACTCTTCACATTCTCTCTCCTCTCTCCTTACCTCTTTCTTCCACCAACCGCCACCACCCACCACCTTCGCCCCCACTACCCACCACCTCCACCGCCGCCACCACCGCCGCCACCGTCGCCGCCACCACCACCACAACCTTCATCGAAAGAAATAGGTGTACGTGTGTGGAATCTTCGTTTGAAGCTCCGAATAGAAAAAGTCTTCATCAACAGTTTACTTTAAGGTTCTTGAGCTATTAGGGATTCAGTTTCGGCAAACTTCCGAGAAACGAAATCGATCATTCGTACATTCCAGGTTTCGTGTTGAAACACTCGTCAGGAAAGGAATAAGAGAAATTCTTATAATCCTCTGAATATTTTTGAATTCCGCTTCTACAGTGCTTTAAGAGCGGATTAGCCTTTTACTAACGCTTTCGCCCTAAGACGGAAGTGAATAAAGCTCGTGCTATAACCTATAGCGACTATAGAACTATTCTTAACCATTTCCTGAACTTTCTTCTTCATAACGCTAATCCAAACATTAAACACAAGTCAAGTTCCCCTCGAGCTTACACAAAATCCTATGCGTGAGTTGGAAATTAATTATTTATTTAATTCTAAGATCATGGGTCTTACAATACTACCCCTCAAAAAGAAAGTTTCGTCCTCGAAACTTGGCGTCAGAGAACCGCTCAGGAATAACATTCCCTCAGATTTCCTTCCACTCTACAAGTAGCGTTAGAATGCATCCCAAAACTGGGAGACGTCACAACCAATTCACCTCAGGGTGACATACACGACAAAAACAACACCTAGATATCTATCAATCATCCTCGAATAGGCATGGATATTAGGCTCAGGCTAGTGTTCTAAGCACCATGATTCAAAACCTAACGCAAACGCTACATGAACGATCAGACAAGTGTCGTCATGCAATCAAGCTAACAGCTCAACCCTAATACTCACCACCATGAACATCATGCTAATACTATTCTAATCTCATCACAAGCTTCTTCCACCAACAGTCTCAGACTCAATATCTATTGACCAACAGCTCATAAGAAAATTATCGTCTTAGAATCTAACAATCCATCAAAGAATCCTAAGCAATAGGTTTCGGCCACTCTAAAAAATAGGGTTCCCGAACTTTTTCTTCGATCTAAATCGATTCCTAGGTATTCTTAGGCGATATCTAGGCCAGGGAAACTCTCAGAAAAATTATCGAATCGAAAACTGTCGCAGGGGTATTTTGGTCAATATTTTTAGCTCGGAAACTCAAAATCAGAATTTCAAAAAATAAATTAGATGGGGTTGATACCAACGACGATTATGACGACTAATCTTACTAACGCTAAACTCAGTCGAGGGTTTTAAGCCCAAAGGTTGGAACTTTAGCCAAACATGGGTATTATGAGCAGAATTGAAATTCGGCGGCAATTCGGCGAGAATCGGCGAAATGAAATCCGCTAAACATGCTCAGGGGCACGCAGGGAATAAGTTTAGATAGAAAGATAAAGTTATCTAGATAGTTTTGTAAAAACCTCAAAACTTAGAGCACAGAAAAGCATAGAGAAAAGCGGCAGAATTTACGATCAGAAGTGAGGATTAGCATCAGTACCTTGAGACCTACGCGTAGCAACGAACTATGGAACGATCAGGCAAGAATCGGCGAAAAACTCTTCTCCTCCTTCTCCTCTTGTGGCCGCGGTTTGTGTGTGTGTGTTTTGTGAGGTTTTTGTTTCAAGCTTCACATATTTATAGGGAATGAAATGGAAGATATTTATCAAAGATCGGATAAGTATGAATAGATATTTATCAAGATTGGATAAGTATGAATAGATATTTATCAAAGATTGGATAAGTATGAATAGATATTTATCAAAGATTGGATAAGGTTGAATAGATATTTTGTAAACCGGTACAGATTAGTTTAGATATCGGAGGATTTAACTCATAGAGTTAAGATAAAAATATAAGAGCGATCCCGATTTCTTCCTACTGATTCCAACGTATTTTAGACACGATATTCTTCCCGCTGAATCTTCTAATTCTTCGAAGAAATATCAGTATGATTTTTGGTTTTCGAGGCTTGTTTTTAATGTTTACCGGCTTAAAATGCACTTTATGCACTTTATGATTTTGACCTCGGATGCAGAAACTTCCTTCTGAAGAAAGATTTGGAACGTCGATTAGAGTGGGCGTACGCGTGTGGAATCTTCATTTGAAGCTCTGAATAGAAAAAGTCTTCATCGTCGGTTGATTCTAGGGTTTTGAAATACCAGGGTTTCGGTTTCGGCAAACTTCCGATGATTGGAATCGGACGTTCGTAGATCCTAGAGTTTCGCCTCGAAACGGTTGTGATATATGGAAAAAGAGAAGTTCTAACATTTCTCTGAAATTTTTTTGGAACTTTTCCCATAGTGTTCCAAGGGTGGAACTTTTTGGAAATTTTATTCCTATAGTGTTCCAAGGGTGGAACATCTTTGAAATTTATTCTTTTCCTAAGGTTCTTGTCCTAGGTTTAAGCGAATACTGCTTGCGTCATAAGTTCCGTCGGTTCGAATCTTGTCCTTTCACCAATTTATTCCAAGCTAAAAACTTGGGTCTTACAATACTACCCCCCAAAAAGAAAGTTTCGTCCTCGAAACTTGGTGTCAGAGGAACTCGGGAGTGTCATTCCCTCACATAACATTTTCTAAGCTATCCTCAAGGTCTCGTTTGCCCTTAGGTTCTTGGTGACTCTCTCACAATTAACAACCTCCAGTCTGCAACTCAATGCTAGAACTTTCCGTCCTTAACCTTGTCACTCCCATGTCAATCAAATCCTTAGTTTACTATCCAAAGTTTGACAGTCTCCATGTTTTATCCACTTAGGACAAGAATTCTCAGACTTAAAGTCTA
The DNA here is from genome assembly GCF_012489685.1 of Lotus japonicus. NCBI lineage: Eukaryota > Viridiplantae > Streptophyta > Magnoliopsida > Fabales > Fabaceae > Lotus > Lotus japonicus. The sequence goes on along the minus strand of NC_080041.1, from coordinate 108,271,817 downwards.
CTACACCTTTAATATGTTTGGACCTCTATTATCCTTTCGCTCTCTCACACTCCTCCTTGCAAAAGATACTACCCTACTCCTGGAACTCATACGACCTCTCATCAGAATCCGTCTCTTAACTTCTATTCCTTCTACTGTTATATCCTTATGAAACAAGGATAGATACTATCAGGTCGAACGGTAATTCTGTCACATCTAGCTTTAACCACGTCACACAAGCTAAGTCTATAACAGAATATGTAGCATCATAATCAAATAGTACGATAAGGGAATTACCCGGAATCTCGCAGGTACTGTGGATTAGACCATCGTCCTCCTCAGCTTCAGTTCCAATAATCGAGTAGACTCTTCCACAAGAAGTAGGCCTCCTTGTCCCAGCAACATTCGCAGCAACCTCAACCTTAGGAGCCCTACACTCTACAGCAGTGTGACCAGGCTTCTTGCAGTTCCAACAGATCCTCATGCTCTCAGGACAACGATTTGCAAAATGCCCCGCTTTGTTGCACTTGAAGCAAGTCACATCCTCTAAACTCACTGCTAGAGGTCTTGGTGCAATAGCATTCCCACCCGTAGGATAAAAGGAACCAGAAGCTGCCCCTCTACCCTGGGGACGAACATACGGCTTCTTCTGGATATGACTACCCTTGTCATTTCTTCCTTGATTAATCCTAGCCGGACCTCCACTCCCTTGGTGAGGCTTGTTCAGACCTTGGAATTTGCCCCTTGCATTATCAATGGCCTCAATCCCCTTGGTCTTCTCCACCAGCACTTGGTAGCGATTCAGTCCTAGTGGTTGCACCGCCCTCTGAAGCTCATAGCTCAGCCCATCAATGAAGCGCTCGCACATATAGCCTTCATCTATCTGTCCTCTAAAGTAGCGGAAATGTTTCGCCAACGACTCCAACTTAGAAGCATACTCAGCTACGGTCATGCCTCCTTGACGGAGTCTCAGAAATTGTGCTTCCTTAGCGGCTCTAGCACTATTAGGAAAGTACTTGTCCAGGAAAGCTCCCCGGAAGCACTCCCAAGTGATAGCTTGATGGTCAGCTTCCATCATAGCTCTAGCCCCGCGCCACCAATACTCAGCTTCACCAGTCAGCAGGTAGGTCGCATAATCCACTTTCATCTCTGCAGTGGTATGCATAAAGGTGAAGATCTTCTCCAACTCCTGGAGCCATAAGTCAGCTTCCTCCGGATCGAAACCTCCAGAGAACTTCGGTGGATCCTGACGCTTGAAATCGTTCAGACCCCTGGTCTGAGCAGCAGCTTGTTCACGCTCCTCACGCTGAACACGGCGAGCATTCTCTTCAGCTTGGTTTTGGGCAGCCACCAAAACCGCAGTAGCAGCACGTTGAGCTTCAGCTTCCTCCCGTGCCGCAGTGTTAGTAACTTGTTGTGCCATAAGGGCAGTCAGATTAGCAATAGCTTGCTCCATCGGATTCATGTTGTCTGAACCTTGAGTCTCGTCCAGTTGTGGAAACCTCCTGTTCCTGTTTTCATGAACAGTCAAAGACCACAACAGATACTCAGGCCAGAACAACACGAGGCTCTATCATAACTAACTATGTATATACTTATATCAAATGTATAATTAACGATAACTAGCATAAGGTTATTCACCTACAAACAACCTTCAAGAATAATTTATATAAACAGTAATCAAGCACACTCTTCCTCCGATTGACACCCCATCAATCGGTCTCAAAGTTCAAACATCTTAAGCAGACACTCTACCCAAAAGCTCTGGTTTTCTCAACCAAAGCTCTGATACCACAATTGTAACGCCCCAATTTCTCAACTGAGGAGTCACATTAGTAACCTAATAAGTCTAAGGACTATTTCGTAATCCTGAGAAAACACAATATATTTTTTTTCCTTTTCGAAACAACTGAACATAATTGAATACTTAACATAGACTTTATTCAACAACCCGTTCCCGACATATAATAATAGTGTCATACAATATCGTAAGCAAGTTTCCAAAATAAGTACGCTCACTGGAACAGTGGCGGAGATAAAGTTTAAACAACAGAGTTTTCAGATGGGGAAAGAAACTCAGACATAGTCCAGCAAAAGGAAGAAGCAACTGCTTCATCCACCTCTACTCGACCGCCCACGATCACGGTCTCCAACTTGAACAGCTAAGCTTCAGCGGAAGGCTCTCCATCGCCTAATAGCGTTAGGCGCCCAAACAACAAGTAGCAAATAGAAAAGGTTAACTCCATACAATTACCATGTATGAAAGAGAAAATCATGCTATTCAAATTTAACTACCTATCATGGTAAATAAACCAACAACATAACTAAACTCATATATCAACAACCTATCATATAACATCAATTCAGATATCAATAAAACAATAACTAAAATCCAACAACATAGGGTTAGGTGTTAGTTCCCTATAATGCAACTATATGCTTCTACCAAAATGGATCGATCAGCAACGTCTCTCAAGACGGGACGATCACGTGGGACAATCACCACCACACCGCCACTTAACGCCACTACGGACGGGACAATCACGTGGGACAATCACCACCACACTGCCACTTTAGGACATCTCGAAAGATGGGACGATCACGTGGGACAATCACCACCACACCGCCACTTTATAACGCCTTAAAAGACGGGACAATCACGTGGGACAATCACCACCACACTGCCACTTTAGGACATCTCGAAAGATGGGACGATCACGTGGGACAATCACCACCACACCGCCACTTTATAACGCCTTAAAAGACGGGACAATCACGTGGGACAATCACCACCACATTGCCACTTCAAGTTCAAGCCCTAAATGCCAAGTCAATCAACAACTCCCAAATCCAATAACCAAGTCAAGTATCAACAATAACCATGCCATATCCACTAGAAAGCAGTAATGACAGAAACCAGTAAACGGCCGAAGCCTCTCAGAAAACGGAGACACACGTCTCAATAAGTTTACTCGGCCGAAGCCTTCAGAAAACATTTGGCACAAGCCTCAGAAACAGTCAACATAAGCAAGCATAATAATCATAATCATCTGCCAATCAATATAAACATCTTCATCTCAAACACAGGCAGTGCGATAAAAGCAGGCAAGACTCAAAGACACTCTAAAACTGAGTTACCCTTACGATAAAAGCAGGCAAGACTCAAAGACACGCTAAAACCGAGTTACCCTTACGATAAAAGCAGGCAAGACTCAAAGACACGCTAAAACCGAGTTACCCTTACCTTCGTGAGTAGAAGTTGGGCATGGAAGTTGTGAACCTAGAACAAGGAAACACAATCATCAACACAAGCCCTACTAGAAGTAACACTATCTAATAACGCTAATCGAAACCGGAAAGAAAGCTTTTAAAGCTTCAGAGTTCCTCTTAAGGCATGAATTGACAACAGAACTTCGTTCGCTAAAACGAGCATAACTCGAGCTACAGAACTCGGAATGACACGAAACCAGCGCCAAAATTTCGACAATCGAAAGAGCTACGCAATGGTTCAAGTCATAGAGACCCAAAAATTATTTTTGGACACGGTATCCTAAGCAATAGGTTTCGGCCACTCTAAAAAATAGGGTTCCCGAACTTTTTCTTCGATCTAAATCGATTCCTAGGTATTCTTAGGCGATATCTAGGCCAGGGAAACTCTCAGAAAAATTATCGAATCGAAAACTGTCGCAGGGGTATTTTGGTCAATATTTTTAGCTCGGAAACTCAAAATCAGAATTTCAAAAAATAAATTAGATGGGGTTGATACCAACGACGATTATGACGACTAATCTTACTAACGCTAAACTCAGTCGAGGGTTTTAAGCCCAAAGGTTGGAACTTTAGCCAAACATGGGTATTATGAGCAGAATTGAAATTCGGCGGCAATTCGGCGAGAATCGGCGAAATGAAATCCGCTAAACATGCTCAGGGGCACGCAGGGAATAAGTTTAGATAGAAAGATGAAGTTATCTAGATAGTTTTGTAAAAACCTCAAAACTTAGAGCACAGAAAAGCATAGAGAAAAGCGGCAGAATTTACGATCAGAAGTGAGGATTAGCATCAGTACCTTGAGACCTACGCGTAGCAACGAACTATGGAACGATCAGGCAAGAATCGGCGAAAAACTCTTCTCCTCCTTCTCCTCTTGTGGCCGCGGTTTGTGTGTGTGTGTTTTGTGAGGTTTTTGTTTCAAGCTTCACATATTTATAGGGAATGAAATGGAAGATATTTATCAAAGATCGGATAAGTATGAATAGATATTTATCAAGATTGGATAAGTATGAATAGATATTTATCAAAGATTGGATAAGTATGAATAGATATTTATCAAAGATTGGATAAGGTTGAATAGATATTTTGTAAACCGGTACAGATTAGTTTAGATATCGGAGGATTTAACTCATAGAGTTAAGATAAAAATATAAGAGCGATCCCGATTTCTTCCTACTGATTCCAACGTATTTTAGACACGATATTCTTCCCGCTGAATCTTCTAATTCTTCGAAGAAATATCAGTATGATTTTTGGTTTTCGAGGCTTGTTTTTAATGTTTACCGGCTTAAAATGCACTTTATGCACTTTATGATTTTGACCTCGGATGCAGAAACTTCCTTCTGAAGAAAGATTTGGAACGTCGATTAGAGTGGGCGTACGCGTGTGGAATCTTCATTTGAAGCTCTGAATAGAAAAAGTCTTCATCGTCGGTTGATTCTAGGGTTTTGAAATACCAGGGTTTCGGTTTCGGCAAACTTCCGATGATTGGAATCGGACGTTCGTAGATCCTAGAGTTTCGCCTCGAAACGGTTGTGATATATGGAAAAAGAGAAGTTCTAACATTTCTCTGAAATTTTTTTGGAACTTTTCCCATAGTGTTCCAAGGGTGGAACTTTTTGGAAATTTTATTCCTATAGTGTTCCAAGGGTGGAACATCTTTGAAATTTATTCTTTTCCTAAGGTTCTTGTCCTAGGTTTAAGCGAATACTGCTTGCGTCATAAGTTCCGTCGGTTCGAATCTTGTCCTTTCACCAATTTATTCCAAGCTAAAAACTTGGGTCTTACACTATCCGACAATCAAAACTTCCATACTGATGCACTATCATTAGAGACGACCAAAGACAAAGCTTGTAACGTTAAACGAGACTCCGAGATTCTCCTTAAGTCATACCACAAGGATTCAACACTAAGGCTTGGGCTCAGACGAAAGAGATTCCAATATTCTTTCTCCCCTTAATCAACCTTAAGGACATAAGTTCTAGTCATCAATTAATCGTTTAACTACATTAAAGTCATCAACTTCCAAAGATTGAAATCTTAACCCTCTACCATCAAGTGCTTATGATAGAATCCTTAATCTCCTCAAAACTCACGATTCAGCCCTAAGGTACATTTCCAACGTTAGACTTCGGACATAACTTAACTTACTCGAGTCAAACCATCCTCAAGGTTTTGTTCACACTTAGGCTCTTGGTGACCTATCTACTTATAACAACTCCAAGCCTTCAACTCAATACTAGAACTTCCTTCCTTAGTCTTGTTACTCCTACGTCAATCGAATTCTTAGGTTCCTCCCCAAAATCGGAATATCTCTAAGTCTCAGACACCTAAGACAATAATTCCTAGACTTAAAGTCTAAACGTTCACCAAGTTTGGACCTCTATTGTCCTTTAACTCTCCTACACCCCTCAAGTGGAAATCTATTTCTTAAAACTACAATTTATTCACAGGGAAGAACAAGTACTCAACATAAACTTATCCTTCAAACTCGACTAGTCAATTATCAACTCTAATCAATCTTCTTATCATAGTCCATGTCAGTTGTGATTCCAAATATCAACCCCTCAATATTAAGTTGATCAGGCTCAATATCTTGCGGAAGAAAATTCAGAAAAAAAACTCACTAGTAAGGCCAATGAGTCTATCTCATCAAGTGGTCACATCTAAATTAAGATCATCTCTTAATCTACTCAATTTCTAACAACTTCATCTAGAAGAAGTACAACCTTAGTTCCTGGAACTCAAACAACACTCTCTTAGGATTCATTCTATGCTTCTATCTTCCTTACTAACATATATGTACCAAAACAAGTTTCAAGGCTTAGAAACTGCTCTAAACCCTATACCATTGTCCTAATTAGAATGCACACAATAGTCAAAGGAATGTGCCTAATGCATACTCCTTTCCCTGTTCAACAACATATAGTCGCTACCTAGAATATCGTATAACAAAGCAGGCAAACAACAAGTACAGTTAACATTTTTGTGGGGGTACTAACCATCTAGTCAGAAGTTAAGGGGTTAGTGTTCAAGACAACAACAAGCAAGAAACATCTAGTAGACACAATAAACAATTAATCATATAATATATATGGTAACACTCTGTCAATCGATCAACACCCAGCCGATCAATTACAGAGTTCAAACAACCTAGCACAGAAGACCTATTCCCCAACAAGCTCTGGTTTCTCAACCAAAGCTCTGATACCACAATGCAACGCCCCGATTTTCGGGTGTCACTTTAGTAACCTATTAAATTAAATATGTAATATTTTCCAAATAATTTATAAACACGAGTATATTTTTTTTCTTTTCAAATGTATTTCCGAAACATGTCATGCATACTCCCAACTACAAAGGGATTTACATCAAGCCTTGAACAAGGCGAGTACCCGAAACCCCAAATATAAATTTCTAAAATCGTTATGCAAGCTTAAACCAATAATGGTTAGCTTTTTAACTCAAGGCTCTAACTTTACACCCGACTATATTCTTCAAGTCTTCCACAGTTCTTCAAGCTCTCCTCTCCGACTCGTACGAAGGTCAAGCTTCATCGAAGAATCTCCATCGCCTAATAGCGTTAAGCGCCCAAACAACAAGTAGCAAATAGAAAGGGTTAACTCCATGCCATTACCACGTGTGAAAGAGAAAAACATGCTATTCAGATATAAGTGCATAACATAGCACATACGCTAGCAACCTAATTCAAGAAAGATGACGACATATATTCAACAATATAGATTTAAATCAACTATCAACAACCTCAACAATATTTCTACTCAGATATCAGCAACTTAACAACCTATATATTAACTCAGATATCAACAACTTAACAACACGTAACATTTATTCAGACATCAACTTAACAGCATATAACAACTCAGATATCCACAACCTCCACAGTATAGAATCAAATCATATGACAATAATCTCAACAATATAACATCAAATCAAATAACATCAACCTCAATCTGTAACATCTAATCAGATGTCAACAACCTTGACAATATAACGTCAAATCAGATATCAATAATCCTCAACAATATCAATCAAACAATAACGTCTCGCAAGACGGGACAGTCATGTGAAAACATCCACTCCACTGCCACTTGGTATGCCACGAAGGCCCTACAATATCAATCAAACAATAACGTCTCGCAAGACGGGACATTCCTGTGAAAATATCCACTCAACAGTCACTAAGTAACGCCTCGAAGGACGGGATAGTCATGTGAAAATATCCACTCCACTACCACTTGATAACGCCTCGAAGGACGGGACAGCCATGTGAAAACATCCACTCCACTGCCACTTGATAACGTCTCGAAAGACGGGACGATCACGTGGGACAATATCCACCACATCGTCACTTCAAAACTCCAAAACATTCCGATAAATAAGCTATCAATATATTTCCAGACAGATATCAACAAAATCAACAACATATATTTGAATTAGATAATACATAATCAACAATATGTAATTAAAGTAGATATAGCATAATTAACAATATATAATTAAAGCAGATACAAACATAATCAACAATATATAATTAAAGCAGATATAAACATAATCAATTGTTAGTGTCCTATAATGCGACTATATGCTTCTATCAATATGGATCGATCAGCAACGTCTCTCAAGACGGGACGATCACGTGGGACAATCACCACCACACCGCCACTTAACGCCACTATGGACGGGACAATCACGTGGGACAATCACCACCACATTGCCACTTTAGGACATCTCGAAAGATAGGACGATCACGTGGGACAATATCCACCACATCGCCACTTTATAACGCCTTGGTAGATGAGACAATCACGTGGGACAATCACCACCACACTGCCACTTCAAGTCCAATCCCTAAATGTCACAGTTAGCCAATCACCATCTCATCAAGCTCAGTTCAATATATCAACAATCAAGTTATCAACTATAACCAATGGTCGAAGCCTCAGAAAACGGAGACACACGTCTCAATCAGTTCACACGGCCGAAGCCTTCAGAAAACATTTGGCACAAGCCTCAGAAACATTCAACATAAGCAAGCATACAACATAAAAAGCATACCAACATTTCAATCAATTGCCAATCAAGTTTAAACAACTTCATCTCAAACGCATGCAGTGGGATAAAAGCATGCAAGACTCAAAGACGCGCTAAAACTGAGTTACCCTTACCTTAGCCAATTTATCCATCCAAGCTCAACATCCCAGTCCAATCCAAAATAAAGCTCCCGAACTCAGCAAGTTCCCCGGGCGTCCTTCTCAGTTGTGAAACCTCGCCAATTGCTCCAAAGTCTCTTTCCTCAGCTCAACTCGTTCCAAACCTTAAGCAAAGTATCATTGCTTAGTCGCTAAGAAACAAAACAACTAATAACACTATCAAAATCCGAAAAGAAGCTTTCGAAGCTCTAGAGTTCGACATTTAGGCACGAATGGACAATAAGACATGTTTTCGCTAAAATGCGCATAACTCGAGCTACAGAACTCGGAATGACACGAAACCAACGCCAAAATTTCGACAATTGAAAGAGCTACGCAATGGCTTAGGTCATACAGACCCAGAAATTATTTTTGGACACGGTACCCTAACAAACAGGTTTCGGCCACTTTAGAAAATAGGGTTTCTGAACTTTTTCTTCGATCTAAATCAATTCCTAGGTATTCTTAGGCGATATCTAGGCCAGGGAAACTCTCAGAAAAATTATCGGATCGAAAACTAGAACAGGGGTATTTTGGTCAAGATTTTTAGCTCGGAAACTCAAAATCAGAATTTCGAAAAATAAATTGGGTGAGGTCGATACCCACGACGTTTATGACAACTAATCCTACTAACGCTAAGCTCAGTCGAGAGTTTTTGATTCAAAAAGCGGAACCTCGGCATAAAATGGGTATTTTGAGCAGAATTGAAGTTCTGCGGCGATTCGACGAGAATCGGCGAAATGTAATCCGCTAAACATGCTCTTGGGCATGCAGGGAATAAGTTTAGACAGAGAAATCAAGTTATTTGGACAGTTTTACAAAAAACTCAAAACTTTGAGCACAGAAAGACATAGAGAAAAGCGACAGAATTTACGATCAGGGGTAAGGAAAAACATCAGTACCTCGAGGCCTACGCGTAGCAACGAACAGAGCGACGATCGGACAAGAATCGACGAAAAGCTTTCCTCCCTTTCTCTCCTTGAAGCTCGCGGGTTTGGGGTGTTGATGGTGGTGATGAAGTTTTGATTTTTTTCAAGCTATTTATAGTTGATGGAAAATGCGGGAAAATGAAAATTTCGCGATTCCGATTTTTCCTGTGAATTCCTCTGTGAATTCTAAGATAGATTCTGGCGACAGAATTCCCGAACTCAAAACAGGTTTCTCAGAATTAAAGCAAACGATCCAAAGTTGGTGTAAATCTATTTTACCTGAAAAACTACTTTTTGCAGTTGATGTCGGATGAGAAAACTTCTTTCTGAAGAAAGATTGGAAACATCGAAAGAAATAGGTTTACGCGTGTGGAATCTTCGTTTGAAGCTCCGAATAGAAAAAGTCTTCATCAACAGTTTACTTTAAGGTTCTTGAGCTATCAGAGATTCAGTTTCGGCAAACTTCAGAGAAACGAAATCGATCATTCGTACATTCCAGGTTTCGTGTTGAAACACTCGTCAGGAAAGGAATAAGAGAAATTCTTATAATCCTCTGAATATTTTTGAATTCCGCTTCTACAGTGCTTTAAGAGCGGATTAGCCTTTTACTAACGCTTTCGCCCTAAGGCGGAAGTGAATAAAGCTCGTGTTATAACCTATAGCGACTATAGAACTATTCTTAACCATTTCCTGAACTTTCTTCTTCATAACGCTGATCCAAACATTAAACACAAGTCAAGTTCCCTTCGAGCTTACACAAAATCCTATGCGTGAGTTGGAAATTAATTATTTATTTAATTCTAAGATCCTGGGTCTTACACTTTGCCTCTACGTCAGACCTTTTTCGAGATGAGATGAACTCCTTACTTCTATGACCATAACACCCATAACTTGTACATATGACATATAATCCTCCACACCAAATTTTATACCAATAACCCTAAATAGCAACCTTTGTACCACTAGTCTGGTCAAGTATAACTCCCCACACACTCTTGCAAACCTTCCCCTTTCATCCTTTAGAGTGTTAGAGTCCACATTGACACATTTTACCGGAGGTAAAAGACATAACTCTCATAATAAAACACTATTTCTAAATTTGGAAACCTTATCCAAGCTAGTGTTTTAGTCTTTTAGAGACTTTTTCCTAGAGTCCAATAAAACAATGGTCTCCATAGACAATGCGAGGTAATGGTCGAGTGTAAGACCAAAGATTTTAGAATTAAATAAATAAATAATTTCCAACTCACGCATAGGATTATGTGTAAGCGTGAGAGGAACTTGACTCGTGTTTAATGGGTGGATTAATATTATGAAGAAGAAAGTTCAAGAAATGACTAAGAATAGTACTATAGTCGATACAATTTATAGCACAAGTAGTATTCGTTTATACCTAGGACGAGAGCGTCAGTAAACGAATAATTTCCACTTAAAGACGCGATGGAAACTAACTCAAAAAATCTTCAGAGAAATGTTAGAACTTCTCTTAATCCTTCCATGACAAGCGTTTCGATACGAAACCCTGGAATGTACGAACGTCCGATTCTAGTTCTCGGAGGTTTGCCGAAACCAAAACCCTGATAGCTCAAGAAACCTATAATAAACGGTTGATGAAGATTTTTTCTATTCGGAGCTTCAAACGAAGATTCCACACGCGTACACCAATTTCTTTCAATGTTTCCAATCTTTCTTCAGAAAGAAGTTTTCTCATCCGACATCAACTGCAAAAAGTAGTTTTTAGGGTAAAATAGATTTACACCGACTTTGGATCGTTTGTCTTAATTCCAAGAAACCTATTTTGAGTTCTGGAATTCTGTCGCCAGAACCTATCTTAGAATTCACAGAGGATGGCACAGGAGTGTAAGACCTGGATTTTCAGAACAAGCTAATTTCCGACTCACGCGTAGAATCAGTGTAAGCGTGACAGGAGTTTGATATTTGAGAAAGATTAATGAAGAAGAAAGTTCAGGAATTGCTTGAGGAATGCTGCGTAGTCATTTTAGGAATTAGAGCGAGTCGTCTGCACACCCGCCTTATGGCAAGCGTGTCCAGAATAGGCTAATTTCGCTTTAGAGCAACGTTTTAAGTGAGATTTCGAATCCTTGGAAAATTTAAAGATTTTCTTTATTTTTCCTTCGACCAGCGTTTCATTTCGGAACTCTGGACTGTACGCACGATAGGTTTCACTTTTCGGATGTCCGCCGACGCTAATTTCTTTGCTTCGAAACCCTATTTTCGAGCAATGGATGAAGACTTTTTCTATTCGGGACTTCTAACGAAGATTCCGTCCATGTTGCCAGACTTGTTTCGACGTTTCCAATCTTTCTTCAGTTGGAAGTTTTGTCGTTTGAGCATCACAGCAAAAAGTAGTTTTTCGGGGCAGATTAACCGACACCGCTTTTGAGTTTTTCGATATCGTTTTTCCCAAATCCTAGATATTTGTTTTGAGTTCTGGAATTCTGACGCCAGAATCTCTCTTAGAATTTCTCGGTGATCGTGCTGCAAAAATCGGAATCGCGAAATTTTCATTTTCCCGCGATTTCACCCGCCTATAAATAGCGCGAAAAAGCAAAATCCTCTCATTTTCTTTCCATTTGTGGCTGATTTCGTGGGGAGCAAGGGGGGAGGAGATTTCCGCGAAAACTTGACCAATCTTCGTGCAGTTCGTCCCTACTTCTAGGTATCGAGGTAACTATCATGAATCCTGCCTCTGATTTCTGTTTCTGCTGAGTTTCTGAAGTCGTTTCTGTGCTCTAAGTTTTGAGCTTTTTCTAAAATTGTCCGATTTCTCTGATTTCTCGCTTGGGTTATGTTCCTTATGTTCCCCTGAGTCTAAAACCTCTGTCAGTAAACTCTGATTGCGATTCAGTTGTCCAGGATCTGAAAAATTGACTCAAAACTCTTTTTGTCTCACATTTCGAAACTTTATTGTCGAAAAGACTTAATCTGACTTCGTGCCTTTAGGATTTGTTGTCACGGATATCATGAGGATCGTTGCTGTCAAATTTGTTTTCCGAACTGATAACTTTGAAGTTTTGAGCCTTTATTTTGGACCAAAATGCCCCTGGATAGTCGTATTTCGACCCGATTGTCCGAAAATTGTTCCGACAATTTCTTTGCCTTAGTTTTACCCTAAAACTACCTTGTGAATTGATTTAGATCGAAGAAAAAGTTCGAAAACCCTATTTTCCATAGTGGCCGAAACCTAATTGCTTGGGTACCGTGTCCAAAAATAATTTTTGGGTCTCTATGACCTGAGCCATTGCGTAGCTCTTTCAATTGTCGAAATTTTGGCGCCGGTTTCGTGTCATTCTGAGTTCTGTAGCTCGAGTTATGCTCGTTTTAGCGAACGAAGTCTCCGTTGTCAATTTGTGCCTAAATAGGAACTCTGAAGCTTTAGAGGCTTTCTTTACGATTTCGATTAGTATTAGTAGATCGTGTTGCTCCTAGTGAAGCTTGTGTTGATGATTGTGTTTTCTTTGTTCTAGGTTCGCAATTTCCATGCCCAACTTCTACTCACGAAGGTAAGGGTAACTCGGTTTTAGAGCGTCTTTGAGTCTTGCATGCTTTTATCGCACTGCCTGTGTTTGAGATGAAGATGTTTATATTGATTGGCAGATGATTATGATTATTATGCTGAATTTGGAAAATGTTTTCTGAGAGGCTTCGGCCGTTTACTGGTTTCTGTCGTTACTGCTTCCTAGTGGATGGAACATGTGGTTACTTTGGATTGGTCCTTGGGTGGGCTTTGTTATTGTCTGACTTGGCATATAGGGCTTGAGTCAAGTGGCGATGAGGAGGTGTGTCCTATCATTGTCCCATCTTGCGAGACGTTAAGTGGCGATGAGGAGGTGTGTCCTATCATTGTCCCGTCTTGTGAGACGCTAAGTGGCAATTAGGAGGTTTGTCCTATGATTGTCCCATCTTGCGAGATGCTAAGTGGCGATCAGGAGGTGTGTCCTATGATTGTCCCGTCTTGTGTGACGTTAAGTGGCGATTAGGAGGTGTGTCCTATGATTGTCCCGTCATGTATGACGTTATAAGTGGCGATGAGGAGGTGTGTCCTATCATTGTCCCGTCTTGAGAGACGATATTGATCGATCCATTTTGTTAGCGGCATATAGTTGCATTATAGGGAACTAACACCTGACCCTATGTTGTTGGATTTTCGTATTGGTTTATTGATATCTGATTTGATGTTACATTGTTGAGGTCATTATTATCTGAGTCTGATTTATGTTTAAGTTGTTGATATATGAGTTGAGTTATGTTGCTAGTTATTTACCATGCCAGGTAATTAAATTCGAACAACATGATTTTTCTCTTTTATACATGGTAATTGCATGGAGTTAACCCTTTCTATTTGCTACTTGTTGTTTGGGCGCTTAACGCTATTAGGCGATGGAGATCCTTCCGCCGAGGCATAGCTACTCGAGTTGGAGATCGAGTTGTAAGCGGTGGAGTAGAGGTATGAGAAGCAGCTTTGCTTCTCTTCTTGTGGATTATGTTGGAGTCTCTTTTACTTTATGAGAACTCTGTTATTAAAGCCTTGCTTCCGCCACTGTTAAAGTGCGCATGTTTATTCTGAACCTTACTTATGGTATAGTAAACTATTATTACTGTATATCGGGAAACAAGTTATCTAAATAAAGTTATGGTATGTTTCCAACCTTTTAGCCGAAGTGTTTAGTTGTTTTACAGAAAAAAATTCCCTTGGTTTTTAGGGATTGCAGATTGGTCCTTAGACTTTGTTAGGTTACTAATGTGACTCCTCAGTTGAGAAATTGGGGTGTTACAATTGTGGTATCAGAGCTTTGGTCTAGAAAACCAGAGCTTTTGGGTAGAGTGCCTGCTTAAGATGTTTGAACTCTGAGACCGATTGATGGGGTGTCAATCGGAGGAAGAGTGTGCTTGATTACTGTTTATATAGATTATTTTTGAAGGTTATTCGTAAGTGAATAACCTTATGCTAGTTATTGTTAATTATACATCTGATATAAGTATATACATAGTTAGTTATTATCGAACAACATGTATTAGGTAGAGAACGTTGTAGCTAACTTGACCTGCTTACCCCTCTAGGGATTGGATGTGATCATAGGCATGTATTGGTTGTCCCACCATCATGTTCTTCTTGATTGCGCCAATAAGGTAGTTATCTTTCCCGATGCTGGACTCGCTGAGTTCCTGAACTCGTACTTTTCAAAGCTTTCTTTGAGGAAAGGAGCTTTGAGTTCTCTCATGTCTACAACCGTGGTGGAAGCTAAGGAGAATGGAGTACACGGAATTGCTGTTGTGCAAGATTTCGAGGATGTGTTCCCCGAAGACGTACCTGGAATACCTCCGGTCAGAGATATGGAGTTCACAATTGATATAGTCCCAGGCACTGGACCTATATCAATCGCACCGTATCGTATGGCACCGGCAGAACTGACTGAGCTGAAGAGTCAACTCGAAGATTTAACCAAGAAGGGGTTTATCCGACCTAGCGTTTCTCCGTGGGGAGCGCCAGTGCTGCTTGTGAAGAAGAAAGACGGAAGATCGCGACTTTGTGTGGATTATCGACAGTTGAACAAAGTCACGATAAAGAACCGTTATCCGTTGCCAAGGATTGACGATTTGATGGATCAGTTGAAGGGTGCTGCTATTTTCTCGAAGATTGACCTGAGATCGGGATATCACCAGATTAGAGTCAAGGATGAGGATATTCAAAAGACGGCGTTTAGGACACGCTATGGGCACTATGAGTACTTGGTGATGCCGTTTGGAGTTACGAATGCACCAGCTGTATTCATGGACTACATGAATAGGATCTTTCATCCATTCTTGGATCGCTTCGTTGTGGTGTTCATCGACGACATCTTGATCTACTCGAGGAATCGTGAAGAACACGAGGAACATCTACGTCAAGTATTACAAGTTCTTCGGGATAAGGTACTGTATGCTAACGCGACAAAGTGTGAATTTTGGCTCGAAGAAGTAAAGTTTTTAGGACATGTCATCTCAAAGGAGGGTATTGCTGTGGATCCCAGTAAAGTGGAAGCGATACTTGCATGGGAGCGTCCTAAGACTGTGACAGATATAAGGAGTTTCATCGGTTTAGCTGGATATTACCGACGATTCATCGAAGGTTTTGCTAAGATTGCAGGACCATTGACGAAACTCACCCGGAAGAACCAACCTTTTGCTTGGACAGAGGATTGTGAACAGAGTTTCCAAGATATGAAGAAGCGTTTGACGACCGCGCCAGTTCTGACATTACCACAAGAGAAGGAACCCTACGAGGTTTACTGCGATGCTTCGTACCAAGGTTTGGGTTGTGTGTTGATGCAACACCGAAAGGCTGTGGCTTATTCTTCAAGGCAATTGAAGATACATGAACGGAACTATCCTACGCACGATTTGGAGTTAGCGGCTGTGGTATTTGCGCTCAAGATTTGGAGGCACTATCTTTATGGGAGCACTTTCACTGTTTTTAGTGATCATAAGAGCTTGAAGTACCTGTTCGATCAGAAGGATCTGAATATGAGACAAAGGCGTTGGGTGGAATTCATCAAGGACTATGATTTCACTTTGTTGTACCACCCAGGAAAAGCAAATGTTGTAGCAGACGCACTGAGTCGCCAGACAATTCATGTTTCATCGTTGATGATTAAGGAATTGGAACTTATCGAGACTTTTCGCGACCTCAGTTTGGGTATGCAAGTGACACCTGGAAAATTGAGCTTTGGGATGGTGACGATCACTAGTGATTTTCTGAACGAGATCAAGGTGAAACAACTGTTAGATGAGGAGCTGATCGAGAAACGGAACTTGATCATTTTGGGAAAAGCGTCGGATTTTGAGGTAGGAACCGACAACATTCTGCGTTGCAAAGGACGTGTCTGCGTACCATTGGACATGGAGTTGAGAAGGATGATTCTTGACGAAGGTCACAAGAGCAGATTGAGTATTCATCCGGGATCGACAAAGATGTATCAAGATCTAAAGTTGAATTTTTGGTGGCCAGGAATGAAGAAGAATGTAGCAGAGTTTGTGGCGGCATGTCTGACATGTCAGAAGGCGAAGATAGAACATCAAAAGCCTGCGGGTATGTTGCAGTCACTTGATGTGCCGGAGTGGAAGTGGGACAGTATCTCTATGGATTTCGTGGTAGCTTTGCCAGCTACGAGGAAGAGATTTGATTCCATTTGGGTCATTGTGGACCGTTTGACGAAGTCAGCACATTTCATACCGGTGAAGACCACGTTCAATGTGGAGGCACTTGCAAAAGTGTATGTCGCTGAGATTGTACGACTTCATGGAGTACCATCGAGTATTGTTTCTGACAGAGATCCGAAGTTTACTTCGCATTTCTGGAAGGCGTTGCACGAGGCGCTTGGGACGAAGTTGAGGTTGAGCTCTGCCTATCACCCTCAGACGGATGGACAGACAGAGAGGACAATACAGTCATTGGAAGACTTGCTGCGAGCCTGTGTTCTGGATAGTCAAGAAAGCTGGGATGAGCTGTTGCCGTTGATCGAGTTTACTTATAACAACAGTTTTCATGCTAGTATTGGAATGGCACCTTATGAGGCTTTGTATGGGAGGAGATGTAGAACTCCTTTATGTTGGTTTCAAGATGGCGAACATCTTCTCGTTGGACCTGAATTAGTACAACAAACTACTGAGAAAGTGAAGCAAATACAAGAGAAGATGAGGACGTCACAGAGTCGACAGAAGAGTTATGCTGACACACGACGGAGAGAGTTAGAGTTTGAGGCGGGAGACCATGTGTTTCTTCGCGTGACACCAACTACCGGAGTGGGAAGAGCGATAAAGTCGAGGAAGCTGACACCGAAGTTCATTGGACCGTATCAGATTATCGAGCGAGTCGGTAAAGTAGCTTATCGGATTGCGTTGCCACCTTTTCTTTCCAAGATTCATGATGTGCTACACGTATCACAATTGAGGAAGTATATTCCTGATCCCTCTCACATCATCAAGGAAGATGATATTCAGCTTAGAGACAACTTGTCTTTTGAAGTGGCACCAATGAGGATTGAGGAACGTAGGATCAAGCAGTTGAGGAACAAGCAGGTTCCTCTGGTAAAAGTGATTTGGAACCAAGTCACGGGCGATGCTACTTGGGAACTAGAAGAGAGGATGAAGGAACAGTATCCGGAACTCTTCACTGAGCCTTAAGTTTCGAGGACGAAACTTTCTTTTTGGGGGGTAGTATTGTAAGACCTGGATTTTCAGAACAAGCTAATTTCCGACTCACGCGTAGAATCAGTGTAAGCGTGACAGGAGTTTGATATTTGAGAAAGATTAATGAAGAAGAAAGTTCAGGAATTGCTTGAGGAATGTTGCGTAGTCATTTTAGGAATTAGAGCGAGTCGTCTGCACACCCGCCTTATGGCAAGCGTGTCCAGAATAGGCTAATTTCGCTTTAGAGCAACGTTTTAAGTGAGATTTCGAATCCTTGGAAAATTTAAAGATTTTCTTTATTTTTCCTTCGACCAGCGTTTCATTTCGGAACTCTGGACTGTACGCACGATAGGTTTCACTTTTCGGATGTCCGCCGACGCTAATTTCTTTGCTTCGAAACCCTATTTTCGAGCAATGGATGAAGACTTTTTCTATTCGGGACTTCTAACGAAGATTCCGTCCATGTTGCCAGACTTGTTTCGACGTTTCCAATCTTTCTTCAGTTGGAAGTTTTGTCGTTTGAGCATCACAGCAAAAAGTAGTTTTTCGGGGCAGATTAACCGACACCGCTTTTGAGTTTTTCGATATCGTTTTTCCCAAATCCTAGATATTTGTTTTGAGTTCTGGAATTCTGACGCCAGAATCTCTCTTAGAATTTCTCGGTGATCGTGCTGCAAAAATCGGAATCGCGAAATTTTCATTTTCCCGCGATTTCACCCGCCTATAAATAGCGCGAAAAAGCAAAATCCTCTCATTTTCTTTCCATTTGTGGCTGATTTCGTGGGGAGCAAGGGGGGAGGAGATTTCCGCGAAAACTTGACCAATCTTCGTGCAGTTCGTCCCTACTTCTAGGTATCGAGGTAACTATCATGAATCCTGCCTCTGATTTCTGTTTCTGCTGAGTTTCTGAAGTCGTTTCTGTGCTCTAAGTTTTGAGCTTTTTCTAAAATTGTCCGATTTCTCTGATTTCTCGCTTGGGTTATGTTCCTTATGTTCCCCTGAGTCTAAAACCTCTGTCAGTAAACTCTGATTGCGATTCAGTTGTCCAGGATCTGAAAAATTGACTCAAAACTCTTTTTGTCTCACATTTCGAAACTTTATTGTCGAAAAGACTTAATCTGACTTCGTGCCTTTAGGATTTGTTGTCACGGATATCATGAGGATCGTTGCTGTCAAATTTGTTTTCCGAACTGATAACTTTGAAGTTTTGAGCCTTTATTTTGGACCAAAATGCCCCTGGATAGTCGTATTTCGACCCGATTGTCCGAAAATTGTTCCGACAATTTCTTTGCCTTAGTTTTACCCTAAAACTACCTTGTGAATTGATTTAGATCGAAGAAAAAGTTCGAAAACCCTATTTTCCATAGTGGCCGAAACCTAATTGCTTGGGTACCGTGTCCAAAAATAATTTTTGGGTCTCTATGACCTGAGCCATTGCGTAGCTCTTTCAATTGTCGAAATTTTGGCGCCGGTTTCGTGTCATTCTGAGTTCTGTAGCTCGAGTTATGCTCGTTTTAGCGAACGAAGTCTCCGTTGTCAATTTGTGCCTAAATAGGAACTCTGAAGCTTTAGAGGCTTTCTTTACGATTTCGATTAGTATTAGTAGATCGTGTTGCTCCTAGTGAAGCTTGTGTTGATGATTGTGTTTTCTTTGTTCTAGGTTCGCAATTTCCATGCCCAACTTCTACTCACGAAGGTAAGGGTAACTCGGTTTTAGAGCGTCTTTGAGTCTTGCATGCTTTTATCGCACTGCCTGTGTTTGAGATGAAGATGTTTATATTGATTGGCAGATGATTATGATTATTATGCTGAATTTGGAAAATGTTTTCTGAGAGGCTTCGGCCGTTTACTGGTTTCTGTCGTTACTGCTTCCTAGTGGATGGAACATGTGGTTACGTTGGATTGGTCCTTGGGTGGGCTTTGTTATTGTCTGACTTGGCATATAGGGCTTGAGTCAAGTGGCGATGAGGAGGTGTGTCCTATCATTGTCCCATCTTGCGAGACGTTAAGTGGCGATGAGGAGGTGTGTCCTATCATTGTCCCGTCTTGTGAGACGCTAAGTGGCAATTAGGAGGTTTGTCCTATGATTGTCCCATCTTGCGAGATGCTAAGTGGCGATCAGGAGGTGTGTCCTATGATTGTCCCGTCTTGTGTGACGTTAAGTGGCGATTAGGAGGTGTGTCCTATGATTGTCCCGTCATGTATGACGTTATAAGTGGCGATGAGGAGGTGTGTCCTATCATTGTCCCGTCTTGAGAGACGATATTGATCGATCCATTTTGTTAGCGGCATATAGTTGCATTATAGGGAACTAACACCTGACCCTATGTTGTTGGATTTTCGTATTGGTTTATTGATATCTGATTTGATGTTACATTGTTGAGGTCATTATTATCTGAGTCTGATTTATGTTTAAGTTGTTGATATATGAGTTGAGTTATGTTGCTAGTTATTTACCATGCCAGGTAATTAAATTCGAACAACATGATTTTTCTCTTTTATACATGGTAATTGCATGGAGTTAACCCTTTCTATTTGCTACTTGTTGTTTGGGCGCTTAACGCTATTAGGCGATGGAGATCCTTCCGCCGAGGCATAGCTACTCGAGTTGGAGATCGAGTTGTAAGCGGTGGAGTAGAGGTATGAGAAGCAGCTTTGCTTCTCTTCTTGTGGATTATGTTGGAGTCTCTTTTACTTTATGAGAACTCTGTTATTAAAGCCTTGCTTCCGCCACTGTTAAAGTGCGCATGTTTATTCTGAACCTTACTTATGGTATAGTAAACTATTATTACTGTATATCGGGAAACAAGTTATCTAAATAAAGTTATGGTATGTTTCCAACCTTTTAGCCGAAGTGTTTAGTTGTTTTACAGAAAAAAATTCCCTTGGTTTTTAGGGATTGCAGATTGGTCCTTAGACTTTGTTAGGTTACTAATGTGACTCCTCAGTTGAGAAATTGGGGTGTTACAAGGAGAAATCGGAATCGCGAAATTTTCATTTTTCCGCATTTTCTATTTTCTATAAATAGCTTGAAAAATGAAAAAAAAAACAAAAATCTCACCAACACACACACCCAAACCCGCGGCCAAGGAGGAAGGAGGAGGAGAAGAGTTTTTCGCCGATTCTTGCCTGATCGTCCCACAGTTCGTTGCTACGCGTAGGCCTCGAGGTACTGATGGTTTTCCTTACCTCTGATCGTAAATTCTATCGCTTTTCTCTATGTCTTTCTGTGCTCAAAGTTTTGAGCTTTTTGTAAAACTGTCCAAATAACTTGATTTCTCTGTCTAAACTTATTCCCTGCGTGCCCCTGAGCATGTTTAGCGGATTACATTTCGCCGAATCTCGTCGAATCGCTGCCGAACTTCAATTCTGCTCAAAATACCCATTTCTGACAAAGGTTCCGCTATTTGAGTCAAAAAACCTCGACTGAGCTTAGCGTTAGTAGGATTAGTCGTCATAATCGTCGTTGGTGTCGACCCCATCTAATTTGTTTTTCGAAATTCTGATTTTGAGTTTCCGAGCTAAAAATATTGACCAAAATACCCCTGCGATAGTTTTCAACCCGATAATTTTTCTGAGAGTTTCCCTGGCCTAGATATCGCCTAAGAATACCTAGGAATTGATTTAGATCGAAGAAAAAGTTCGGAAACCCTATTTTTGAGAGTGGCCGAAACCTATTTGTTAGGGTACCGTGTCCAAAAATAATTTTTGGCTCTCTATGACCTGAGCCATTGCGTATCTCTTTCAATTGTCGAAATTTTGGCGTTGGTTTCGTGTCATTCCGAGTTCTGTAGCTCGAGTTATGCTCGTTTTAGCGAACAAAGTCTCTGTTGTCAATTCGTGCCTATATAGGAACTCCGAAACTTTAAAGCTTTCCTTACGATTTAGATTAGTATTAATAGATCGTGTTACTCCTAGTGAGGCTTGTGTTGATGATTGTGTTTCCTTGTTCTAGGTTCACAACTTCCATGCACAGCTTCTACTCACGAAGGTAAGGGTAACTCAGTTTTAGAGCGTCTTTGAGTCTTGTCTGCTTTTATCGCACTGCCTGCGTTTGAGATGAAGATGTTTATATTGATTGGCATTGGATTATGATTATTATGCTTATAATGTTGTATGCTTGCTTATATTGACTGTTTCTGAGGCTTGTGCCAAATGTTTTCTTAAGGCTTCGGCCGAGTAAACTTATTGAGACGTGTGTCTCCGTTTTCTAAGAGGCTTCGGCCGTTTACTGGTTTCTGTCATTGAACTGAGTTGGTATGCAATTGAATTGAGTTATGTTCGTTCATAATAGGAATAACATGTGGTTACTCCGAATAAATCATTGGTTTGGGCATTGTTGTTGATTGACTTGGCATATATGGCTTGGTCTTGAAGTGGCAATGTGGTGGTGATTATCCCACGTGATTGTCCCGTCTTTTAAGGCGTTATAAAGTGGCGGTGTGGTGGTGATTGTCCCACGTGATCGTCCCATCTTTCGAGATGTCCTAAAGTGGCAGTGTGGTGGTGATTGTCCCACGTGATTGTCCCGTCCATAGTGGCGTTAAGTGGCGGTGTGGTGGTGATTGTCCCACGTGATCGTCCCGTCTTGAGAGACGTTGCTGATCGATCCATTTTGGTAGCAGCATATAGTTGCATTATAGGGAACTAACACCTGACCCTATGTTATTGGATTTTAGTTATTGGTTTATTGATATCTGATTTGATGTTACATTGTTGAGGTTATTATCCTCTGAATTAATCTATGTTAAGTTGTTGATATATGAGTTGAGTTATGTTGCTAGGTTATTTACCATGCTATGTAATTAAATTTGAATAGCATGATTTTCTTTTATACATGATAATTGCATGGAGTTAACCCTTTCTATTTGCTACTTGTTGTTTGGGCACTTAACGCTATTAGGCGATGAAGAGCCTTCCGCTGAAGCTTAGCTGTTCGAGTTGGAGATCGTGACCGTGGGCGGTCGAGTAAAGGTGGATGAAGCAGTTGCTTATCCCTTTTTGGAGGACTATGTCTGAGTTTCTTTCTCCATCTGAAAACTCTGTTGTTTAAACCTTATCTTCGCCACTTGTCTAAGTGAGCGTACTTATTTTGGAAACTTGTTTATGATATTGTAAGACACTATTATTATATGTCGGGAACGAGTTGTTTAATTAAGACTATGTTATGTATTCAACTATGTTTAGTTGTTTGAAAAGAAAAAAAAAATATATTGTGTTTTCTTAGGATTACGAAATAGTCCTTAGATTTTGTTAGGTAACTAATGTGACTCCTCAGTTGAGAAACCAGGGTGTTACATCGAGCACCATCCATGACTTTCGTTCCATCACATTTGCTCTATTTGCTCCGTTATCAAACTTCATCATGAAGCATAGATCATATCAAACTCACATGAAAGCCTCCACAAACTTGCAATTCTCGTGTTCAACATCTCATACCCAAAGCATTTTTCCAACAAACTAATCACAATTGCCTCCTACTACGAGTCATATAACTCTTGAAGCGTAGTATGATCCAAAAGACTTGTGGAAGAAGCTTATTTCCATTAACAAACTTCGTCTTCATCTTCTGTTTCTCAAAGAGATTAGAACTTCCCCTAGGAGGTTGGGCTCTACTGCATTCCATAATAGAGCTGATTCGAAAAGATAGTATAGCGTTCAAAGAATCTCCTTCCTCCCTTGGAAAGCTTTTCACCTCTAGAGAACTCCAATTCTCACAACATTTCTCTTATATATATAAAAAAACATTAGTCTAATAAATTTAATAAATATGTCTCATCTATTTGTAAGTCATATTCCTTCATGAGTGAATGATTACTAATATTTTCTTTCGATAGACAAATGTTAGTTGTTAGTAATGTTAGTAAATTAGTCATCCTCACTCCTCAGGGTTCGAACCTTGACCCTTCAGTCTTCACCCTTTATTCTCTAGCTATCACTTGAGATATTCTTCAAGGACGAACGGTAACCTACCCTATATTGTTAAGGTGAAAAATTGTAAATGAAAATAACTCGTAGGGGGCTAAAAGCATGTAACTATTTACACACCATTTTGCGATGAAGTCCAGTTCCTCTTCCGAAGTTTACAGTTACACTACACCGATCATCTAAACAAAACATTGGTGCGAGCGCGACGGACACTGCAGCGAGCGAAGTGAAGTTGGATTCACATGGCGAAGAATTACACGGCAGCGGCGGCGGCGACGGCGCCGCTGTCACGGTTCGGCGTGCTGGTGGCGCAACTGGAATCAATAGTGGCCTCTGCAGCCCACAAATCTCCGGAGCCACTCCTCTGCTTCGATCTACTCTCCGATCTCATCTCCGCCATCGACGAGGACACCAAGGTTACTTCACATGCTTCACATTGGATCTCTATTTTCCTTCGCTTGTTCATTTCTCCGCATTCCTTTTGTTTGTTTGAGATTCGTTTCGAAATTCCGCTGATCCGAGAGTTACTTTGTGGATTCAGTTTGAGATTGAGAATGACTTACATTCAGTTGCATCAGTTTGGATAAACCGTTGTTATTTTGCTCTTAACATTCTCTGATTAGCTAAATTATTGTGTCAAATTCAATATATGCTGAATAGAACACTCTGAAGATATGATGAATTTGTAATGTAAGACTAAGATAAAGATCTTGTTGTTTTTTTAGAATCGGCTCGGGTTATATGTATAATCTGAAGCTTCATAATTAGCTTGAGGTTCAATGCTAGGTTCATTTGTATTTTTTTTCGTAGAACCGTTGATTCTTGACATCTGATATTGAAATGTGTAATTTCCAGGAGAATATTTTGTTGTGGCAAAGGAGATGTGAGGATGCATTATATTCCCTACTTGTTATTGGTGCACGGCGGCCTGTGCGTCACTTGGCATCAGTGGCGATGGCAAAGATCATATCTAAGGGAGATGCGATATCGATCTACTCTAGAGCAAGCAGCCTTCAGGGATTTCTTTCTGATGGGAAGAGGAGTGAACCTCACAAAATTGCCGGTTTGTGCAAATTAAAGTTTTGTTCAACTTTTTTGATGGATATTAAATTGTTGTAATGTTTTTGATGGATTAGTTTGGAAGCTGTCGAAGATTCTTATAGGAAGATGGATATTAATTTTGTATCTATGCTATAATGCTATAAGCTGTCGATTATTTTTGGTATGACATGAATCTCGTACACCATTTTATGTTAAGCATGCTTTTGCTTGAGCATATTGGTTTCCTCATTGTTGCTTGCATTTCATTATTTAGATTATGTCACTTGTCTTTTGATTTTTCTTCACGATTTTGTTTTGAATATGATTTTGTAATTTATAGGTGCTGCGCAATGCTTGGGAGAATTATATAAGCACTTTGGAAGAAGAATTACTTCAGGTTTACTTGAAACAACAATCATAGCAACTAAGCTTATGAAATTCCATGAGGTATTTCCTTTCAGCTTTCATGTTTATCTTACTATGGCACAGTAAATGAAGGGCCAAATGCAAAAGGAAGAGAAAAAGTACCCTTTGTTGGTGTTATTGATTTAGTCATGTTTTCTCTTGCCCAAGATTTATGAATTTGTAATCCTACCTTTTAGTAGTTTTTCTTTTAATTATTTTCCCTTCACTGTTTTACAGATATATTAGATGTCCACAAACTAATCTGTGAGTAAAAAGAGAGAAGTTTTAGATGGACAATAGTATTCCTTCAAAACTTTGGCACTGGGTTGCAAAGGATATAAATTTAGGATAAGGCTTCAGGTTCAGGCCCAAAACAGAGACCCATTATCTTGAAAGTCTATTTTAGGAAACATAGGACTTAGTTTTAAAGTTTTAATAATATCCTTGTTAAGCTTTATGGACAGTTTAAGGAAGTTATGTATTCTCGTTTTTATTGGTGTGGTACTGGTAGTGTTAGGCGACCGTTACAGGCGCCTTCTGGTAGTTTTATGGAAAGAGACACTCTGTAGGAATTTCTGAACTCTGGGACAGCAAGAAATTGCAGTAATTTCTGTATTTTGGTGTGATTTAATCCTATTTTCCACTGGTGTTATATCAATTTAACATCACTAGAGGATTTTATCTGTCTAGTTAAAAGTATGGTCACATGTATGTGATCATGAACACGAGGCATTGACTATGGTTAAGAAAATGAAAGAAGAAAAAAGTGAAATAAAAGATAAATCTCTATTGACATCTTGCATAGATTGGGAACATCTAAAAAAGTGCAAGAGAGAGTGGCTGTGTGCTTTAGGAAAGAAGGATGAAAAGCATAGAGAACTCAGTTCCTATTGCTTGTAAATATTTTAAGTATGCTACAATTCAAAAATGTACTTTTTTTAATGTGAGCAGTTAGTCAAATTCAGTTTACAAAAACTCATCATAAGTGGAACTTGATTTTTTCTTAGTTGCATTGTCTTTTCATTTCTTAATTTTTTCTTTTTCTTTTCTTGTAAGTTTTAGGAGGATATCTTATGCTTTTGTACTTCTCCACTGTTAAATTGTAAAGTTTATTCTTCAATTTTTTAAAAAATGACAATTTGAGGAAGTTCGTTGTCAATTTAATAAGAATCGTTGTATTGGCCTACAAGAGGGAAATTTAATTTATCCTTTACATCCCTCTTTGCTAAATTTAAGGTGACTCAATTTTCCATTTATTTCTGGGGGAAGCTGTAAATTGGCAATGTGCTGTTATTTGTTTCCTTTTCGCATCTCTTTCATGTTATTTGACTCATTTTTGCTTCTGCATCATTTGTCAATTAATGAAGACACTTACTATTTCATCATACTTAGGGACGCACTCTTTTAATAACTTTGTTATGTCTCTTGAACTTTAGGAGTTTGTAAGGCAAGAAGCATTATATATGCTTCGGAATGCTTTAGAAGGCTCTGGTGGTAGTGCTGCTTCAACAGCATATTCAGAGGCGTTTCGTCTTATAATGAGATCTGCCACTGGGGATAAGTCGTTTGCTGTGAGAATAGCTGCTGCAAGATGTTTGAAGGCATTTGCTAGTATCGGTGGTCCCGGCTTAGGTGTGGCAGAACTTGACAATTCAGCATCTTATTGTGTCAAGGCAGGTATTTTTGTCTCAATTTCATATCTTTCACTTACAAGCACGCCAATGGTATTCTTTACTTTTCGTTCGTTGTCACTGCTACTTCTGGTAGGCCCTTGAAGATCCGGTTTCATCTGTTCGGGATGCCTTTGCTGAGACATTGGGTTCCTTGCTTGCTCTTGGAATGAATCCTGAGGCACAGGTTTCTATATGTTTGCTTTCTCTGATTTTTCCTTGATATTTGTATTCTTCGTAATTCTTTCTAAATTTCAATAGGTTCAACCAAGGGGAAAGGGTCCTTTGCCTCAAGCTAAAGTACTAGAAGGTGGTTTGCAGAAGCATTTGATTTTGGCCTTCACAAAAGGTATAATGATTTTATTTGGATCACTATATTTTTGTTGCCAAGATGGTCAGAATATACCATGGCAACTTGTTGGCAAGATAATCAGTATGCTTATTCTTTGCATTTGGTGATTAAATTTCTTACCTTACATCTATATAAAAAAAATTAGTTGGCTTTTGATTGGGATTCGTTTCTTTTAACAGAATGATAAATCGAAAGTTAAAAAATGGAGTTTGTGTCTTGTTTAGACACTGCTTTGGATTTTATTACGTAAATAGGGACTGTTTTACAAGCTTTTTACAGCTGTGTACAAAATAATATAAAACATTAGAACATAAAGCATAATACGCAAAACTAAAACTTAAGACTGATGGAAACATCCCTAAATATCTGACACATACAAATTATAATTGTTATTTTCTTGCTAAGGCTTCTATTGATCCTGTACTTTGTTTGCGGGCATGTAATGACTTGTATTTCTTCCATTTCAGCAAGTGGAGTACGGTCCAGGGTTGTCCGGGTTGGCCTAACACTGTCTTGGGTATTCTTTTTACAGGTGAATCTTGACGTTTCTGTATGATGCCTGTATCATTTTCTATTTTATTAAGGGACATTCTTGTCATTATTCTGCTTTTTTGTGTGTTTGGTCGTTGAATCTATTCACTATTGATGTTGTCTTTATTCGGTTATTTCCTTATTTTGGATTGTCACTTTATCATTATTTTTTGAAGCACAGACTTCTGTTCTTCACAGACTACTTTTCAAAAAGATTTGTCCTTTGGATAATGAGAAGTGGTTTTATCCCTACACATTAGGCCACTTTTTGTACTCATTATAAAAGTTGAGAGGGATATGGAGTATTAATTGAGGCTTTATGCAAGTTTTATTATTCTGCTGGGGTTTGGTGTATTTATCTGGAGTAGAAAGATAGATACTTTTGCCAGATTTTTTCTATCCAGTCTTTGGATTTTATGGTATGTGGTTGTTGTTATATCTGAGTTAACGTCTTCTACTTAATAATGCATTTTGATTTTTCATATATTTTCCAATTGCTCACTTTAATGGTTTTTTAATCAGTAATGGTGCACAAACAAATTGAAATGTACGTGCTTGTTCAGATTGTGATTTCTATTTTTGGTGATTTCTTTCTTCCAGGCCATTCGTATAAAATATCTGCATTCGGATAGCGAGCTTCAAAATTTTGCTTTGCAAGTTATGGAAATGCTCCGCGCTGAAACTTCTGTTGATGCCCATTCGTTGGTATTTTATTGATTTGTTCTTGTTAGTTGACTTTTTGGTTTTGATTTGCTTCAGGATGTGCATTTATTGAGATAAAATGCTGGAGAAAGAAACTACTGCTATTTTTAAAGTCTATTTATCTTGCTTATTTTATATTTTTGACATTAGGTCCTGTTTGGAAGGGTTTATTTTGAACATAGCAAGGCTTGTCTGTTGCCACAAAAACTTATGAAGAAATTGGTCTTGTTAAGGAAGAATGGGCTTTTCAGAGTAGCTTTTAAAAAGCAATAGAAAACTATTTTGGGCTTATTTTCTTCAGTTAGAAACTAAAGGTTTTCAAAAAAAAAAAATTTCAGAAGCTAAATTGGCCTTCGTATTAGTTGTTTTAAATTTTTATAGAAATTCTCTGTCTACATTAAGCTTGATAACTTGTTAAAAATTTCATTTCTGTGTAAGCGCTTCTTGAAATGTCTATCCAAAGATTATTCTGCTTATTTTAAACCACACTTATGACATGAGTGTTATTTAACAAGTTCTACCCATATAAGTTCTTATGTTAGCTGCTTATTCAAATGGGTACTTATTTTGTCACCTCATATAACATTTTTATCATATTTAATCTATGTGGAGCAATTAAAAAACTGTAATGGTGAATATGGAGCACTTGAAATTCACTGAATTAATGAATATACATTGAAAAATAACTTACTATTGCACCAAGGTTCACCCTCATCTTCATCAAGAAAGAATTTTTTTCGAAAACACACATCTGAACTAAATTAGCCACCTCCGCCCGAGGATTTTGTTCATTTTAATGTTTTCTATTAGAATAAGAGATCTAGGAAGGTGTTTTCACCTTTGCTTTATATCCTAAATGTTCCCAAAATAACTTTTTATAAACTTCGAACAATCTAAAATTGTAAAGGATAAGTATCTGACTTAAAGAATGGCTGACAGATGTTGTCAAGTTACAACCTAGGTTTGTCAAGACATTAAGTGACAACGAAGCTAAGATCTAAAGGACTAAAAGGAGATAAGATTTGTGGCGGATTTCAAAATGCTTCAAATCCAAAGTCTCAATTATTATGTTTTCATCAAAGCTGGGTTCTAAGAGATTTGAAACAGAATGAAGTCCGTCCACCCTGATAAAATAAATTTAAACCTGCCATTGGAAGGGCTTGTGAATATTAAAGATCCAATCAAAAGTCTTTGATTAATTCCCTCTTTTGTTTTCATAATTAGAATAGAATGAGTTAGGAAAGAGAATGGCAGTGGGTGGAATCAATGTCAGAGAAACACGTGCACTTCACACAGATGTAAGAGGTTTTTGAATCAAAAGAAAATTGAAATTTTGCTCGTCATTTAATATCTAATGGGCCTGAATATTCGCATAAATTTTAGAGCCATTTAGTGCAAACATCGGATATTGTTGGATGTTGAAAAAACGAAACTCAGAAGAAATTCAAACAAAAAGAATAAAATAATGCCTTCTGCTAGTCATAAGACCTCCTAGATTTGAATATTTTGACTGTTCTCAACATTGTGTTTAACTGAACGGTGATAAAATGCACTTGGAAATGAATTTTCAAGGACTTGCAAAATCCTCTACTTCTTATTTGGTTTTCGGATAAGAACAAAAGAAATATTGGTGCCCTTGTTGTCTTTTTGCAGACATTGAGCCTGTTCGGATACGGACTTATTGGAGCTTATCTACTAGAACAAGCACTAGATAAGCTCCAATGAGTGCTCATTGGTTTGTATCTAACCGGTTGATTGTGCATTTGGTTATAGCAATGTGCTAGAATTTTCTGACACTCCTTTCCTTTTAAGATTTTTAGTTTTGTGAACTGTTGATAAAAGTGTCTTATTTCTTTCTGCAGGCATGTGTTCTTTATGTTCTTCGTGTCGGTGTAACAGATCAAATGACTGAACCGACTCAAAGGAATTTCTTGGTTTTTCTAGGACAGCAGGTGCAATTTACTTAAATTAAATCAGTTGTTTCTATAAGCTTTTCTATATTTGTTATTGTTTGTTTCAGCTTCAATGTCATCTTAGTGATGTGTACTGAATTATTTACTCCTCCCTTTCCTTCCCCACTTTTTGGCAAGTTATAGCTCCAGTCACCTGAAGCTGGTCCTTACATGAAGGTGGCAGCCCTGCGTACTCTGTCTTATACTCTGAAAACACTAGGAGAGGTAATGAGATGTAGGTGCTATTATAAAGGATGAAGTATGGAGGGATGTCTCAAGTTTACATATTTTGGTTTTGTCCATTTGCAGGTTCCAATTGAATTTAAGGATGTTCTTGACAACACTATAGTTGCGGCGGTGTCACATTCTTCAAAGCTAGTGAGCTCATGACAGCATTGTTCATTCTGGATTTTATTCTTGTTTGGTTTAACACATCCTCTTCCTTATTCTCTTGCGTAGAATGATTTGAAAACCTTTTGCTAATTCATATTTATGGAGAATATGGAATCACAACATAATTCTTATACCCAGGCTTTTTTTTCCTTTACTCTTTGTTATATCTGTTTGAAATATGCATATTGTTAGGTTCGAATTGAGGCTGCTTTGGCATTACGTGCATTGGCTGAAGTTGATCCAACTTGTGTTGGCGGTTTAACTTCATACGGGGTGACCAATCTTACCGCTTTAAGAGAGAGTGTTTCTTTTGAAAAGGTATAGTTCTTAAAGTTTTATTGCATTCATTATTATGGGTAAAACAAATTTCACTGAAGGTAAGAATACGACAGAGTTGGGGATGAGAAATCCTCCATAATTAAGGTACTAATGAGATACATGAAAAAGATAGACAAAATGCATTGATAACTAGGTTTAGTCAGGCAGCTGAGTGGAACCTCTAATTGATTAATAAAAATGAAGTTCCCTTCATTTCATTATGAAATTATTGTCCTGTTTTCATTTCTTACTTATTCACCTTATAATGAGTAATTTCTTCTTTAAGTCCATTTGCAATCTAAAGCTCCATTTAAGGTCTAGTCATTGGCTAGCAATCTAAATTTCTTCTTTGTGAACACTGTGTTTGCCCGTAACTTTTAAAGGTTTTGTTAAGAATAAGGAAACGAATTTTACGGCAGCGTTCAATTTATGTGAGGTAGAATGGCCAATCTACTCGGGCATGTGATTGCACTCGCATGTTATAGGATAAGATGGCATTGCGGTTCACTTTGGTGTTCTGCTCATGGTTGTTTTGAGTGATTTTACATTTCTGATATTGATGGAGCGAAACTGACACTCGGTGGCACAAGTATTCCACTTTAAAACTCACGATAGAATATTTCTTTTTTTAGAAAAAAACTTACTATAGAAGTTCATACTGGTCAGCCCAACCATTGAAATAACACTAATTATTATATAGACCTTGCGCTGCAAAGTTTTTAAAATTGCACAAGAAAAAGTTTGTATTCAGCTGAGTTTTAACCTTTTTATTTGTGGAGAGATTAAAGATCAAAGCCCAACTAGTGGCTTTGTTGTAACTTTTTCTGTGAATTGACATTAATACATTGTCTGCAGGGAAGCAATTTACAGCTTGAGCTTGATTCTTTGCATGGGCAGGCTACTGTCTTGGCAGCTTTAGTCTCTGTTTCTCCAAAATTACCTCTTGGTTACCCTGCAAGGTAACTTGTCTTCCCCTTTATTTTACTTTATTTCAGACCTGGATTAGTTACATTTCTTTTTACACCAAATTGATGAATTCTTTTCGCCTATATATATATTAATATATATATATATGAATGCATGCGTGTAGACATATATATTGTGTGACTAACTTGGATTTGAAAATGCTTTGTCCTTTTACTTGCATCATAATTTTTATCCATATTTAGAGATAGAATGGAAGTTGATCAACACCTGATTTAATCTAAATGATGAGGTGTCCAATTATTTGAATGAAAAAAATTCTAAACTAAACACAAAAGAATGCGAGAGCTGATTCAGACTCTTAATATGTTACAGTTTTTTACTTTGTAAAATGAGTATATGATCATTACTTGATTTAAATGCTAATCAACAGCTTTTATCTTTATATCTTTTTAGTTCTTCTATTTATTGATGTTTCCCATGGAAGGCCATCATTCATATTTCAGTATCTGCTCTTCTAGTTTTCTTCTTTGAGATGGACTAAAGTTTCTCTCTCAGTCAAAACCAATTATAATTTACATTTCTAGTTTCATTCTCGGTATGATGCTAGATAACAACAGAAGCTGTGCCATGTATGAAGCTTAATACTTGCTTGATTTTCTTAAATAATAAGTAATAATGTACTATAAGCAGGCTTCCCAGATTAGTTTTTGGGGTTTCAAAGAAATTGCTGACGGAACATAGTCGCAATCCTGGGGCTGCTGCAGTTGAGAAAGAAGCTGGATGGTTGCTTTTATCATCTTTATTAGCTTCTTTACCAAAGGAGGTAAGAAGTTTGAATTGTTAGAGTTTTTCTTAAGATAAAATTTGTTATGAAACAAAACTAATGGTAAAGAAAAGCGTGTGAAAATATTTGACATCAGTATTACAATTAAGGCTTAATGTTAAGGAGAAGAGTCATGTATCCAAGGGAATCGGTCTTAGAGGCTCCTTATCAAGTCTTCGTATTTCCAATTCTTAGCTTCTATAGTTTTATAGAACAACAATTGAAGTCCTTTCCCATTAGGCGGAGTCTAATAGATTTATCAAATAATGCTATAATGTCTAGTCTTGAAGGAAGCCCAATGATAGACCTTTGAAATTTAAATCTCTCCCAATGGTTTGGCCTATAGTTTACCTCTAACTATGAGTTTATCATCAATTTGGTCTACCCTCCTTTTCGTTTTTTCTACAAGTCTTCTCTAGTCTCTAGTCTCTACACATATCCCCCCTAAGAGGAGACCTTACCAATTTCTCTGCAAAGGGAGCTTTTGGAGCTACCTTTCCTCTTGAAAAATTATAACACATAATCTTTATGCACTATTTATAAGATTTGGTAATATGACACTTGAAAATCATATCAGGACTGGTTCTGTGATATGCCGTATAACTGTTATTAGCAAAATCCACATGTCATGAGGTTTTTCCCTGCCTGCAGGAGCTTGAAGATGACGTCTTTGACATTCTTGCCTTATGGGCCACCCTCTTTACTGGTAACCCCGAAAATGAAATTACAAAGACTGAAGATTTAATGTCAAGGATATAGTAAGTACATCCCAAGCGTTATTACTCTTTATTGGTCATACAATTCTTATCTTGTTCTTCTATGTTTTCTGTGGTTTCATTATTTAGATTATTTTTTCTTAATTGAACTCTTCGTCCATCTTGTGAATGTTATTGTTAATTATTTTTCAATTTCCTTCCATAGTGGTAGATATTGACCTAACATCTAAAGGGGGCCACGAGTGGTGGTTCTTATTAGAATTTAAGTTATATCCACATCACCACAAAACCTTAAGGCACTTAAGGCAATGGGTGAGTGGGTCCTTTAACTTATATACTATTGTACACTTGCTTATCTATACAATGTGGGACTCCTTCTAGTCACACTTGTTACTCTAATGCTCCCCCTTCAAGTGGGACTCCATTTTTTTTTTCTCCTTGTTGCCTAGGCTTGTACTCATTTGTTCGAGTCTCAGAGGCCTTAGAACTTGCTTTTTGCCTGAGTTTGTACTCAAGTGGAACATCAGAGGTCGTTAGACTTGTGCTCCTTTCTGAGCCTCAGAGGCCTTATGACTTGCCTGTTTGTCCGGGCTTGTACTCAAGAGGTCGTTGGACTTGTGCTCCTTCATCTTTTAACTTGAGTCTCAAAGACCTAGATGACTTTTTTTTTGAATTTTTTTCTTCAATATTGTTTTCTTTTTAGATTTTTTTTGGATCATCTTTTAACTTGAGCCTCAAAGACCTAGATGACTTTTTTTTTGAATTTTTTTCATCGATATTGTTTTCTTTTTAGATTTTTTGGATCATGAGCTGTTAGGCATTTTCACCTCTGATACCATATTACAATTTAAGTTACATCCACATCACCACAAAACCATAAGGCAATTAAGGCAATGGGTAAGTGAGTCTTTTAACTTCGATAGTACACTTGCTTGTCAATACAATGTGGGACTTCTTTTAGTCACACTTGTTAATCTAATAGTTCTATTTGTTAGTTAGAGTTAGTTTTACACCTTGGGAAGTTCAAGTTCTGAAAGTAAAAAAAGTTCACTTCCTGAACTTGTAGTTCTTTTCCGGAAGTGTAATTCAGAAGAAAAAACATTTACACTTCCGGAAGTTGGATTTTCAGAAGTGATATTTTTCACCTTTTGGAACATGAACTTCTGGAAGTCTAGTATAATGGTATTTGGGACGAAAATCATTTGGCTGTGCACATAGCAATGTTGGGGTGTGCAAAAAATAACCCCCTATATTTTTTGTCTTCCCTTGGTTAAATGGGCTTCTAGGATAGACTCTATACTATCTTAGAATTCGATTATGGGTCTAGCTCTACTCCAAAAGCTAGCTTTGGTGTGAGGATCGCACACCTGTTTATAAGGAGTTTTTTGATCATATTTCTAGTTGATGCGGGACTTCGTTTGTCCTCCGACACTCCCCCACCCTTTATAAGGATTCCTTTGACCATATCTCATCGATGTGGGATTGTGGGACTTCGTTTGTCCTTCAACAATTGTTTAATTGAACAGAGTCGAGATAAGTGAGAAGGTATTCAGGATCCAAAGGTTTCTTATCATTTAGATTTGATTAAAAGTTTCATAGCATGCTATTTTGTTCCATGTCTTCTGTCTTGAAAACAAGAAGTGCTTCTGATTGTGCATGTGTTATTCATGGTCTCGTCTTATATATTTTGTAGTGTATGGTCTGCAGCTGTTCATGCACTCACAGCATTTATAGAGTGCTTTATATCTCCTAATGTTGTGAATGATGGTGTTCTACTTCAACCAGTTCTTGTGTATCTTAATAGGTACAGCTCGTTGTAAATTGGCTCTGTTTTTTTATGGCTGTAACTTCATTTGACAGTTGATAGTAATTCCTAACCTGTGTTGAAATCAGTGCATTATCATACATATCGGCACTAAGAGCCAAGGAACTACCACATGTCAAGCCTGCAGTGGACATCTTCATCATCAAAACTTTAATAGCTTACCAATCTCTTCCTGATCCAGCGTCATTTAAAAATGACCATCCTCAGATTATTCAACTTTGTACATTTCCATTCAGGTAGTGTTTATGTTGTATTTATCCGTAATAACATCATTTAAATTTTGACTTGGGGCTGAACATCATTTTCTAATACATAAAAAACATGTTTCAACTTTCCTTTGTGTAGGATCCTTTTAAATGTCATGCGAGTGTTGTTTTGGTATTTTGAGAAGTTATGCAAAAATGCAATAGCGGTGTTTTTCTCTTCTTTCTAGTTTTCCAAATTGATATCATTTTGAATAATTTTCTGCTTTTGATAAAAGAGACTTCATAAGGAAGCGATGAAATTATGATGAATTAGAGTTGATAAATCATTCTCAACTAAGTAAATTCAAAACAACAATTTGCAAAAAAGAAAAGCGGTCGATTCCTTATTATTTTTGCTGGTTTAACCCACTTTTGTGCTTTTAACAAATAGAAGCCAATATCTATTCTTATCCTAAATCAACTGTTGTGCCATAGAAACTTCTATAAGGATAAAAGTATCATAAACCCCACATTAGAATCTCATATTTCCAATGTGGTACTCAAGTCCCATACCTTGCAATTGGGTCCTAACATCCCACCACGCTCCACAGCCCCGGCGCCCATGCGGGTGGCTGTGCACTAGCTCTTTGACTAGTCCTGGGTGAACACTGCAATGCCAGCGTCACCACCCATGCCGCTTGTTTGCAGCTGCGAGACTTGGTGGAAGGCTCTGATACCAATTGATAAAAACCTTGGGAGAACGATACCACAAAAGCTAGCTGTTGTAGTTGGAGAGCCCAAGGCCTTATAAAAACCCCACATTAGATTCCCATACTTCAGATATGGGACTCAAGTCCCATACCTTGCAATTGGGTCCTAACATGCTGCAATCATATGCACCAAATTGTAATGTAGATTGCCCATTGCCATAAGACTCTAGAGTCTAGCCTCTTTA
This sequence comes from Lotus japonicus, assembly GCF_012489685.1. Taxonomy (NCBI): domain Eukaryota; kingdom Viridiplantae; phylum Streptophyta; class Magnoliopsida; order Fabales; family Fabaceae; genus Lotus; species Lotus japonicus. The sequence goes on along the minus strand of NC_080041.1, from coordinate 108,235,513 downwards.
CTTCTTGATTCATCGGAAAATATTAATAAAAAAGTAGTCCAAGTTCCTAGGATATGCTTAACATCCTCTAATAGGGCAACTATTGAATTCCAAGGAAAAACAGCAGCTGAAAAATTAGTTAAGGAACTGATTCAGAACTATTCTTAAACACTTAGAAGGTTTGATGAAGAAGGAACTTGGCTTTTGAAAAAGCTTTCATCATGTTAACTCCTAATAAATTATAAAGTTTCTTGAACATAATGAAGAAATTATGTTAAATTTGTGGTATCTTGTTTTATATTTCAACGAAAGCTGGTTGTAAATAAATGTTAAAATTTAATCATTTTCTTCACTTATGTAATAATTGATTAATTGTTAAATCTTCTTTGTTTGATCTGAGTATTTGTTATTGTTTGTTGGAATAAGGCGTGCTTCAGAATGTGAAGAAAGTTCGTGCTTAAGGTCGCTGTTAGACAAGAGAGATGCATGGTTGGGTCCATGGATTCCTGGAAGGTTTCAATCTGGCTATTATTCAATTTTACTTAATAGTATCTTTTCTTATTTATTGGAGTAAATGACGACGAACCCTTGATGTCAATTTAAATAAAAAAAATGTCTCATGTCTTGTTTGCAAAATGAGAAAAGTGCTTTAAATTGCGAGAAAAGTACTCTGTTTTTGTTAGGTTATACTAACTCACTCTTTCGGATTATTTTGAAGCTGTTCAAGGTAGACTAAAAGTGTTGGTTGTTCTTGCCTGTATCCACTCTACATTTCTCTTGGTAGAATCCAGTATAGAGATAGGAGAGAGAGAGAGAGGGAGAGAGAGATAATTCTCATTGTTATTGTTAATGAGTAATATTGATTTACATGATTATATAGAGATGTGCAGTGATAACTGCTTACAAGTTACAACGGAAAGCTGAACTAACAGCTTTCTAACTAACTGAAACAGACTTAACTAATAACTAACTCACATATACTCTAACATCTCTCTTATTCAATTTACTACCATTAATGGCTTTCGACAAAGGTTGGCTTGATTTTCTGGAGTTAAATATTTTCTAGTGATTTAGTGCAAATTGCAAATTTTCTAGCTTTATTTTGAAGACAAGTTTATAGTTCGTTTTAGGTCCCTCTCTCTTTTACCTCTTCTGTTTTACTATCTTACTCCTGTATATTTATATTTGATAAAAGGGATTGGTTTGAAGATGAACTCCGAGCTTTTCAAGGCGGAAAAGATGGCATTATGCCCTGCGTATGGGAGAACGAAATTTCTAGCTTTCCTCAGGTAATAATTATTTTGATGATTACAATTCAGGAACTTAAGAAAAAAATCACTTTCTAGTTTAGGATCAATCAACTACATGTGTAGTTATATCAAAATGTTATTGAATCAGTTAGGATTTATCAGTTTACTATATATTGACCTAACTAATTATTTTTCTCTTTTAACTATTACCTTATAACCTTTAACACTAATGGGAGAGTTGAGCTAATAAATGATAAACTACAGCCGTTGACATAAACCTTTTAAGTTCGACCACACGGTTTCTGAGTATTAGAAGTAAAACAGCAGTATACAGGATGCAAGTTCAGCGAGACCCCCACTTGCACTGGCTTGGAATTGAAACTTGAGAATCATAGCATGCCACAGGTTGCATAGTTTAGCCATTTAGGTATATTGGATCTATCACAACGATGAAATGGAGAAAGGCACTAACTGTATCTTAAGTTGTTTTTCAATTATATATATATATATATATATATATATAGAAACTGTGTTTCCTTATGACTCGCAAAATAAAAACTGTGTTTCTATATATATATATATATATATATATATAGAGAGAGAGAGAGAGAGAGAGAGAGAGAGGATGTATCGTATGAGAATGATTATTTTATATGAGAACATAAGAATAAATCATGAGCATTAGATCTAATCATGAATGGTCAAGATTTGAACAATTTAATAGTCATGTGACCACTAAAATGTCATGTGACTTTTTGACTTAATGTTTTAATCTTAACCATTCATGATTAGTTCCAACTGTCATGATGTATTCTATATATATATATATATATATAGAGGGAGTATCTAGTGAGAGGGCATGTTTTTATGTGAGAGTGAGGAGTGATTTTCAACCATTAGATCAAAATCAATGGATGAGATTAAAAGCCTCTTAAAACACCATTGTGCCTCTGGATTGGTTCACCTCTCGTCTCAGCTCTTCAGCATCTTTGGAGTGAGCTTTGAAAACTAGTGAATCGTTTATTTAATTATACATATTTATAGATTTCTGGATTGAATTTAAGTCGTAGCGATACAGAGGATTATGTTGGCATCAATGGAGATTTGTGCTTTCGACATCAATGGAGGTGCATAGGGCTGTGTTGGTGCGTGAAAAAACAGGGGAAGGGAACAAGGGTTTTTTAAGAGGCGAAAATCACTCCTCTCACTCTCACATAAAAACATGCCCTCTCACTAGATACTCCCTCTATATATATATCATGAAAATTTTATTAAGAAAAATGAGATACTTGAAGATAAGAGGATAAGGACCATGTGAAAACTACTAAAAGAAGCAATGTTGAAACTCTAACTGAATTGTAAACTGAATTGTATTTCTGAAAAGTTGAGTTACAATGAATAGCATTTAGCTATTTATAGAGAATCATAGAAGCTTGCGTAGCAAGCTGTTACTAAGAGAGAGAGGGAGAGAGAATCAGATTGACATGTCAGCATGTGACTGATTCTGTTACACCTACTAACTAATTCTGTTACAGATTGACATGTCAGCAATGCCATGTCAGCATGTGACTACATATATCCTAATACACCCCCTCAAACTGAAGGTGGGTGAGAAACTAGTTTCTCAGTCACATTAAGTTTGCTTCTAAGGTCTTCAAAACGAGTAGGAGAAAGTGCTTTGGTGAAGATGTCAGCAAGCTGATCAATGGAAGGAACATGATGAACAAACAAAGACTTATTCAGCACCTTCTCTCTAACAAAGAAAATGTCAAGCTCCATATGTTTGGTGCGGGTATGCAAAACTGGATTATGAGTTAATGCAACAGCTCCCATATTATCACAGAAAATTCTGGGAACTGTGAATGGAACATGCAGCTCTTGTAACAATGATTGAATCCATAGCAACTCAGCTGAGGTATTAGCAAGACTCCTATATTCTGCTTCAGTACTAGACCTGGCTACCAAAGTTTGCTTCTTAGAGGTCCAAGAGACAAGATTAGGACCAAAGAAGACACATGACCCTGAGGTGGATCTCCTGTCATCAGGATCAGACCCCCAATCAGCATCACAGTATGCTACTAGAGCTACTGGAGAATGCAGAGAACAAGGCTTGATATGCAAGCCATGATGAATTGTACCCTTTAGATACCTCAATATCCTCTTAACAGCCTTCCAATGTTCCTCCAAGGGCTGACTGAGAAATTGACACACTTTGTTGACTGAAAAGCTTATTTCAGGTCTGATAAGAGTAGCATATTGCAAGGCCCCAACTATGGACCTATAGAGTGTAGGATCTGCAAAATAATCTGCTCCATGCTTGCTTAGTTTGGCGTTACTGACCATAGGTGTAGAGATGCCTTTAGCTTCAGCCATGTCTGCTCGTTCAAGAAGATCACCAATGTATTTGGTCCGAGTAAGTAGGAGAGACCTATCTTGCAAGTGATGGACTTGAACACCAAGAAAATAGTCTAACTGACCCAATTATTTTAAAGCAAATTCAGAATTAAGCTTTTGAACAACCTCTTGAATAAAGGGCAGAAAATTCCCTGTGATAATGATGTCATCTACATAGACCAAAATATAGATGATACTTGACTTATGATGGAAAGTAAAGAGGGAGGGATCACAACAGCTTGCCCTGAACCCAAATTTGATTAGAGCTGTCTTCAACCTATCAAACCAAGCTCTTGGAGCCTGTTTGAGCCCATATAAAGCTTTGTTCAGCTTGCAAACTAGGGTCGTATCTGAACTTTGAAAACCAGCAGGCTGCTGCATATATACTTCTTCTTGGAGGGAACCATGAAGAAAGGCATTATTCACATCAAGCTGGTGAATATGCCACTGTTTAGACACAGCCAAGGTAAGAATCAAACAAATTGTAATAGGTTTAACTACAGGAGAAAAGGTTTCTGCATAGTCAAAACCTTTCACTTGATGGTATCCCTTAGCCACAAGTCTGGCTTTATACCTATTAACTGAGCCATCAGCATTTTCCTTTATTCTAAACACCCACTTGCACCCTATAGGATGTCTTCCCTTGGGAAGAGGCACCAAAGTCCAAGTATTGTTGGTCATGAGAGCTTCATATTCAGACTTCATAGCTGCCAACCACTTAGGGTCTTTAAGAGCATGCTTAGTGGTTGTAGGTTCTGCCTGTGCTAGAAGCAAAGTGGGAAAAAGCCTTGGCATAACAATGCCAGACTTTGCCCTGGTTTGCATGGGATGCACATTAGCCACTGGTTGAGGCTGAGAAGACTCAGTGGCAGGGACTGAAATGGAAGGTGCAGATGCAGTGGTTGTTGAACCAGAACCAGTAACTGGAGCTGCTGGAGTGGCAAAACTGTTGACTGCAGAAGTTGGACTCTGCTGTGGAGACTGAAGTGGTGCAGGAGATACCTGAAATGTGCTGCCAGTAGACTGGGAAGATTGGTGACTAGGAACTGGTTGCTGCACATGAGGCACAGAAGTAACAACAGGAATAATGGAGGAAATATGTGCATTATTGGAATCAGGACAAGGAGGAGAAAATAAAGTGGTGTATGGAAACTTGAACTCATTAAATTTAACATCTTTAGAGATGTAAATTCTACCATCAGCTGCTAAGCACTTATAACCTTGATGAGAGGATGAATAGCCAAGAAACACACACTCCTTAGACCTAAAGGATAGCATGCACTTCCAAACACTCTAAGGATAGAATAATCAGCAGGAGTGTTGAAAAGCTTATGGTAAGGACTGATGTTTTCCAAAACAGGAGTAGGTAGTCTATTGATTAGGAAGGTAGCAGTAAGAAAAGCATGGTCCCAGTAGGAAGAAGGCATGTTAGCACAAGCCAGAAGAGATAATCCAGTTTCTACAATATGGCGATGCTTCCTCTCAACACTACCATTTTGATGGTGTTTATGAGGGCAAGTAAGCCTATGATTAATGCCTAGTTTCTGAAAGTATGGGACTAAGGGTTTGAATTCAGTGCCACCATCTGTTTGAACAGATTTAATTTTTAAACTAAACTTCAATTCAGCCATAGCTTGAAATTGAAGAAAAACAGAACTGGTATCAGACTTCCTCTTAATTGGATAAATCCATGTAAACCTTGATAAGGCATCAACACAAGTTAGAAAGTAAAGATAGCCAGTAGAAGACTCAATGGAGGTAGGGCCCCATAAATCAGCAAAAATTAATTCCAAAGGTGCAGTATATATAGTAGTAGAGGAAGATGAAGGCAATCTATGAGACTTTGCAACACAACAAGATTGACAAATGTTATATTTTGATTTATGAGGAACTGGTATCTTACAAGTGGATAGTGCTAATTGCAGAGCCTCATGATGAGGATGCCCTAATCTAGAATGCCACAAGTCATAAGCTGTGGGACTAGGTAGTAGGTACATTATTTGAAACTGAAACAGAAGAAGTAACTGTAGAAGATGCAGGCTTGGACACTGAGAAGGCAGAGGGGACAGAAACTGGTGGAGAACCCTTGTTGAATGTTGAAGAGTGCATGCCATCAAAGGAATATAAGCCATCTGGACCAAGAGAGCCTCGGAGAAGAGTCCTAAAAGTATCCTGAGATTTAACAGTGCAATGAAAAGGGTGAAACTCAAAGAAAACACCATTATCTTTAGCAAATTTGCTAACACTAACCGGGCTTTTAGTAATATTAGGAACTAACAAGAGGTTTTTAAGTTGAAGAGTAGTGTGTGTGTGTGAAAGGGAGAAGAAAAAGAAGCTGAACCAATGGATGTGATAGGAAAACCTTGACCATTTCCCATGTACACTTGATCATTCCCAGTCACTGACACACAATCTGAAACTGCAGAAGCATCATGAGTAACATGATGAGTGGCACCTGAATCTGGAAACCAATTTCCTAGAGTGGAAGGTGCAGAAGTCAGCATAGCTTGTGGTGCACGAGGCTGCTGTGGTGGAGCTCGAGGATGGAAGCCAAAACCAAAGGTGGATGATGCTGGAGAAGCATATCCATAGCCAGGAGCAAACATTGCACCAGATGCAAAGGGAAAACCAGATCCACCAGTAAAAGGCATGCCAAACTGTGCAGGTGCACCAAAAGGTTGAAATCCACGAAAAGGTGAGTATCCAAACTGAGGCATCATGCCATAAGATGAGCCAAAACCATAAGGAGAAGGCACAGGTGTGTTGGAAGACACATTTGGCTGAGCATTCTGTGCAGGTGAAGCAGAGTTGCCTCGATGATAGCAGATGCTAGCATCATGACCATACTTATGGCAGATCTGACACTGAACTGAAGATCGATCACCACCGCGTCCACGGTTGTTGTAACCGCCACGTCCACCGCGTCCACGGTTGTTGTAGCCACCGCGATCGCGATTGTCACCAGAGCGAGAGCGATCATCATCGCGATCTTCATATGCACGATCCTCTGAATCGGTGCGAGAGGCGTAATGAACCTCAGATGCGACGGATGAAGGCGGAGGAGGCATCGCTGGCGGTGGCGCTTGCGGTGGCGCTGACGGAGGTGCAACTGCCTGAGCAAGGAAAGCAGACGGAGAAGTCGCAGGAGTCTGGCGCGAACGCATACGCTCCAAACGTGCTTCGTGTGCGATTACCATAGCTTCAGCTTGCGAGATCGAGCACGGAAACTCGCGACTACTCACGATAGTCATGAGATGACTATACTCCTCAGGAAGACCATCGAAAATCGCTTCAAGATGCTCGCGATACGTAACTGGATCTCCAATCGAGATCAAAGCGTTCACAATGGATTTGATACGCTTCAGATAATCGGAAGAACTCTTCGATCCTTTGGTGATGGATCGCAACTCAGATCCAAGTTGTGTGGACTGAGCAAGCGAGTGTGCGTGAAAGAAATCAAGCACTGCTTCCCAAACCTGCCATGACTGAGTACAATTCACAACAGTAGGAAGAACAGTAGGTGAAAGAGACAATAGAAGCCAGGTGAATAGTGCTGAATCCTGCTGTTCCCAGGCTTGATACGCAGGATTTTCAACCACATTCTCACGATCCTCATCAGTGAGAAAACGAAGCGGAATCTGCGGTGCTGTGAGAAAACTCTGCAAGCGATGAGTTCTCACAATTCCTTCTACGTGTTGCTTCCATGAGAGGAAGTTCGTATCATCAAGCTTCAAGGTGAGCTTGTGAACCAGAGAAGAAGCACTCAACGATGGTTGAGCCACTGGCACAGGAGCCTCTGGAGCTTCACCAGCCATGGTGAAGAAGAAGAAAACCAGAGAAAAAAAGATCAAGGATCGTTCCCTGCTCTTGATACCATGTTGAAACTCTAACTGAATTGTAAACTGAATTGTATTTCTGAAAAGTTGAGTTACAATGAACAACATTTAGCTATTTATAGAGAATCATAGAAGCTTGCGTAGCAAGCTGTTACTAAGAGAGAGAGAAAGAGAGAATCAGTTACACAGTGTTACACCTACTAACTAATTCTGTTACAGATTGACATGTCAGCAATGCCATGTCAGCATGTGACTACATATATCCTAATAAGCAATACTATGGGCCTGCAAATCAATATTTAAGAATAACAGTGCATCATGGCTGCCAATTTCTATGCAAATCTGAAATGACAACCCCCTTAATATGACCGTGAGCAAAGCACCAAAGGTCCTTGACCTCTTTTCTTCTTCCAAACCTTTTAAACCTTATCTCCCAGAAGGTTTCTTGAGAATTGAAGGACAAGGTTACAGATGCTCACCTATGACGGTTTGGTCAAGTGAGGAGAAGAAGACAAAGAGCTCTAGTAAAATGAATTCATTAGATGGAGGATAGAAAGATGTTCTGAGGTGGAGGATGGTAGTGGAAAACTGTAGGAGAAACCATTTTATAAGGCATTGATCAAGATGGGCTTGGGTTAAAACTTGGCATTTAACTAAAGCCAAGTTGATATCACTTGGTGGGAGAAGGATTTTTTTGTTATTGTATAATTTAAATTAGAATAACTCTCTTTTCAAAAAAAAAAAAAAATTAGAATAACTCTTTTCCTTTTAAAAACAATGAGAATAACTCTTTACTTTCATAATTGTATTTTCCTTTATTCATCCAACTCATTCATATTGCTTTCCCATGGTGCCTTGTTTTAGTTGTCGATGTTATTATTATTATTTTTGGATTTTTACACTTCCGTAATAACTTTAATCTAACCTTGAAGCCGGAGACGATAAGCAAGACTCTGGTGAACCAGATGCTTCTTTTATTTGGGATCATATTTGCTTCTCAGGTAGTTCATCACATAACGTCATTATATTGTTGCAGAATTCAGAGAGTGGTTGTTATTGTTGTTGACATAAGTTGGTTTTTATATCTCAGGATAGTGGTGGTATGCTCTCCCTTGTGGGAATTATTGAACAGTGTCTGAAAGCTGGGAAAAAACAACACTGGCGGTCAGCTAGTATCACCAACATTTGTGTGGGCCTACTTGCAGGCTTTAAGGTTCCATTCATTCTTTTATTGATATTATCATTTTGCGTGGATCTCACCTAATATAATGATTTCGTTGTCTTTTGCAGGCTCTGCTTTCTTTTCGAGCACAAACATTAGGACAAGAGATTTTGGGTTTGATACAATCTATTTTTCAGGTAGGAAATCTTTTAAACACACACACACACACACACACACATTATATTTGAGCAATAATTGATTTTACTTTTGTGCTTGTCAAATTTAAATGGAAGAGTATTTTGGCGGAGGGAGACATTTGTGCATCGCAGCGTAGAGCATCATCAGAAGGACTTGGATATTTAGCTCGATTTGGAAATGATATCTTTACTGCTAGAATGGCAAGTTTTTCAGTCTTCTTTTCAAGCTACTTTGTATTCCTCACAACTGAACTGTGATTTAATTATAAGAAACCTCCTTTTTAGTGTGTGTGTGTGTGTGTGTGGCGGTTTTAGAGAGAACACAAGAACAATTAATCTTAACCAGCCATGTATGATTATATTGTCATGGGTTATAGTTTCTAAATATTGTTTGTGCTATTTAATTTGTCAATTTCTGAATGTCGTTTTTACCCATTGTGGTGGCCACCAGACCAGATCACTGCTTGGTGACCTAAATGGAGCAACTGATTCCTACTTTGCTGGATCCATTGCTTTGGCGCTTGGCTGCATTCATCGCAGGTCATTTGCTACAATGCCAGTTAATAGTTTGCATGTTTATTTTATCATTTTTATCCCCCCCCCCCCCAAAGATATCTTCCTCTTATTCTGAGTCATGAATGGGTTTTAATTTTTTTGATCTTTATTTATCTGTTCGCGTAAAATTTCCTTGCAGTGTAGTGGATTAGCGTTTGATTGATTTAAATAGCATATTATTATTTTTGTTGAGTTTTTGTAGGTAATGAGTCTAAAGTCAGGAGAGATTGATTAGGATTTCTTTAACTAAAGAAAGAGTTTTAGTTATAAAGGAGATACATAAAAAAAGAGAGGAGGATAAAAACCCTCCACCCGAACAAAAGTGAAAGTCAAAATTACAATTTAAGTATTATGAGCCAACTATCCTAAAAGCTTAAGTTATTAGATGAAGACACATTAATTGTTCTTGTTGAGAAGTCTCACATTGACCAGAGATATCACTCGATAAATCCTTATATAGGGTAGAACAACTATTAGAATTTGGAACCCAAAAGCTAGCTCAAGAGTTGAGGGTTGCTCTACCCTTTATAAAGGTATGCCATATCTCTAGTCAATGTGGGACTTCTAACAACAACCCTCACCCCTGAGCTACCTTTTGGGTAGAGGTAGGCCTAACCTGAATTCTCAGATGGTATCAGAGCCTATCCGATCTGTTTATTGGAGACTGCCCATATATGGGCCATCCGCAGATGTTCATTCTTGCAAATTTTTACGCTCCAGATTTCCAACCCTCGGTGTGAGGGTGTGTGTTGAGAAGTCTCACTTTAACGTGTGTGGCCACTGCTCTCTTCTTTCTTTTTCAGCTTCGTTTCATCTTTCTTTTTGCACTCCGTAACCGAAAAGCTTGATGATGAAAATTTCTTGATCAAAACACGTGTCGCCACTGCGCTCTATATACATATGAAGGAACGAGTGATGCGTTGGAAACAAGATTCTCAGTTTCTCACAGAAAGACACTAAGAACATGTTTGGGATAGTGTTTTGGAGAGGAACGGAGGATAAATATTTCATTTCAAGTAATTTTTTTTTGATAAGCTCATTTCAAGTAAATGTTCTCTAGGTTAAGAATTATTAAGAAGGAAAGCAATAAAAGATAATTTGTCATGAAATCTTTTTCCTAATCCTTACTCTTTTATAAACATTATAAAACTCTCTTAACTCAAAAATTAAAATTGGTAACCCTCCCTTCCCTTTTCCTCTTAAACCCTTCATCTAAACATTCCATTAAAGGTTCAGGAGACCAAAACCTTTATTTGGGTTGGCAGATAAATGAGTAGAATCAAGGTTACACAAGACTAAAGGGGACTCAAATTTAGAAATTTCCTTATCATTTGGTGTTACTTAAGTAGAAGTTTCATAAAAATTGAACCTTGAACGTTGCTGCATGCATTATGGATGAAAGAAATGTGTAGTTTGATAGCACATTGTAAGTTAACTTTATTGAGGTTTAATGTAAGGAAAAGGAATGTTAATATGAATAATAGTAATGAAAATGAGGAAGTTTATACTTCTATAGTAGTTTCTTTACAATGAAAATGAGGAAGTTTATACTTCTATAGTAGTTTCTTTACAGAATATTTTCTTCAGTTATGATTTAATTCTTTTCATTGGAGGATTAGACAACAAAACTCTATTTTGATAACGGTGAAGGTTGACATAGTGGTTGAACCCTTTCTGTTTGATCATTCTTGTACATTTATAACTTTATGATAGATTTCACATTTTACTTCCCTTTCCTGTTGCTATAGAAGTATAGTCAGTTTATTTTCATAAATCACATACACTGTCCCAAGTCTACCAGCCTTTTCTCTATGCAAGTCTTGACAGTTTTTATCTTCTAATCTTGTTGCAGTGCAGGAGGGATTGCATTGTCAACTTTAGTGCCTGCAACAGTGAGCTCTATCTCTTCACTGGCTAAAAGTTCGGTAGTTAATCTGCAGAGCTGGTCTATGCATGGCCTTCTTTTAACTATTGAAGCTGCAGGCTTGTCCTTTGTTTCTCATGTCCAGGTTACCTATCTCAAATATCAGCATCTTGTGATCAATATATTTATGATTTTATGTCTCACATAAACAACTCATAATCTTTCTGACAGAGTAATAGCAGCATGGATAGCTCTCCCATTGTTTAATTGATAATATTTGTTAAGAGCCACTGTTAATTTTAATGCTATGAAATGTCACTAAATGGTTCATCTGAGCCGTTCAGTGATTCCATTCGTTTATGTTTTTTTGGGTTTCTTTATCTTATTAATTACTACCAAAGTCATGTTTCTCCACATCAGAGAAGTCTTTTCATAACACAGTCACATACACATTTACATGGACAAGGCCGAGAAAAATGATGTCAGTGTTTTACCAACTAAGTGAATTGAGATTTTAGTTCCATGTTTTGTTACTAAGGCACATCCCCCCCGTATGTAAGTTGCTTCCTGCCTTGGCTAATGTCGCATGTCGTTGTTGTATCAGCTTCTAAGTGATCTATGTTTTTTCAACCCAAAAAACTGGGAGAAAAATGAAGGAAAATTACTTGCTGCTTTCATTTGTTAATTCAATATACCTCATTTTATTGTGTAATACTATGTTACTATCTTTCTTAAGAAGATTACACCGATTCTCTTTCATTTTCTTCACAGGCAACCCTTTCTCTTGCTATGGACATTCTTTTATCTGATGAGAATGGTTTGGTAGACGTTCAGCAGGGAGTTGGCCGCCTTATAAATGCTATAGTTACTGTTCTTGGTCCTGAGCTTGTCCCAGGAAGCATCTTTTTCTCGCGCTCCAAGGTGGAATTCTTTGTTGAATTTTTTTATAAACAAAGAAACCCATAGATCTTCCATAATGTAAAAGGAAAACACAACTAACAAATGTAAAAAAAACATTAATGTAGTGAAGCTACCTAGTTCCTGGGCATGTATGTTTGTGTAGCTTCCTCTAGAGACTGTTAGATATAAAACCATTCATGTACTTTCACCTAACGTCTTCAGCTTTTGAGTAATTGGTTCATGACATGGTTCGATCCTTATTGCCCCAATGCTTTCAAGTAATAAAGTTAAAAATTTGAACACAAGGTTGATTGAGTCTACACATTCTTAGTCCATACTTGAAGCCCAAAGGGGATAATATTGTACCCTTTAGGTTAAACCTAACTCTACCCTAAAAGCTAGCTCATGAGGTGAGGATTGCCAAGCCTTTATAAACTCTACTTTGGCCAAATCTCTAGTCAATACAGGATCATAACAAATATAAAACTATTCATTTGCTTTCCCCTAGCTGTTTTGGATAGTAAGTTCAGGCAGAAAGCATGAGCTTTGGACCAAATACAGGCCAAATGCTACTTGGTCTAAGTAACTTCCTTAAAGATATGAAAGTTTCTCTGCAACCATACCACCAAAAAGGGGCATAGATTGCACATAACGTATTGCTTTCTTTTCTTTTTCTTATATGTATACTTCATGAGGTGTTTTTCCTTTCCAGTCTGCCATCGCTGAGATAAGCTGCTGGCAAGAAACTTCAACATTGCTTGAGTAGGTTTCTTAATTCCACTTTCTATCAAATAATTAACATTTTCTTGTGGCAAATATTATTTCAGTCAAATTGTTGCCTTTATTGATGATTATTAAAAGTTGTATTCTATTGCAGGAGTGCACGCTTCACTCAACAACTTGTTCTTTTTGCACCCCTAGCTGTTTCTGTGCACTCCCATGTGCAGACTCTTCTCTCTACTTTGTCATCAAGACAGGTTTTTTTTTTCCTGCATATTTTTCATTAATGGTAATAATGTGTTGTTCACCCTTCTTTTCAGCTTACTCTTTTTCTTCATGCAGCCAAACTTACGCCACCTTGCTGTGTCTACATTAAGGCATTTAATTGAGAAAGATCCGGTTTGTTCCTAATCTTAGTAGGATTTTCAATTAGGAAATGCCAGTATATCATATTTTTGTGCTGAGAGCTGATTTTAATCTTTGCAGGCTTCTGTTATTGTTGAGCAGATTGAAGATAACTTATTCTTTATGTTGGATGAGGAAACAGATTCAGAGTATGTAAATTGTTAAAAAAATAAAGAGCTTTCTTACTCTTACAAGCTGATTAGTTCTTAGGTTAAGTTGAAATCCCTTTCTTTTATTATTAGTCTCGTGAAGTTATTTTATGTAATTGCTTGTGCATTTTTTTGTAGTTTTCCTGTTTCTATCTCTTAACACGAAAGAGTTTATAGTAGAGCCAGAGAGATGTTAGAAGGAGTGCAGGCGGAGGGTAGATCATTCTCGATGACAAGTCAATTGAAGAGAATAACAGTTGAAAACACTAAATTTATCGAGCACTACATCTCTAAAATGGATGATCCGTTGGAAAATCTGATGTTCATTGGTTTAAATGAAATGAAACTCTCTGATAATAAATGGAGGCATTTGTTTCTAGGCATATGATGGCATTACTAGTCATTAATGTTATTCCCTGGTGAATTAGATTAGTGTTTGGACTTAGCATATATATATTTGGGAATGTTTTCAAAATTTGTTTAGTTCAAAGAAAAAAACTCAATATAAGAAAAATAATATGGTAAAAGGAAGTGGGAGTGGGAATTAATGGTTGGATACTTGGATGGGTTTCTAGATAACTGCCATTCTCATGGGAATAAAAACCAAGCGAAACATGGGCATGTTACTGTCTTAAGGATCATTAATTTCAAGGAATGTTTTTTAATACTTGCACCAAACATGTAAATGTCTATTCCCAATATCTTTTCCCCTGGTTCAATTCACAAACCTTGAAATAAACACACCCTATGCGGTGAAGATAAAAATCTTTTTCAATAATGACTCTTGGTTTTCTGCTTTGTATGCCTTCCTTTGTTGTCTTTGGTTGGTCTTAAATGATTTGTTCTTTAAAGGAAATTGTTTATTGTTTGCATGGTTTTGAGATAGAGCTGTTTCTAGGCTATCACTCAGGTTTTACCTTTTTTTTTTCTTCTTTTGATGGGGCTTTTTAGTGGATTAGGAGTTGAGGACATTGGCCATGGTCAACCAGAGTTATCGTTTATGTTTTATCAGTAAATTAGCCACGGCCAGCCATAGTTATTGGCATTTAGCTGTTAGACTGCTTAGTTCTTACTGCGTTCTTTTGTGCAGAATTGGGAACTTGGTGCAATCTACAATTATGCGATTACTCTATGCATCATGTCCGTCATGTCCTTCGCATTGGATATCAGTATGTCGCAAAGTGGTAAGCTTTTCTATTTCAAATTGCATAATTTTCTATATTCGTCATATTGTCTTGAAGTTATATTGCAACTTAAATACTAAATTTTTTAAGGGAAGTAGTGCTGAGTTCTTATGGAAGATGTAAATGTTTGTTCTTTTTCATATGAAATTGTTAGAAATGCCTATCTGGAACCAAGAAGATTTAGAAGGTCCAAAAGTGAAAAGAGCTCTGTAGTATTTTTTTGGCTTTTTGGGGGGGGGGGGATATTTGTTTAGTATAGAGAGATGTGAACTCACGAAATGGCCAATGACATATGAGAACTATAAGGAGAAACCTTTGTCAAATAACAATATTTATAAATGTCCTTGCAGATACCTTCTAGTATTCTTAGATCTTTCTCCCAAATGGCCCTGTCTTCTTTCTCACAGCTTCTCATCGTTCGTTTTCAATACTTATGACAGAGTTTCCAGTCTTCAATTTATTTCCTTTGACTCCCTCAATTTTCTCCTAAATCGTCTTTTCAGTTCTCACGTCACTCAGAAACAAACTCAACTCAGTTGCAAGTGGCATAATCTTCAGTTACAATTTGCAATTTCTCAGTAGGGACATCCATATAGTCCAGCTAAACCACCCACCAAGTGTTGGTGCGGCCATCACACCATAGAAGAACCAAATTGCACCAAGAATAACCAGAAATAGTTGACCAGTCAAATTCAGAAGCAGCAAGCCTTATATAGGTTCTTTGGTTCATAGTCTACCAAGCCTGGATCAAAACAACCTCCCCTCTACCATACAATATCAGCCTTGACAATCACTCTTGGGATATCATGACCGAATACCATGTACTGCTTGATCATAATCAAAATTGCTTCTAACCGAACCTCCCTCTAATGACAATGAAATTACCCAATCTTTGGTGCAGCATAAAGAAGGAACAATGGTTAACAGCAATAAAAGAAACGGGAAGTGTGCTTAAGAGACAGTTAATTGTGTTGGCTACTAAACTGTCAGATAGAAAAGGAATAGGAGCAACACTAAAGGACCAAAACAGGCAGGATCAGGTCACAATGGATTATATAGCTTTGACACCATATTAAAAGTAGTTGTCCATCCCCAAAGCTTAAGCTGTTGGGTGAAAACACACGCCCCTCACGCAAGAGCCCATTGGGCTTGAAGCGTGGACAATGCACTAGTCCACCTACCATGTACTGAAATTTAACTTTTTTTGTAGAATAATGGGGGCAACAAGTATCAAACTCTAGACTTTTGGGCAATATGGCTTGAGTTCTTAATACTTTCTTTAACTTTTACCATATGCTTCACAATGGTTTAATGGGATTATCACAGGTCCTTGCGACATCAATGCGGAACATTGAAAATAATATTGCAGCAAATGATGATAACGACTCAAGGTTGAACCTTGGGGATGAAGATAATATGGTTTCTGGCTCCAATAGCTCGCAGATTTACCAGTTTCAAGCTTCCATTGCTGCTGCTAATAGAGAGAAGTTCCTCAGATATAGGACAAGACTTTTTGCTGCAGAGTATGTATTTCTTGGTAGTTTAAGTTTTGCTATAAATAAGTTGAACTTACATGCCCTTCCTCTATATTTAACAATGCTAAGTTTGCCCTGTTTCAAATTTATATAAAATATTAATTCACCCCCTCTTTTTATCTATTCGAGATAATTAAACAAGCTTCTGTCATTTGACGTTAATGCACCTAATGCTAAAATCTTATTTTCTGAGGCTGACTTTTTCTTCCAATTAAATTATCTGGTTTTAATCTTTCTATACTATTGTTTGAGATTAATTTTATTGCAGATGTTTGAGCCATCTACCAGATGCTGTAGGAAGAAATCCTGCTCATTTTGACCTCCTTATGGCAAGGAAAGAAAATGCAAGTGGACGTGCTTCTAGTGATTGGCTTGTTCTCCACTTGCAAGAGTTAATATCACTTGCTTATCAGGTGCTTCTGAGCTATTTGAACATACTAGCAATGAATGATTTACCTCTTACACTTGTGAAAAATTAAAGATGTATAAAAATTCAATCACACCTTCCCTCTCTTTTTTTTTTACCATGTCAGATAAGCACGATTCAATTCGAGAGCATGCAGCCAGTAGGTGTGAGTCTTCTTGGCACTATTGTGGACAAGGTAATATATTCTCCCTGAAATATGATGGCTGTGCAAATTCTATGCCTTCTCTGCCTCTTCTCTTTCTTTTTTTTAACTTCAGTGCAAAAAGAAATGGCACTGAGATAAAATCTTTTCTTGGAGCAGCTAATTAGTAGTTTTTCCTTTTTCTTATTATTTTTTATTTTATAAAACAACATCTTGTTATTAGCTTAAAGGGCTGTAGTAGGAAATAAGGGAGAGGCTGAGCAGTAGGGTCTGCTAACTATGCTTCTTATTGTTATATTTGACTATTTGGCATGAGTGAAATGATTCTCTCTTCATGAATTCTTCTCACCTCTTATATCTCCTAAGGGCCAGGGTCAATTTTTTGGCATCTTGTTGATGTTCAGTCCATGGTATCTTTAAGTGAGCCCCTCTAATAGATATACAGAGGCTTTGGTGTGCCTTAATGTGTTGAAGACTTATTATGTCGTTTATATGCTTCTTCTCTCCTTTGTCTTTGATGATATTTTTTCCTCCTATTTTCTTGGTCATCTTTCTTCTCTCTAACAATTTTATTCCTTTATCCAGCCACACTTTGCGCATATTCTCTTCTTTCTAAACAAACAGGGCTAATTTGATCATGTTTACTTTGTAAATAAATGCAATGTTTGATCTATGAAGACCTCAATCACTTCATTTTTATTAGTTATCTGGATTCTGGAGTTCTAGTTGGAATATACTTATCAGTTTTTTTTCCTGCTTATTGTTATGCTGTGTGTATTGCATGGTGTATCTTATCATCCCCTGCTGGTCAAGGTTTTAATTTGTTTTTATATGTGTATTTCAATTAACAGTTTGAGAAAGTAGCTGACCCTGAGCTTCCTGGACATCTTCTACTGGAACAGTATCAGGTATTTGACAATTTTTGTTTCAACACCCCCCGCCAATAATTGTTTCCATGACAATATCTCAATTATTTTATGTCAACTGAGGAGTTTTTTTTTCTGTTTCTTTCAACTTTTAAGGGTCATTTAATTTATTCACTTGCCTATGTTAAAAGGTCCTATAGAATAAATGCTTCAATTTCATGGTTGTGTAGATTCTGAATCTTGTGATTCACTTGGAATAACTGAAACTTTCTAAATACAGGCCCAGGTCGTATCTGCAGTTCGTACCACCTTGGACACATCTTCTAGTCCTAGCTTATTGGAGGCAGGCTTGCACTTGGCTACCAAGGTTGTGGGTTTAATCTTTCTCTTCATTTCCTTTTTTATCTTTGAAATCGATTTATTTTTGCGTTTTTGTAAAACCCTTAAAAATTACTAATCACTTTTATAAATGAAGTTGTGGGCTTTGCCTCTAAATATATCTCATGTATTTGAAAATATCTTTGTGAAGTTCCTCAAATATTAAATTGAATACAATTTAACTCAGTAATATGTAAAATTTCAGATACTGACAAGTGGAATGATCAGTGGAGACCAAGCGGTGGTCAGGCGCATGTTCTCATTAATTTCACGCCCATTGAATGACTTCGAGGACATTTATTATCCTTCATTTGCAGAATGGGTCACAAGCAAGGCATGTGACTTGAATTGTTATATGTTCTTGTTAAGTTTTTGAATACTTTATATCTCGCTCTTTTGTCTTATTTATGATTCATGTTTTAGATCAAAATAAGACTTCTGGCTGCTCATGCTTCTCTCAAGTGTTATATATATGCATCCATGAGGAAGCACCAAGATGGTGTTCCAGATGAGTACCTGGCATTATTACCATTATTCCAAAAGAGCTCAAGTATTCTGGGGAAGTTCTGGCTCCATACACTGAAGGATTATAGTTTTATGTGCTTGTGCCTGAGCCCAAAGAGGAAGGTAAGCCTGAATTTGAACTTACCCGTTATTCATGAGTCCATACTTTCATCTAGGAGATGAAACCTGGATGAATATGAAACTGTTTATATCTTCATGGTTACCTTCTCATTCTAGTTGCACCTTTCTTGCAGTGGAATATGTTCCTTGATGGACTGCAGTCACCCATTGTTTCTTCTAAGTTACGTCCATGCTTAGATGAATCTTGGCCTGTAATTTTGCAAGCACTTGCACTTGACGCAGTTCCTGTGAATTCTGAAGGAAATGATTACCCGAAAGCCTTAGCTTCAAATGCTGAAAAACATGGTGTCACTTCATGTCAATATAGCATGGTTGAATTGAAGTTTGAAGATTTTAAGTTCTTGTGGGGCTTTTCTCTTCTTGGTCTATTTCAGTCACAGCATCCTATCCTTTACCGACCTATTATACAGCTGGATTTTGCTAATGCTAAGCATGGTGCGAACTCACCGAGTAATGAAGTGAAACCCTCAGGCGTGAAATTATATGAAATTGTACTACCTATGTTTCAATTTCTTTCTTCTGAAAGATTTTTCAAAGCAGGACTACTTACCGTGGATATTTGCAGAGAACTGCTGCTGGTGGGTGTTGATTCTTATGTTATTCTTTGACATAGGTCCAAGACACAGCTTTTTAATTTTTGTAGTTTATGAAGTCTTCTCAATCAAGCCCCATTAATATAACAGATTTTTACCTTTATGAGAGTTGGTCCTTGACACAGAATGTGCACATATTCCTGACGTGCATGTTAGATATTCAATTCTATTTATCAATTGGTGATGCATAAATTGGGAAATATTAGCTTCTTCTGTTCTCTTCCGTGCAACAATTAATGCATATTTCATTTTAGAAAAAGACAATTTATACATATTTGGAACTACAATATCGTATTGAAAGCCACATGGGTAGCTCTGAATTTGGAGGACCTGGAGCTTCAAATCTACTTATATTCTGACATAAATGATAGACAATTGTTCCCTTTTTTGTGGTCTTTACTGGTTCAGATTAGATGTTTGACTGTTTAATGGAAGAAAGGATTGATGACACACCTGCCTTATGTCAGTATATCGCTGTTAATCGAATACTGTATACTGTATACAAGGAGATTGGAGTGCAAAAATGTCCTTGTTTTAATTAATTTTAATTAATGATAATTTCTTTGCTCATGGTTAAATGCACATTATATGGAATGGTCATAAAAAGTATCCTTATATTCCTTATGTTTAATGGATGCAGATTCTTTCATATTCGACATACATGGATAATTGTTGGAGTAGTCTTGCGATGTCCATTTTATCACAGGTAGACAGATAAATTGATTTCTTGATTGTGACTCTGCTTTGTATTTTGTCTCCTATTTATGGTAAATTTATGAAAACGCTTAAAAAGTACCTTGTTCCTAGTAAGGCAAGATTTATTCTTGAGTGGCATGTTAATCTAGTGAGCTTTTTGCCGCTTTGGCCAATTTTGTTTTGCCTTCTTCCTTTCGAGACATGGGAAGTTGTTTAAATTATTTTCCCTACAGGTTGCGAGGAACTGCCCACAAGAAATTTTCAATTGTGAAAGTTTTGACTTGATAACATTGGAACTTTGTTTGCACTACCTTTTTAAAGTGTTTCAAAGGTAATTTATTTCCTGTGACTGATAATTTAATATAGTTTCAGTTATCTGATGGGCATTTTGTATGGGATATATATACTCTGCTAAATAGTTCCTTATTTCTGTTGTCCAGTACTGACACAACAAACTGTGAAGTAAATGTGATGCATTTAATATGTAGCACAACAAAGGCTATTATTAACCGTATTGAGACCAAGGTGTGTCAATTCTGTATGATTCTTGATAATTCATTTGCATCTAAGTGGCTATCTTTTTGTCCACATTTATAATTTTGTATTCATTGAAATCTCTGTACAAAACTTTTATCTTAAATTTGTCTGTCTTTTTTATTCTAAAATATGATCTTGATTGCTAATTTGTTCCTATTATGATTACTTAAGGTGCATAAGCATTCAAAATCCGTGGTTCTGGCATTAGTCTTAATTGGCTACAAGTGCGTTAGGGATGCTTCAACTGAGGTATACTTGTCAGAAGCCATTGAAATCGTCAACTGCACAAGTCCTTTATTAAAGAAAATAATTGACGGTAAGCCCTTTAAATCAGAACTAGTTTGATCCATATTCATCCTTGTTTCCTTGTGAATTGCTAGTATGCATTCTGCATAACTATATTTGATATGTATTCCTTGTTGATTTTGCTCTTTATGTTTTTTTCTTGTTTTAATTTAGTCGATGTAATGTTGCCATATTTTTGTCGGGAAACAACATGAGTCCCACAAGGTTCATGATATTAGAATTGGGGCGGACAATCAAATTTGATGCATTCAACAGCGCAACTGATGAATCTTTACTCATATTTGTTATGTAGATGAGGCTGGGCATGGTGATAGCATTCTCCCTCTAAGAGAAATGTTTGAAACTTGTTTGAGTGTGGTTGCTTCTCTGACTAAAGACTGCATTGAGGGATTCCATTTGCAGGAGGTTAAAAGTTTCAACAAACAGAAACTAATACATACGAAGCTTGCATTTTCTCTTGAACAAATCATATCAATTGCCAAACTGTCTCTTGATAGTAAATATGTCGAATGCGAAGCAAGCATATCCATCCGTGTTAGTGCACTGAGATGTTGTCTTCGATGTATCCAAGCTGTAATTAGTGATTCAAATATGCAGGTAAGTGAATATTATAAAGATCATACATGGCATTTAACCAGAAAGGAATACAAATGACCAGAGTTTTTGACAGGTTCAAGTAATAGGTTTGCAATTTCTTAAAGCCAGGATTCAAAGAGGTGTAAATACAGAAGATAACTCTTTCTTTATGTTTCTTGTTGGGGAGCTAATTAGCGATATTTTCACTTTGATTCACAGAATGCTAAAGGTATGGACCACATTTTCATTTTTGCCATTAGTGCAATTAATATTATCCTTAGTACATATTATTTGCTCATTTAAAGTGTGTAGCTAAAGAATTCTAAATTTTTATTGATTGCAGAATACTATAACAAGAGAATCTGTGAACATTGCAAGTGAATGCTTGAGTCTCATGGTGTTGTTACAAACGCTATCTAAAGATAATGACTGCCAGAGAAGTTTTATGAACCTACTTCTGGAGGCCATTGTTATGATTTTCTTGTCAACAGGAGATGGATTCTCTCAGGTAATATAAACTGAGATCTTCTATTGCTGAAGTTAGTTCTTCTTAACTTAGTTATACATTCTTTTGATCGTGCAAACATACAACAGGATGTCAGTGATTTAAGAAACACAGCTATTAAGCTTGTTTCTCGCCTTGCTCAAATTCCTTCATCAGCCAATCATTTCAAGGATGTTTTACTCTCAATGCCTCCGCTACACCGCCAGCAACTTCAGGTACTTTTCTGCGTGGCTAATATGTAGTATATACATCGGCTTATAATTGACTTTTATTTTGCTCAATTAGCATATCATTTTATGTTTTTTCACAATTACTAATTGGCCTCTTGAATAACTAATGGAGATTGAATTTTAGAAAATGGCTAATTCCTTTTTCTATCCATATAAATACAAAGCTCCCACTATAATTTCTAAGTTAATTTTCCGTTGTATATTGCTTCTGTACCTCTTTATGCAGGGGGTAATCCGAGCTTCTGTAACACAAGATAAAAACCCACTAGAACTAAAAGTACCAGTTTTGGACATAAAAATGCCGCAGTCATCAGGACCAAATGAAGAGAAACGTACTGTTTCAGCAGCTCCTGCGATGCGAACAGATGAAAATGACAAGGAAGAAGATGAAGTCAGTGAAGATGATTGGGATGCTTTTCAGTCTTTTCCTGTCTCTAAAACTGAAGATGGAGATGAATCAAGAACAGAACATGCTGCTGAAGGCAAAGATCCTAGCCTGGTTGAAAGCTCATCAGATAGGGAAGGTTCTATTGGAAGTGTTGAGTTTCAAGAATCTTCTGTTTTGAAATCCCTCAATAGAGAAAAGGAGCTAAAAGTTGATGAATATCTAGATGATGTCAAAGAGAAACATGACCAAACCAGTCCTGGTTCTAACGAGACATATGATAACGAGTATCAAAAGATGGAGGAAGAATTTCAAAGCTCTGAAGTGGCGACAGCAATCCCAGGAAATGAACTAGTTTCCTGTGATAAGAACCCAGAGATAGAAGCTGAAGAATCAATTAAAGATGAACATGATAACGAGGATCGAGAGATGGAGGAAGAATTGCAAAGCTCTGAAGTGGGGACATCAATCCCAGGAAATGAACAAGTTTCTTGTGGCCAGAAGCCAGAAACAAAAGCTGAAGAATCAATTAAAGATGAACATGATAACGAGGATCGAGTGATGGAGCAAGAATTGCAAAGCTCTGAAGTGGGGACATCAACCCCAGGAAATGAACTAGTTTCTTGTAGTCAAAAGCCAGAGATAGAAGCTGAAGAATCAATTAAAGATGAACATGATAATGGGGATCAAAAGATGGAGGAAGAATGGCAAAGCTCTGAAGTGGCGACACCAATCCCGGGAAATGAAATAGTTTCCAGTGATCAGAAGCCAGAGATTGAAGCTGAAGAATCAGTTAACGATGAACATGATAACGAGGATCAGAAGATGGAGGAAGAATTGCAAAGCTCTGAAGTGGGATCGTCAATCCCGGGAAATGAACTAGTTTCTAGTGATCAGAGGCCAGAGATTGAAGCTGAAGAATCAGCTAACGATGAACATGATTACAAGGATCAAAATATGGAGGAAGAATTGCAAAGCTCTGAAGTGGGATCGTCAATCCCGGGAAATGAGCTAGTTTCTTGTGATCAGAAGCCAGAGATAGAAGCTGAAGGATCAACTAAAGATGATTTAGTAGCCAATTATATGCCTGACCAAGTAGTATCAGATTCTCTGGCACTTCAACCGGGGTCTTGCGGATCAGATAATAATGAACAGTCTGACAGATATGATGAAGATGCTAAGAAAGAGAGTGTAGATGAAAACAAGAGTCATGACCGGCAGCAAGAAATGTCTGAGAGTCCAGTAGGGAGTGAAAATAATATTACAAAATTAGAACCATCTGCTGAAGACCGTATAGAATAAGGTATTTGTCTATTGCAACATTTTAATTTGAAGTGTATAAAAGTGTATCTTCCATCAGAGTCATTTTTCCCATTCCTACCAATTTTATTATCTTTGCTTCCACTCATTTGTAGCCTTACCCTCGTTATTCAGGTTATTTTTTGTTGGTCTTACATCGTTTCAAGTTCCCATAGCTATAGTTCTATGATAGTCAACTGCTTTCCACACCATATTTTGTACAATGATACTGAATGGCAAATTTTCCCCTTAAGAGGTAAAATATTCTTTGTTTGGTTTCAAATTGTTTATTGAGTTTTATGTAATACGTAAAATAAGGGGGTAAATATGGGATCCCTTCATTTTGTTACCACATTCCCATAGGAAGCGATGATGCATAAACTGGGTCACAGAGACTTCATCCATTCAATTTAACTCCTTTTTCTGTTTACATATTAGACAAAAAATGACTTTTTCTTTTTCTTTTTCCTTGAACTTTACGCTAACAATGAATCAATTTAAACTCAAAATAAGAAGACGGGTTTGTTTAGAATTACATCATCAGAAATTGGTCTCCATCTAAGGTGTGTAACAACAAGTAATTAAATTATGTGAGTGGCCTCTTGGTTCTTTTTGGGTGTGTAAAAATGAATCCCCGATAATTTTTTTCTTGGAATAAGATTATTTTAGGAGTTTAGACTAGTTTTCCTCACCGAAACAATTTTGCTTGAGCTAAGATTGGACTATAAACTTATGGGTTGCATAATTCTTGCACTGGATATTTAACGACATCTCTAATTAAAATGGGGTGCACTGTAAATTTAAAATGATAGTATCAAAGTAATTATATGACTTATTTATGTAAATTCTATCTTTGCTTTTTAGTCAAATACTTTTAAGTAATTTTAGTTTAATTTTTCGAAGTTAACTTTTTTTTGAACGCTTAGTTTTTGTTTAAAGATAAAATAATTAACTGTAACAAAATCAAATAATTCGAAAATAGTTTAATGGTTGTACACTGTTAGTGTAAAACATTCTTACACATAATAATTGAATGTCATGTATTAAATGCATTTATGTTCCTTTTTATTTTAATTAAATTAAAATCATATTTTCTGATTTGACAACATACTATTAGGTGCATGAGTAAGAAATATTTACATTAAAGGTGCATTACCATTAAATTCATCATTTAATTATATTTTGTATGTTCTCCTAAAATAATAGACAGTTGATTAGAGGGTAGAGGTTAAAGGATGAACTTTACTAAAACTTGTAGGTTAAACTGAAAAAAAAAATGTATAATTGTGTAAGATAAGTTTATTTTCCAAACACTTCTATTTTGATGAACTAAAATATTTATAAACTAATATTTTTTTACGAAAATTTGTAAACTAATCAAATACGCTATTGGTAGAAACAATTTGTCAAACAAGTTTTCGCAGCCACCCCTTGCCCAGCCGCTCGGAAACCTCCGTTGTACCATCGACGTCGTCACTCACTCCTCCGACGTGCCACCGCGCGACCATCAAAGTCGTCACCTCGGCTCCGCGCAAGATTCGCCGAGCTCTAGCCTCCAGTGTCGCTGGCTCTCTCCCCTATCTCTCATGTCAGCAGTGGCGGAGCCAGGAATTTTGTGAAGCCTGGGCAAAATTAAGTCTACACCTAACTATCCGCACCTGACGTTTGACTCAGTATTTTAAATTGCAGTTGCGGTTGCGGCCACAGTAGCGTTTGCAGCGTGATTTTTTTTATTTGCATAGTGTAGTGTGTTAAAAAGTCAATAATTATCATGATATTATCATGCCTATTACTAATACATATTTAAAATGAGACCCAAAATCTCAATTAAATACAATATTAATTCCAAAATCTCAATACTATATGCATTCTAATTTCATTTAAAAAAAAAACAAACTTTTCTAAGAGATTCACGGTCCCACAAACAGTAAAAAAAGAAACAACCTTTGTTTTCTTTATTTATAAGCCATTGTAATATTAATAAGCCACCCATATAACAAATGAGAAAATAAAATAAAAAGAGATACAAAGAGGAGGAAAACAGTAAGTAGCAGGGGAGAACAAAACAATAACGAGTAAACAGCCATTCTGGTCCTTGAATGTGTTCACTTGTGATGAAGTGGTCCTCAGCTTTTGAAAATGGGCTTTTTTCATCCCTGAATGTGTTGCCGTCGGTCAAGTTAGTCCTTGGCTCAGTTTTCCGTTAGTCCCTCAGACGAAAAACACCACATGTCACGTTTTTTTACACGTTGGCATCCTAGTTGGCTCTCCAACGGTCAGAATGAAAGTTTCTAACCTGTCAATTTAGTCCTCATCATTGAATCTACATAATCACCCCCAATTCTTAACCTTGGAGCCCCAAATCAGAAACCCTAGTTCTTCAAACCTACAATTGGCTTCTTCAATTCTCTCAATCGTGAAATCACTACCTCTCGTTGTCGATTCTCATCCATTAACATGACAGTGGGCTCTAATTCTCGTGGTGGTCAGAGGTCAGGGCCGACATATCGTGAAGGTGGAAGTGCTTCTGTGAATGGCAGAGTTGTGCGCTGCAAATGTGGCGTCGAAGCAAAAGTGAGGATCTCTAGAACAAATTTGAACCCAGGTAAACCTTGGTATGGTTGTCATCTACCAAAGGTGAGTTTCTTCTCTTTCTTCTTCTTGAATGTTGATGCATGTTATATTTGTAACCCATGAACTCGTGATGAATGTTGTTTTTTTCCCAGAATCATCCTCAAAATTGCAATTATTTCCTCTGGGTTAGAGATGAAGAAGATGGAATTACAGAAGTAACTAGCTCAAGGGAGGAAGAGATCATGCAACTGAAAGCAATTTTACTGAAAAATCAAGCCATGATTGAAGAATTGAGGGTTAAGAATGAAGCTGTCATTGAAGGTATAATGGTGCTGAATCAAGCCATGATGGTGAAGAATGAGAGGGTCACACAAGAACTGAGGATGTTGAGAGTTTCTGTCTTAGGTTTAGTGTTGATGTTGGTGATAGTGTTCTTTTTGTTGCTTTATTCAGGTTCTGTTCACTTTCTAGGCAGTTAGAGGTTGAGTGTGTTATGGAATGTTATGGAGAATGAGAATGTATGTAATGTTTATGAATTATACAATCCTCCTTGTTATGAATCATGCTACCATTTTAATGCAAAATGAAAATGACTGTGTTCAATCCTTGTTATCCCTGACTACTACAATCCCTGACAAAGATATACCAAATCAGGATAAATTCATTCTGCATAACATAAGTCAGGATCTTGTCATTGAAGATAATTACATAATCACACAATGACAAACATATACCAAATCAGCAAATTGACATTCAACATAAATAGATTCATTAAATAAGTCAGTTACCACAAAGTTATGGCACATTAAACAAACAACATTGGGGGTAGGCATGAAAGTCATTTGTGCTCCATTGAAGACAGCAGGACCTGGTGGTGGTGAGCTTCTGACTTGAAATTGCATAGGGCCAGATGATGTTGTTGGAGTGGAAGACATATTTATGTTGCGGGGGGGCCTGAAAACAATTCCTGTGCCTCTAGCTCTGATAGGAGGAGGCCTAAATCCAACAGCTGGAGCTCTTGGTGGCATAGGCAGAGTTGGAGGTCTTGGTGGCATAGACAGAGTTGGAGTAGTTGGTGCCATTGGCTGAGTTGGAGTTGTTGGTGCCCTAGCTCTTGGTGCCCTAGCCTGAGTTGGAGCTGTTGGTGCCATTGGCTGAGTTGGAGCTGTTGGTGCCATTGGCTGAGTAGGAGCTGTTGGTGCCCTAGCTCCTGGTGCCCTCCTTGTGGTTGTGGCCTGTAAAGTAGTCATAAAATTGAAATTAATTTTAAACCATAGTGGTTTTCTATCAATGAATTAAAACAACACCATACCTCATTTGATGAGCCTGCATTTGCATTCTTTCTTTGTCTTGATGCCCTCCTTCTGGTTGTAACCTGTAAAGAACCATGTTGGATGTAATCAGGGGTTGAAACCAAAACTAAACTGATGATGGAGCAGGATTTTACCTCAGATGATGGAGCAGGATTTGCAGCATTTTCACTGACAGGTTGAGGGATAGAATGAGACAAATTTTCCTCAGGTGGTGCATTCTGTGATAAATCAATCTCAGTTTGATTTCCCTCATTTTCCTCAGGTGGTGGGGGGACCCATCCTGTAGGCATTACTGGACAACCAATGTTCATGCAGCCTCTAGTGTTATGATTGACTCCACCACACCTAGAACACTGAATGTCAGTATATGTTCTCCTCAACCTTGTGCCCCCAACTGTTGTTGCCTCTGTGCTATCCCTTCTCCTACACTTCTTTGGCCTCCCAGGTTTTCTCTTCATTGGTGGTGGAACTGGCTTCAGGTATGGAGTAGCCTCCCAGAACTCTTGGCTCTGTGTTGGTTGTACATAGAACTCATAAGTAGCATTGTATGCACCTGTTGTCAGCCAACCATTGCAATAATTCTCTGGCCTATCATGTTTGTGAGCAATGGCAGCAATTGCATGCTTGCAAGGCATACCTGTGAGTTGCCAAAGTCTACAGGTGCAAGTTCCTTCATCCAATTTGACATCAACTCTTGTGTCATGACATTGAACCTCAAATCTATTCCCATCTGCATCACCAGCCCATACAGCGGTCCAGGGGCGACTATTTATCTTTTCCTTATCCAACTTACTCTGTTGGACTGGTGTTAGCAAACCTCTGTGTGCTGCTAGCTTCATTTTGTTGTTTGCCATAGTCCTCATTATGTAGCATCTTACTTCCTCCAGCAGAGTTAGAATTGGTTTCCCTCTATACTTGAGGATCTTGGCATTGAAGACCTCACAAGCATTATTGCATATATTATCACATTTGCATCTGACACTGAAATATGACTTGGTCCAAGCATGTTTTGGCCATTTGTCCAGGTATCTCCAAGCAGGTTCACTCTTCAACTTCACCTTGTCCATCTTCTTGTTGAATTCTATCACAGTAGTTGCTCTAGCACAATCCCAGACTGCATTCTTCAATTCTTTGTCTTTCCATTGCTTAGTAAAGTTTCTCCACAGATGCATTGCACAAAATCTGTGATCCACTCCTGGCATCACCTCCTGCATTGCTGGAATCAAACCCTGCAAGTGTATTAAAACAAAAATTAGTCCTTCAATTTCACAACTTAAAACCAAAATAGTCCTTATAATATTCGAGAACAGTCAATCTAGTCCTTACTAACCTTCTGCATATCTGAAATGAAGTTCCATCCATGTTGTCTGTAATCTCCAAGGTCCTCATGCAACAATCTCAGGAACCATAACCAATTATCCTTGTTCTCCACATCCACTATTGCATATGCAATCACAAAAATGTGATTGTTTGCATCCTGTCCAACTGCTGATAGTAGTTGCCCTCCAGAGTAACCCTTCAGAAAGCATCCATCAAGACCTATAAGAGGTCTGCAGCCAGCTTTGAACCCCCTCTTGCAAGCAGCAAGGCAGATATAAATCCTCTGAAACTGTGGATCAGAGCCAG
This sequence comes from Lotus japonicus, assembly GCF_012489685.1. Taxonomy (NCBI): domain Eukaryota; kingdom Viridiplantae; phylum Streptophyta; class Magnoliopsida; order Fabales; family Fabaceae; genus Lotus; species Lotus japonicus. Next base: position 108,206,285 of record NC_080041.1, on the reverse strand, counting down.
TGATGGGAATGGTATCCATTGCAACAGTTGTACCAGGATTGCTCCTTCTAAGTTCCTGAGCATAGTTCCATAATTTAGCATATTGCTCCTTCTCACTACCTTCTACAGCTTTCCTTGCCATTTTCAGTGCTCTGTAAATCTTGGTGTCATCTAGATGGATGCCATATTCTTCCTTCATAACATCAAATGTTTCATGGTGAGATAGTGTTGGTTGAGTTCTCAATCTGGCTTGAAGTTTCTGAGCAACCCAAGCTGTTTTGGCTTGCTTATTCCTGAATGTCCTGTAGCAAGTGTGTGTCTCAACAAATGTCTTCACTTGAAAGCACTTTTGTGGCTTGCTCCAAGCACATAAGATCACCCAAGGGCAACTGTCTAACCTGCATGCAGCCCTGGCCCTGGTGCTATCATTCTTCTCCCATCTCATTTGCCTACCTGCATCAATTGTGTAGTCCCTGACTGCAGCTTTAAAGGTTGCCAAATCTGCAAATTCCATACCAAGCTCCAAAAACACTTTCCCACCCCGGTTGAGCCTTGTACTGGGGGAAAATACGAGTCCTACTTTCTCCCTCATCACCTGAACTCACAGGACTCATAAGCTCTTCACTGTGATAGCTCATGGCCCCTTCTTCGCATGACCATTCAGTTTGTTCCACTTGGTCAGCAGGCTCCACATGTGCACTGTCTGAATCTGTACTTCCATAAGAAGCAGATTCAGTTTCACTACTATCCTCATCCCTTCTTCTCTTTCCCTTCTTCTTGTTGTTCACCTTCTTTCCCTTCTTACCCTTACCCTTATCCTTGCTTGGCTTGTTCTTACTAACTTTCTTACCCTTGCCCTTCTTAGCTTGCCGTGCAGCATTCTCCTCATTCAATATGTCAGCCAAAATTGCATCAACATCATCTGAAAAGTCATGCCTTGAGCCATTCACCACAACCTCCCTCACAGCCTCCCTCACAGGTTCCACCACAACCTCTTCCACCACAGCTTCATCAACCACAACATCTTCCACCACAGCTTCATCAACCACAACATCTTCCACCACAGCCTCTTCCACCACAACTTCATCAACCACAGCCTCTTCCACCACTTCATCAACCACAGCCTCTTCCACCACAGCTTCATCAACCACAACCTCTTCCACCACAGCTGCTTCAACACCAACATTTCCAATTCCAACTCCATGGCCAGAAAGTAATTGATCATCATCATGATCAATGACCACATCAAACTCAAGCATTGGTGCTGGCGGCACAATAGTGAGTGGTTCAAACTCAGGGTGCTCAAAGTAAATGTAAACATCCCCCTCAGTGAACTTGGCCAGTGAGATCATGTTAATCACAAAACCATCTCCATCAACCTTCTTCAGGTTAAGATCCTCTCCACCAGCCTTCCACCATATATTCTTGAAGCTCCCATAACCATGCTCTTTTCCCATTGCTTCAACAAGGAATGTATTCAAAGTGTCACCATCAATGTCATCCCAAACACAAACTTCACCATTGACATATTCTCAGTCTCCAGATTCCTTGTCTACTATGAGTTGTCCACCATGGTGCAAAAGCAAATTCACCCTGGAAGCCATCTGCATTCAACCCCAAGATTATTTTAGAACACTAAATCTGACATATTAGAAGGGTTCCAAGGGTTCCACACTCAAAATTTAGGGATTTAAACACTACAACATAATCGACCAAGTAGAAAGGACATATGACAATTTAACACAACAAAGATATCAACTTTCATCTCACAAATATGTTAACCGACAAAAAACCCAAAAAATTTCAGTCACAGCTTAACTAAACATGGAATCTTTTCTTCGAAAAACCTAAACAAGCTTCACAACTACTTCAATCAACCAACAACAAGCTCAAATCATGAAACCTAACCGTAAATTTCAAAACATGCAGATGAAAGGAACGAACTTTACATACCTGAAAGCAAGGGAACAAAACCTCTCTGCCACAAGCTTTCCAACGTCGATCACAGCTCCGGTTAACTTCGATTCACAGAGCTGTTGCAATGGATGAGAAACCTAGGGTTCTTCAGCCGTTCTTCACTCTCCTCTCTCTGTGTTTTTGGTTGCTTATCTCATGGGTAATAGGTGAAGAAACGCTTGGTTTCCATAAGAAGCTGGCAGGGACTTATTTGCCCGACTTTGGCATCCATTAGAGGGTCAACACCTCTCACTCTCCATCTCTCTCACTGGCTCACCTTGATCTCCTCACCCACCGCCCAATTTGGCCCACTTTTTTCTTTTTATTTTGGGGCCAAAAGAGAAGCTTGTCCAAAGAATTTCATTTTTCTTTCCCCTAGAGCCTGGGCATAGGCCCAAGCTCGCCAGGCGGTGAATCCGGTCAGTCCCTCTCTTCTGCCCATTGATGCTGCAAACCTTCAACTGGTTTTGAATAAATCCTTCATTCAAATCGATTGTATTCTGCTAATTCTTTCTTTCTTCCATTCATTCAAACTCAATTCCTATTTCAATCAGAAGCAGCAGCATGCAACAAAAGCATAAGCTGCTCATACTCTATGCAACCCAAACCGGCAATGCATTGGACGCAGCTGAACGTCTTGCTCGCGAGGCCGAACGAAGAGCCTGCCCCGTCAACCTTCTCTCTGTCGATCGATATGATCCTGTATGTCATTAAACTTTATCTATGATTTCATTGTTTTGAACTGTTGGGGTGTTTCTTTTGCAATGGAAGTTGAAATTCTTGCTTGCTCTGTTGTGTTCGCAGAGTTTGTTACCACAAGAGGAGGCTGTGATTTTTGTGGTTTCTACCACTGGCCAGGGTGATGCACCTGATTCCATGAAGGTTACTTATAAGGGTCTTTTATATACTACTTTTTGTTGGTTTTTTGTGTGCCATTGTTTGAGGTTGTTTTTAATCTGTTTTTTTTTTTTGCTGATTCTTCTTTTGTCTATGCAGGTGTTTTGGAGGTATCTTCTTCAGAGGAACCTAAGCCAGCACTGGCTGGAAGGGGTTCGTTATGCTGTTTTCGGCTTGGGAGATTCTGGTTACCAGAAGTACAACGTAATCATGTTTATTGACTTTTGATTTTTGTGTTTTAGTAGTTCTCTATTTTATTTCGATACAATATTTTAATACTTCTTGAGTGCTGGAATTTTTGTGCATCTTGATGCTGGATAATTGTGAGCAAAATAGGCACTGAATGATATTGAAAAATGACCAAGTAACACTTCAATTTTGATGGAAATTATTGTCTTGGCTGATATGTTTATTTTTATTTGTTTGATGTTTTGGATCAAAACTCACATGTGAACCATTGCAGTTTGTTGCCAAGAAGCTGGATAAAAGATTAATGGACCTTGGAGGAACGGCTATCCTTGAAAGAGGCTTGGGAGATGATCAGCACCCTTCAGGGTATGCTTGTGGAATATGAAAAGCTTTGATATGATTGGATTATTGATTTATCTAGAAAATCCTGTGTCAGCATTGTTTCTTTTTTAAATGATTGATTGATATTCATTCAAGCATGACAATACTTCTCTGCTCTTCTTCGAAAAATGCTTCCTTTGGCATTAAAACATATTATCTAGGTAGGCATGGAGTAAAAGATATTACTAGCAGATGAAATTTTTCTAGAGTAGTGGGACACGCCTAAGGCTCACTCAGAACTCTAACTGACTTGTTTTATAGGAAAATATCATCCTTAGATGGTTGGACTAGGACTAGGTGACCAATTATTTATGAACTAGAACTGTATCTGCAATCGTTTTATTTATTCAGAATGGAGAAAACAAAGATTGTTTGACTGAAGTTCTATATGAATTTACCTGTATGATGTCTGTATTAGTGCTTGTTACTACCTTCTTTGGAGAAATCAGTTATATTTAATGGTTACCTTATTCTTTGTAGTTAGTATCTTTTTCTGATAAACTTATTGTGTTGTTAATTAAAATTCATATTTTCTTCTTCTTTGTACACTCAAGAGTTTGTGATTATATTATTTGCAGCTATGAAGGCTCTCTTGATCCTTGGATGTCTTCTCTGTGGAGAATGTTAAATATGACTAAACCAGAATTCTTACCACATGGCCCAGATGTTGTGATTGAAGATACAGTATTGATTGACCGACCAAAAGTCCAAATCACATATCACAACATTGAAAATGTTGAGCTTGGGTCACATTTTTCTACTGCCTCAGGTATCCCAATGATAGAGTTCACTGTTGGGAGAGAAAATGGAAATAGTGATTTGCTATAACTGATTGTGTTATTCAATCTCACTGGTGCTTCTGATTACAAGTACTTATAGAATGCTTCAGCTTGCTGAGCAAGCTATGCTTAAGTCTAAGAAACTGCAACAGTGATAACTAACTACATCGGTACAATAATAGATGCATAATTCAATCTTCATAACTGAACATATTTAAAACACTAACGATCTAATACTCTGTCACCCAAAGTCGTTAAATTCTTGGTTGACTTGTAGTGTTCCCTTAGTAATTATTTTGTGGCAACACAGGCAGTATTTGTATGTATCTTACTTTTGTTGTCTATGATTTACCACTTGTATGAATTGAATAGGATGCATATTATATGCAACATTTCATTAAGTTATGAACTAGCACAAAATGGATAGAACCTTTTGCTCTCATCACTTTACATAGCCATTTTCTGCTATCTATAGCAAGTAATTAGCTGTGGGATGTGAGTTTGTTTGAATTACTTATGGTAAAAAGTCTTTTAAGTTATTGGTGTTTGACATGCAAAGAGCATCTTAATTCCTGTCATATTTGAGCTATCATCTTACACCTTTATATATATTATTTTATTGGTGATATCTCTAATTATATATTTAGGGTGTAAGAATGCTTCTTTGGTGTTTCCATTCCAATACTTAGCATGGCTCATTATAGTTGAGTTGTAGCTGTAAGAGTTTGATTATGAGTTACACTTTTTTAGCTTCATTGTTGAACGTTGATATGAAAATTTTAGCTGCTCTTTTTGTATTTGACTAGATTAACATATGACTCTTTCAGATGTAACATGTCTTGATGCTCAAATTGGGAGTGCTCGTTCAATGCATCCTGGAATATCATCTTCCCACAAAAGGCCTGGCTGCTTTCTTAAGATGGTATTGGATAAGACACTATAATTTGTAGTTATGAACTATATTTATAATATGCACATTCTGCTGACAGTCATTGTCGGTAGGGGTGGTATGCAATGCCCATCTGTATTTCTATGCATTGCACTTGCAAACCTGCATAGTATATAAATCAATTCTTAAGTGAAGAATAAGACATTTGATTGTTGGTTTATATCCATTGAGACTACTCTAAAATCGAGAGTCACATTGAGAACACTATTTCTGTTCTATGTCAATCTTAGAAAGTATTTATAAGCAGTTCAACTTTGCACACACGAATAGTTGTTGGGGCTTTAACTCTTTTTATATTTGAATAAACCAACTCTTGCAAAACTTTAGGCTGCTGGATGAAGGGCGCATAAATGTTTAATATCTAACAATATCCAACATAATTATTTGTATATTTGTTTGATTCTGATGTTGCAGGTGAAGAATCTTCCTTTGACCAAATCAAACTATGGAAAAGATGTTCGTCATTTTGAATTTGAATTTATTTCAGATGTAAGCTATCCTATTTCTTTTTTAACCTTGTTGCACCTGTAAATAGCTGTATTAAGTTGAACTTGAACTTGCTGAGAACAGATTATAATGCTTTGGATACATCATGTGCTAAAATAGCTACCGAGTTATTCATCTTCCTCCTCTGACTTAAAAGATGCATTATGGGTTTCTTCAGGCTTTTGAATATGACACTGGTGATGTCCTTGAAATTCTCCCTGGTCAAGATTCAGTTGCAGTTGATACTTTCATACAACGTTGTAATTTGGATCCTGATTCATTCATAAGTGTGAGTCTTTTAAGATTAGTTAGAATTTGTTGTTCTTTGACCTTCCTCAGCATTGAGTTTACACTATAACTGTCTCGTGTACAGAAATGCATTCATATAACATTGTTTGACACATTTTAGCTGCTGTAATGAACTATATGGTGTTTGTACCATTACTTAGTGCTTAAAGTATTTCAGAAGTCATGTTCTCTCTGATTGGTTTTCTTTCTAGGAGTTATAGAATCTTTTAGTTGGTGGTGTCTACTTGTATTTTGCTTTCATACATGCCTTCAACCCATTGGCTTTTTTTTATTGAATTCATGATTTCCTTTGATGTATGCATATCTAATGAGATGTCCCCTAAATTTCAGGTTGGTCCTAGAGAAATGGATGATCGCAATGCAAATGGCTCTAGTACCCCTTTAAAATTAAGAACTTTTGTGGAATACACTATGGATGTAGCTTCTGCTTCCCCTCGGCGGTATTTCTTTGAGGCAAGATGCAGTATGTTTTGACTTTCCTTTTATTATGCCATTTTACAAAATTGAATTCAGTGTTCTATGTTTATGTATTCTTACATTACTGTTCACTTTTATGTATATTAGTGCTAATTTATGAAAAACCTAATATACCCTTACCCCAATTGGGAAAAGCTGGACTCCTTTTTTCTGTTACCATACACTGTCCCTCATGTCCCGCCTTATTAAGAGCTTAGGCATGGTACATTTATTTTTTATTCAGAAGATGTAGTGTATAATATCTATGATATAAATTTTGTTCTGATGCATGATGACTTCTTAAGTATTGAGACAGTGGAGAGAAGCACGATGAGAAGAGGAAATCATTATATTTTTGCGCTTCTGCATGAACTGATAGTCTTATAACATGCTTTTTTTACATGCTTGTAACTTCCTTAATAACTTGATGCTGCAGGTTATGAGCTTTTTTGCAACAGCTGAACATGAAAGGGAAAGACTTAAGTATTTTGCTTCAGCTGAAGGAAGAGATGACATGTATCAATACAACCAGAAGGAAAGGAGAACTGTTCTTGAGGTGAGGTCAATAGTTTGTATGTCATATATGATATTTTCTTTGTGAGTGACTTCATTGTTCTTTTTTAGCACTGAATTATGTAACTTGATTTGGACTTTTTTCTTCCTTGTTAAGAAGCTTCTTATTTGAATGAAAGGGGGTAATGGCTAAAGGGCTGTTTTTGTAGTTATGGCAAGCTATAACTATACCATGAATGTAAAAATTGAAGAAATAGTAATTAGTGATGATGGTTCTTCTCTGACTCAAATATGCTGCACAAGTACATACAATAGGAGCATTTGAATAGTGTCTGTCTACCAAGATTAGAGATATAACACATAGGTATTTTAGTAAAGGTTAAAATCTTATCGTAAAAGAAATCATTAGACTATGGTTTCAGTTTCAATCCTTAAATTATTTAGATGGTCCTTAATATATGCTTTTATTTTCTTGCATGTTTCATTATATCAAACTTATGGGTATATCTGTTCTCTTTTCTTTTGGGGGTAATAGGTGTTGGAGGATTTTCCTTCTGTACAAATGCCATTTGAGTGGCTAGTCCAACTAGTTCCTCCACTGAAAACAAGAGCCTTTTCGATATCTTCTTCTCAATTAGCTCACCCTAATCAAGTACACTTGACTGTGAATGTGGTGTCCTGGACAACGCCTTACAAGAGGAAAAAGAAAGGGCTGTGTTCCTCATGGCTAGCTGCATTAGATCCTCGTGATGGTATGTACACAAAATAAGTCATTTATTGCATTTTAATTTAGTGAAGTAACCACTAATTTACGATTTTGGACTCTCGGCAGTCAGAATTTCTAAATTCACGCAGTCATAAAATCTGAGTTGTTAGATCAAAGATCAGGCGACTCAAATCTTAAGCTAATCTCTACCAATCAATGTTGATAAAATCATAAAATATATGAGCCACCTGACCTTGATCAAATGATACAAATTCCTTGACTGTGTGATTGCCCTTGCTGTTGGGAACCCAACTCCAATTTACCTGTTTATGTGCTTGATTAATTCTTGTTTTAAGCAGCCGTCTACATTCCAGTCTGGTTCCTCAAAGGTTCCCTTCCAACACCATCACCATCACTTCCCCTCATACTCGTTGGACCAGGGACGGGATGCGCACCTTTTCGGGGATTTTTAGAGGAAAGAGCAGTGCAAAGTAAAACTCATTCTACTGCTCCAGTTATTTTCTTCTTTGGCTGTAGGAATGAAGATGGTGACTTTCTGTACAGAGACCTTTGGTTGACCCATTCACACAACAATGGGGTGCTTTCAGAAGCAAAGGGTGGTGGTTTCTATGTTGCTTTCTCAAGGGACCAGCCTCAGAAGGTTTATGTTCAACATAAGATGAGGGAACACAGCCAAAGGATCTGGAACCTGTTAGCTCAGGGGGCTGCTGTTTATATAGCAGGTTCTTCAACCAAAATGCCTGCAGATGTAACATCAGCTTTTGAGGAAATTATATCTAAAGAAAATGAGGTTTCAAAGGAGGATGCAGTTAGGTGGATTAGAGCATTGGAAAAGAGTGGTAAATATCATGTTGAGGCATGGTCTTAGAAGTCTTGAACTCCAGATTTATTTGATGCAAAAAAGTGCAAGATGATCCAGTATTACAGTTTGTCAAGGTCTAATATGCTTAACATGAATCATATTATAGCAAATAATAGGAAACTTCCCTTGATTTTAGTGCTATTTGTATTCCTCCTCCTATCTGTCCAAACCTTAGATCTCAGAGACTACAGTTTCAAAATTACTTCCATTGAGTATTTATTTCTTAAAATGATTGTTATAACATGTGCTTTAAGGTGGGCTCTATTATTCCATTTATATATTGCAAATCCTGGTTTCTGAAGAATGTTCCATATGCTCTCTGGCAAAAAAAGATGGGATTATAGTTGTTCAATGAAAAGGTCATATTCTCAAGAGGGTTCTTGTGTTATGCTTTCCTAAACCATTTCTTAAAGTTCACTGCCAAATTGCTTTAAGTATAGAAACGTATATTATCAATAATCTTGATTTTCAACTTTCTTTCTGAATTATCACTTATTTCACCTTCTATTTTTTTAAATTTTTTTCCTACCACGTTTACTTTTAATCTCTTATCATCAAATAAAAGGAACTCATAAATTGATGAATTACTAATAAAATAATTAAGTAACACATGGTGCATAGTGTATAAAAAAATCGTATGCAACATTGGCATGTAGGCCGTTAAACACTTATCCGTATTGTTAATTGACGAAAATTTCAAACTTATAAATAACATATAATATTAGAAATTGGGAGGGTTATACTCAACCACAAAAGCTATCTATCTGTGCTCTATCTCTAGTCAATGTAGGACTTCTAACACACCTTTCTCATGTCCAGGACTGAACAAACTGGAACGTCCAATCAACAACAACGGGTGACCCAAATATGAGAGGTCTCTACAACAAACAACAAATGGATCAATGATAGACTCTAATACCATATTAGAAATTGGGAGGCCTATACTCAACCACAAAAGTTAGCTCAAGAGTTGAGGTTTGCATAACCCTTATAAAGATTATATATGCTCTATATCTAGCCAATGTGAAACTTCTAACATATAAAATGATAAAATAATGATTCTTTCACAAATAACTCCCTCCATGTTGAGGAATATAGAGGTAGAAAAGAAGAAAATGAGAAAGAGATTTGAAAGAAAGGAGGGTGAGAGAAAGCTATTGTAATTCGTATATAATGAGAGGAGCGCTAACAACACTCATTTGACATTCTTCTTAATATTTTTTTATTGTTTGATTGAAAATCATTTAGATTCTACTAAATTGGGAGTGAGACCCATATTTTTAGTGGATCTTACATAAATTTTAACAAATCAATAAAACTATTAGAAAGAAAGTGTTAAAGTTAAAAATATTTAAGGCGAACTAATTTAAAAGTGGTCCACTATATTTGAGCATTAGATATAATATTAAAAACTTTTAAAATGGTTCACCTTATAGTCTTATACATTTCCTTAGTATACATATCTATCGGTCACATATGATGATATGATGGTTTACAAAAAAAAAATCAATTTTTAAAATGGGAACCTTATAACAAAACGATATCGTTTTAGGCATAACAAAACAATGAAAAAGGGGCGAACCACCTGAAACACTCTCTGACCTTCAATACAAATCAGTGTGTAGCGTTCGTTTCCTGTCTCTCAAACAGAGTGATTCACCGCCACCGCGAGTCTCCGCCACCGTTCGCCGGTATCTACTTTCCTCTGCTACTTCTTCTGAAATATTTGTATTCTACTGCATCATGTTTTGTATCTAGTTGAAAGAGCCCAATTTGATTGATTTCTGTGTACCCTAGCCCTAGCTGAGAGTGAGTACTCTCTGTCTCTGGAAAATACTTAATTATTGCAGATTCCTAAATTTTGAATTGTTGGGTCAAAATTATGCTAATGATTGAATGTCTTTGTTTGTTTTTAGTGTTAGCACCCAACTTCCCTTCTTAACAACCTGTTGTGATTTGACATCCCTTATAACATGTTTGGATCAGCTTTTCTCTCAGAACCAATTCTGATACCCAAAAGCTGCTAATGGAAGCTTCTTCCTCGTAATTCATTACGACTTCAGAATCAATTGTACCAAACATGCACTTATACTGTTTGTGGAAATGTTTGCCGTTTCAAGCCATGCTATTTTTTTTGTACTGCCCTCATTAGAATTTATATTGTGTATCATTGTCACCTTATTCAACTACTCTTTGTTATCTGCTCATGTGTGATCAAGACCATATTTGTGAAATTGTGCTAACTTTTCTTTTTTTAGAGATTTTTCCCCATTCACCAAGATGGCTGGAGTTTTAGGATTTGCAAGGCTTCCACCCAAGGCAAAGAATTTCGTAGTTGCCGGGGGTTTGACAGCATTTGTCTTCGGGACCTACTTCTACACCATGAGAGCTGTTGGAGGTACTGATGAGCTGCAAGTAGCAATTGACAAGTTTGAAGCTGACAAGAGCAAGCAAGAGGGTAATCCAAGCGTGCCATCAAAGGTCTAGACATGTTTTCTTGTGGAACAAAAACAATACTTTGTGTGTATGTTGCTTTTCAGCATCAGAAGAAAAAAATATTTTCAATCTAGTGCATAATAAGTTCAACCAGTTTTGTGTACAAAAACTGTGGTAGGGAAATTACAATTGAAGTTCTTTTTTAGCCTTGCTGAGATATTTTGTTGGCAACACAAATCTTGGATCATTATACATGTAAGTGAATCAAGACAAAATGCCATTACAAACTTAAAATGAAAACCATATGCATATTTCCATTTTGCTCTATTTTAACACCACTGTATTGAAGAAAGGAACAACTCGAGTGAGGAAAGAAATAGAGAGATCGCGTTTTGCTTCCAAGATTCGAAAAATTAAAATGCAAAGATTATTTATACTCAAAATATTGTGTTGTATTGAAAATGAATAACTATTGATAAGAGAAATATAGATATTAGTAGGGGCAATTGACAACTGCCCGCCATAGTCCACAATGTAGCCCCGCCCCTGCTGATGGCCAAAATGGTCGACATTTTAGTAATTTGTTAATGATTTAGGACGTCGGAAATTTGATCTTCAATTTTATGGTAAAAAAATGTTTGTGTATTTCCCGTTAGTTTATCGACAATTACTGAATGCGGAAAATTTGTTTTCTCGAAAAAATTTGTATGGACGACTAGAAAATAATTATTAAACAAAGAATATGATTTTAACTATGACAAGTTTTTTTTTTTTTGAAACTGGGTAATTAACTATGACAAGTTAATTGATTAGAAAATTTGATTGGGAAAAAATAAAAGAAGAAAGTTATCTTATCCTAAAGTTATTATATGGGGCAGGGGCACCCGATTGAAAAAGTGATTCGGGGCAGGGGCACCCATCTCAGGTTTCTTTCCTTCCTTATCTTCTTCTTCATCATCGATTTGTTGCTGTCTGTGTGTGTGTGTGTGTTTGGCTGTGACATTCACAACAACATGATGTTATCATCCATGGTGGCAGTTCAACCTCCTCCCACTCTGAAGCCTCTCACTCTCTCACCCATCAAATTCAACACCTCTTCTTCCTTCTCCTCACACTCACACTCACACTCACATTCTCACTCACACCTGTGTCCCTCAAACCCCTCACGTTTTAGGCTCGCTGTTTCTGCCGCCGAAACTCCTTCTGCTGCGGTTGCTGTTGCTGAACAAGATGACACTTCTCTCTCTCCTCCGCCTCAGGTACATCACTAGCTGATGCTTCACTCTCAATACTAATAGAATAAGAATAGCCACTCTCTCTTTTTTCCAGTGATTTCCAAAGTTATATTCTTTTCTGCTTTTTCTTCTTGCCCTTCTTTCAATACAAAGATGGGTAGTCCAAAATTGTTTTTTTTTTCTTCATACTAAATGAAGAGATAATGAACTGAAAAGAAATGGAGTTGAGTATATGTATCTATGTTCTTGTAATTCCATTGAGAATGTTTAAAAGGGGTGCAGAAATGTTCAGGATATTATGTGTGTCAGTTAAGTCTGTGTTATTGTGAATAATTGAATCTCAGAATTGATTCTGATAGAGAAAAATCAATTTTGGATGACAACATAGATGTTTGGCTGTCATTTTGGAAAATTGATTCTATTCTGCTATTGGCTTTAGAGAATTGATTCAATTTTGCTAGAAGCTTTAGGGAGTTGTTTATGCGTTGAACATATCAATGATGCTGAGTTTTTACTACTGGATTTCATGACATTACCTTAGAAAAATCACTTTTTTTCATAAATGTACCCATCACTCCACTCTCAACTCATGTCTACTATAACCAATTTTGTTAAAATCAATTGGGAACCGAACACGCACTAAATCTTGATAATTGCTTTCATTTCTATGACTTAAGAACTTTTTTGAATTAAGAATAAAGTTCTTTAGTGTGTTTTGTAATTTTTTAATTGTGATTTATGATTGCTGTGATTCAGAAGCTTGGAGTGGTTGTGAAGCCAACTGACAAGCCAAGACTTGTGTTGAAGTTCATTTGGATGGAGAAGAACATTGGCATTGCACTTGACCAAGCTGTACCGGGCCACGGCACCATCCCTCTCAGCCCTTATTACTTTTGGCCGAGGAAAGATGCTTGGGAAGAGCTGAAGGAGTTGCTCGAGAGCAAGCCTTGGATATCTCAAAAGCAGATGATTATTCTTCTCAATCAAGCTACTGATATCATCAATTTGTGGCAGCAGAGTGGTGGCAACTTATCCTGAAATCAAATGTAGGATGTTATCAATCTTCTAATTTTTCTGGTGATGTTTTGTGTCAATAGGATGTTCTCTTTTTAATACTATGGTTGTTCTGTTGTATTGTGTTTACAGTCAAGTTATTTCTCTTGCTATGTATACCAGACAAGTGTGAAATTCTTTTAGATGAATCATTACTTTTCTACTCTCATAGTTTTGTCACTGAAATTTCTAAGTTAGGGAAGATTGGTTGCAACCTCTTGGGGGTTTTGTCAGTGCTTGGTGGCATAACTATTAACCTTTGAAATATCTAATGCAGATATTTGAAATATCTAATGCAGATTTGAAATAACTAGAAACATTTGCATGATGTTTGGAAAATCAATCTTCTTACACCTTTTGACAGGATCAATTCTTATTTTGAGAAGTAACTCCTTGTAGCTTCTAAGCAAGAGAATCGATTATGGCTTACCAGAAGCTAAATTAAACATGCTGTTGATCTTAAGAATGAAGTGAACCTTGTAATGTGTTATCAAAAGACAATCAGAAAGACTCTCAAGAGTCAGGAGTATGTTCTGAAGTTTAGTTAGTGTCTTATTACATGCTGAGTTTGTCTTTTACTAACCATATTGTGATTGGGAAATCTGGATAATGATGGAACCCTGATATTATTCAAGAAATGTGCAAGAAACAGATGAGTATTCAGGGGACTCATCACTCTCCTAAATCCCAATTCTCAATTGATCCCAAAAGATGCCTAACACTCTCAATAACCCTCTTATTTATAATATCCTCTCCAGACTAACTAACTCCTTAAGCTTGTAATACTCTAACTGAAATGCTAACAAAATTCAACTAACAAAGCTGCTAACTAACTTCCTATGCGGGTATCTATCAGATATTCAGTGTTCAACCTGCACAAAGCTTTATTCCATCATGTTTGGGAAAGTTTATTTAACAACATGAATCATGAGATATTGTGATCAGAACTTACCACCTGTATTCATGTGTTTAACACTTTAACCAATCCAAAATCTGTTTTGCACTCCAGTGAAGCTTAAGCTTTAGAACAATTTTTGTCAATTGCATTCATTATCATTTTATTTAGAATTGTAACTGAGAGGTGAAGTTGTGATCTTGTTCATCTTTCCTTGATGCATAAATTATCGACTTGCATATCAAGCACTTTCTTATCTGCATGTTTTATGCACTGAGCAGTGTTACAGAAAGCACTGGCTACATTTTTCAATATGATCGTTAGTTTATAATTGTTAGGAACTAGATATATTGAATGTAGAACAGAACAATGTTGCTGAGTAATTTGAGAGACTCTTGGAAATATTGAATGTAGAAAAGAACCATGTTGCTGAGTAATTGGAGAGACTCAGCCACTCTCCCTAAGTCCCAAACCCCAAATGATCAAAAAGATAACAATACTCCCCCTAAACTCTCTATTTATAGGCACCATGCCTCACTCACTAACCCACCCACTAATTAACCAACTCTCACTAATTGAGCGTGTCTAACAATAATTATTTTTATTTCCAAATTTGATTATCCCTTTTGCTAGCAACCATAGTCTTGGTTTGTGATTGATCACTGGTTCTCCTGATTTCCACCATTATTGGAGTAAACATGAAATCTAACATGGAATGTAAGGTTAGACAAATGAGTAATGGCTTACCATTGAACATTGCTTTTTAGTCCTACTATAACCAACATGTTCCCTTTCTAAAATTACCATTAGGATCTGGATTGTTTTTCACTTTTTACATATTCTTGTACAGTTGTACTTAAATTTCAACAGATTGTTTCTTTTTATTCTTTTTACAATTTCAAGTGTTAATAAACAATTTTTTTTGACGTTTCACCTTCTGTAACATCTAAAGAAACCATAGGAAAGGGAATTTTTTTATTAATTGGAAACTGTCTACAATATACATTTCTTTGTGCTCATCTGGTTCTCATTGACATCATCTTCCAATCCACATTTTCATGATACTATCTGTTTTGCTAGCATGATGCTCTCTCTATTTGTATCTTGCTCCAAGTGTTCCTTGGAAACTAACTCTAAATGAGATTCTTCTTGCCATAATGCAAGTTGTTTTTTTATTTCTGTCCATTCCAAATGCTTAAGATCAATACCACGGCTGCTTTTGGAAATGACTGCATCCTCTTGTTTAGAACTAGAGCATCCCTTGGGATGCTCAGGATCATGTTTGATGTTTGCTTCATGTTTAGGATCATCAACACTACTCCATTTACTGGTTCCCACTTCATCTTGTCTTCGTTCAACTTCTAATTTGTCCTGCAGTAGTAGAAGAGAATATGCATCACTATAAAATGTCACAATCAATTGAGAAGGATAAAAGTGACTTGAAAGCGAAGTGTTTTGTGTTTTGATACATTAATGTGAAAAGTGATTTCTATATGGTAATGTTGTGAAATTCGGTTATGAAATCTCATAATTTTCACCGTAGAAGCTACTCTTTCTAGATTCTCCGCATAATTAATTTTCACCATTCAATCTGCATGTTGCTATTTCTTTTTGGGACATAATTTTCTTACCTCACTTATCAATGAAGGGCCCTGCTCCAAATGCAAGGTGACTCCAATTTCGGTAGCAATTTCCTTCAGTGCTTTCATTTTGATTTCCATGTCCAGACGTCTTGGTGAAAGTTTTTGTATCATCTAGATAAGCCATTGAAAAGTTATCAGAATAATGGGATCATTCTCTTGAAATGAGGTCTCATAATATCTCATGTCACATATATTGTGTTTATTTCTCTTGTCATGAATGTTGGGAAGGTCTCATCTATTTAATACTTTTGAAGAGAGAGATAGACTCATAATTTCACATGACGGACAATGTCATATGAAGTACCGTGATCATAGTCAAATCATTACCTTAGAGTTAACTCCATTATTCTTGTTCAACTCAACAGCATGATCAGCAAATGCTTTCCCAAATCTTGATGTCAAAATCTCTCGTATCTTGTGCAGCTCTGGAAATTCTCCACACCTTGAGGATGCAAAGATAAGGCTTGATGTTGCTTCCTTGAGCTCAAAAGGGCACTCCCTATGTAAACATGGTTTTCAAATATCTAAATAAGTAAATTAGGATAGTAAAAGGCATGAACAATCCATCCTAAATGAGTAGCATGTTTAGTTCTACAGTTGGGAAACCCTACAAGGAGAAGCTACAAAGTGCAGCTTCTGGAGTTATTGTGCTTTAAACATGCTATAATTTAGGATGTTGCATGAACAATTCGTTCCAAGATGCACTCAAAGAGAACTGACCTGTTATTTTCAAGTACTTCAGCTCTTTCTCTGAGGAAGTGGCAATAGCTTGCTATCATGCCAAATGCATCCAACCTGTTTTGCTCTGCTATCCATTGCTCCACCTGTTAATAAACAAAGGATATATTCAATGTTTGCTTGTGAAAGAGAGAAAAAGATATAGCATGTCTGGGATAAACTTCTTTGAGTAGCTTCTGAAATTCCGAATTGATTATGAGAAAAAATAAGTTGTTATTAGAAGAGAAGGGTTGGAGCTTTACACGAAGAAGAGCACGATCCTGGTAACCGAGGTTCAAGAATTGAGCAACATCAGATCTAGCATGTGAGGCTCGAGCCTTGTGCTGGTTCATCAAGATGGCAATCCTTGAAATAGCAAGAGTTGTGATGCTTCTGAATTTGGAAGTGAAGCTTTTCCCGAGCAGACCCATGTTTCCAATTCAATTATATCCTGCTTCTGTGTATGGCACCTCAGGTTCTGAATAGAAGTTGCTAGCAAGAAGATATGTTGTTTATGTATCCACAAGAAGGCAAATAGGCAATGAATGAGTTTATGTTGGGAGAGTCTTTTATAAGAGAACCACTTTAGCTTACAAGATAAGATTTCAAATTTGACTTGATTCAATGTGTTAATTTTTGCCTGGGTCTCTTATTAATGAAACAGTCCCCAGTGGAATAAATATGACTGCGAAAACTCATTCTTTGTTTAGAATTAGCCTAAACCAGGGTATCTCTTGGATGCTTCCTTCTTTATCCTAAAGACTAGGAAACTCAAGTTTAATTTATTTTACAAATTTGTCAACTCTCTCAGAAAATACTCAATATTAGTGGTTGATTTATGTTTAATTTCATTGAAATTCGAGTTTTGTGTATGCTAACTCTAATAGAATGTGCAAGTATCTCAGAAAAGATACATGCATGTTTATAAACTAAAAGAAAGGCTCATTAGTGAGATGGGGACTATGAAAGGTCACCTTGGTGTCAAGTGGGATATGTCGACCCCTTCTCCTGTGACAAGTTTGAAAGGTCAAAAGTGTCATATAGGTGTTGTGTGTGATTTATATGAATTATTAACTTTGTCGTTTTTGCATGGTTGAAGTAGTTGTAGGAAAGAGTTAGTCTCATAATTAATCATATAGAATGTGTTTACCAAATGTTACAAATCTGAGGCGCGTAGCTGTAGCATTTTCTTTATTACGTGGCTGCTGTCAAACTATGGAATGAATCAAGTCATGTAAAAACACAAGAAGAAGTAAAATTGAAAGATATGACTGTAGCTGCCTGAGGATGTACTTGACGAGTCGTGTACATGGCTGCCGATTTGGATCATCTAATATGGCATAATAATGTTAGGCCGTAAAATATTATGTTTATTTTTTTTATAAATATTTTAAGGTCTCATATATTTAATATTTGCTCTGTTTCAATGTAGTATAAGTTATATTTAAACTAATTCTCTTAAATTATGAAAAGTAGTTGCTAGCAATAAATTTGTTTTATTGACTTTCCTTACCCATAATTTCTCTCTCCAACTTAAAAACTTTTTAAAATCATACTATGAGGTCAAATGTATATGGAAAAAAGGTAATTAATGCTTCATAAATATTGGAGAGTGACTTATATTTTGGGACAATTTTTTTTTGATAAAATGTGACTTATAATATGAGACGGAAGGAGTACATGTGAAGAAAGATAGACACAAAACTTTAATATAATGAAATATGAAAGCGTTTTCATATGAGATCATCATATGCAACACTTGGAAAAGTGCATGTTATACAACTAAATAGTTGACAATGATTGAGGTATTCGTGAATCAAACTATGAAGCTCTATAGCTCTTGGCTATCGTAGATTCGTGCATCGTTAAAAAGATTTTACCCTTAAATTTCCGTCAAATCCATTATCATCGTCTCCGTCACTGTTCGTCATACAACCACCAAGCTCTAAAATAGGAAGGACATCAATGTTTTTTTCTTTTTTATTTCTCAAGTATCCCACAACCAACAATCATCAAGACTCGAATATCACACTAAATGAGTAGATTTCACCCAACATCATTCTCCATACGTATCGCCTAAAGATCGAACACTAGATTAGATGTCATAGGAACTCAACTATCTATTAGTTGTGTTAGACCTTATTGATATCATAAATGTTTTCTTATGACCATTTTTACTAAAATTAGAGGGTTTATGAAATATTTTATTATTTTGATGATTTTTTTAAAACTATTTAAATTTATTAATACATTTTATATTAATTATCATAACCGTAAAAAAATCATTTTTTCTAAAAATTTAAAAAAAAATTCATTTTTATATTTTTATTACCATTGAAGTAATTTTGAAACTAAAAATAATAAAATAAAAACTATTTGCAAGGTGCAACCTTTACTTTACCTTTTCTTCCCATTCTCTCCCTCAATTGAATCAATGCACTGACCCTCCCTCTCTCGGCCTCTCAGTCGCACCCCTCCGCGCCGTCGCCTGTTTGATCGGAAGCCACACCGGAGTTTCACGGCCGCAGACTTCATCTCCATTTCGGGTCTCTCTATTTGCATCAATCTTTCGCACAAGGTAAATCACAAAATGAATCTCTTTGCTTGATTTTTATTTGCGGCATTGATTTACCGGACCCATCTACATTTTATGCTATGAGAAGTTTTCTTTTTATGCTATTTTACTCTGTAACATTCAAAGCTTCTATTTTTCCTGGTGTATTGGACTGATCACTGATGCATATTAGCTGTTTGATGAAATGCCTGTTTCAGTTTGAGTGTTCATTGACATGGCTGTAGGCTTAACTGAAGCCACTGTAACATAGGAATGTTAGATATAT
Source organism: Lotus japonicus (assembly GCF_012489685.1). Lineage (NCBI taxonomy): Eukaryota > Viridiplantae > Streptophyta > Magnoliopsida > Fabales > Fabaceae > Lotus > Lotus japonicus. The sequence goes on along the minus strand of NC_080041.1, from coordinate 108,186,983 downwards.
TAGTTTTAGATTTAGGAATTGGTTTTATTCTTATGGTAGCAGCTAGCTAGAGGAAAGAAAAATGATGATATTCCAGGATGCATTGAACGAGCACTCCCAATTTGAGCATCAAGACATGTTAAATCTGAAAGAGTCATATGTTAATCTAGTCAAATACAAAAAGAGCAGCTAAAATTTTCATATCAACAATGAAGCTAAAAAAGTGTAACTCATAATCAAACTCTTACAGCTACAACTCAACTATAATGAGCCATGCTAAGTATTGGAATGGAAACACCAAAGAAGCATTCTTACACCCTAAATATATAATTAGAGATAACACCAATAAAATAATATATATAAAGGTGTAAGATGATAGCTCAAATATGACAGGAATTAAGATGCTCTTTGCATGTCAAACACCAATAACTTAAAAGACTTTTTACCATAAGTAATTCAAACAAACTCACATCCCACAGCTAATTACTTGCTATAGATAGCAGAAAAGGGCTATGTAAAGTGATGAGAGCAAAAGGTTCTATCCATTTTGTGCTAGTTCATAACTTAATGAAAAGTTGCATATAATATGCATCCTATTCAATTCATACAAGTGGTAAATCATAGACAACAAAAGTAAGATACATACAAATACTGCCTGTGTTGCCACAAAATAATTACTAAGGGAACACTACAAGTCAACGAAGAATTTAACGACTTTGGGTGACAGAGTATTAGATAGTTAGTGTTTTAAATATGTTCAGTTATGAAGATTGAATTATGCTTCTATTATTGTACCGATGTAGTTAGTTATCACTGTTGCAGTTTCTTAGACTTAAGCATAGCTTGCTCAGCAAGCTGAAGCATTCTATAAGTACTTGTAATCAGAAGCACCAGTGAGATTGAATAACACAATCAGTTATAGCAAATCACTATTTCCATTTTCTCTCCCAACAGTGAACTCTATCATTGGGATACCTGAGGCAGTAGAAAAATGTGACCCAAGCTCAACATTTTCAATGTTGTGATATGTGATTTGGACTTTTGGTCGGTCAATCAATACAGTATCTTCAATCACAACATCTGGGCCATTTGGTAAGAATTCTGGTTTAGTCATATTTAACATTCTCCACAGAGAAGACATCCAAGGATCAAGAGAGCCTTCATAGCTGCAAATAATATAATCACAAACTCTTTAGTCACTTTAAAAAATCGTTGTACATGACAATATACAAAGAAGAAGAAAATATGAATTTTAATTAACAACACAATCATTTTATCAGGAAAAGATATTAACTACAAAGAATAAGGTAACCATTAAATATAACTGAGTTCTCCAAAGAAGGTAGTAACAAGCACTGATACAAACATCATACAGGTAAATTCATATAGAACTTCAGTCAAACAATCCGTGTTTTATCCATTCTGAATAAATAAAAACGATTACAGATACAGTTCTAGTTCATAAACAATTGGTCACCTAATCCTAGTCCTACCATCTAAGGATGCTATATTCCTATAAAAACAAGTCAGTTAGAGTCCTGAGTGAGCCTTAGGCATGTCCCACTACTCTAGAAAATTTTCATCTGCTAGTAATAAATTTTACTCCATGCCTAGATAATATGTTTTAATGGCAAAGGAAGCATTTATCGAAAAGAGCAGAGAAGTATTGTAATGCTTGAATGAATATCAATCACTGAAAAAAAGAAACAATATTCACACAGGATTTTCTAGATAAATCAATAATCTCATCATATCAAAGCTTTTCATATTTCACAAGCATACCCTGAAGGGTGCTGATCATCTCCCAAGCCTCTTTCAAGAATAGCCATTCCTCCAAGGTCCATTAATCTTTTATCCAGCTTCTTTGCAACAAACTGCAATGGTTCACATGTGAGTTTTGATCCAAAACATCAAACAAAGAAAATCAACATATCAACCAAGACAATAATTTCCATCAAAATTGTAGTGTTACTTGGTCATTTTTCCATATCATTCAGTACCTATTTTGCTCACAATTATCCAACAGCAAGATGTACAAAAATTCCAGCACTCAAGAAGTATTAAAATATTGTATCAAAATAAAATAGAGAACTACTAAAACACAAAAATCAAAAGTCAATAAACATGATTACGTTGTACTTCTGGTAACCAGAATCTCCCAAGCTGAAGCTTCATTGCAAAAAAATGCAAGATGATCCAGTATTACAGTTTGTCAAGGTCTAATATGCTTAACATGAATCATATTATAGCAAATAATAGGAAACTTCCCTTGATTTTAGTGCTATTTGTATTCCTCCTCCTATCTGTCCAATCCTTAGATCTCGGAGACTACAGTTTCAAAATTACTTCCATTGAGTATTTATTTCTTAAAATGATTGTTATAACATGTGCTTTAAGGTGGGCTCTATTATTCCATTTATATATTGCAAATCCTGGTTTCTGAAGAATGTTCCATATGCACTCTGGCAAAAAAAGATGGGATTATAGTTGTTCAATGAAAAGGTCGTATTCTCAAGAGGGTTCTTGTGGTATGCTTTCCTTAACCATTTCTTAAAGTTCACTGCCAAATTGCTTTAAGTAAATAAACTTATATTGTCAATAATCTTGATTTTCAACTTTCTTTCTGTATTATCACTTATTTGACCTTCTCTTTATTTAATTTTTTTCCTACCACGTTTACTTCTAATCTCTTATCAAATAAAAGGAACTCATAAATTAATTAATTACTAATAAAATAATTAAGTAACACATGGTGAATAGTGTATAAAAAAAATTGTATGCAACATTGGCATGTAGGTTTTTAACTTCCGTTTAAAAAAACTCATCCTTATTGTTAATTGACGAAAATTTCAAACTTATAAATAACATAAAATGATGAAATAATGATTCTTTCACAAATAACCATGCAGAGGAATATAGAGGTAGAAAAGAAGAAAATGAAAAAGATATTTGAAAGAAAGGAGGGTGAGAGAAAGTTATTGTAATTTGTATCTAGTGAGGAGAGCGCTAGCAACACTTACTAGATGTAACATTCAAGTTAATTAGAGAAGGATAAGTTTTTACGTATCACCAATTTGCAAACTGCAAGTGCAAAGTGCGTTTTGCTATTTGTGGAGGTAGAACCGTAGAGACTACATCATGAAATATGTTACACACGAAATGCATGTATTGTGATTTAATTAGCTACTACATAACTTATACCCCTCAATCTATTAACATATGTATTTTCATTTTCTTTACTTTGGCTTTAGTATAAGAGGATGGAGGCGTGGAGGGAGGGCAGCGGCGAAGGAGTGCGAATGGTGAAGAAGATGAGAGTGAGCCCTAGAATTGGAGATTTGGAGGAAGGGTAGGTTGTAATGAGGATATGTGAAGGGTACTTTGAATTTGAAATTTGAAATTGGTGCATTTAGAGGTATTAGATGTAATGGGTGTTGTGCACTCATTTAATGATTCTTTGGAAAGTGGAAATTGAAGTAAAATGTGGGGTTTGTGAAGGGAGAAGATGACAGAACAATGTGATGCGGATTTAATGAGGAACATAGTGGGAGAGAGAAAACGAAGGGGAGAAGATAGTGGAAGAGAGAAGAGATGGAGACTGAATAAAATAATCAAAAATATTAAAAAAGGGAAAACTAGAGGGATCAACTAGATATAATATTAAAAACTTTTAAAATGGTTCATCGGTCTTATACATTTCTTTAGTATTATATTGATCGGTCACATATAATGGTTCATCGATAAATCACTTTTAAAATAGTACACCTTATAACTATTCTTTGAAGTGGGTGTTGCTATCAAATTTGTTTAGTAATATACATTTTTCACTTGTGAGAATTAAGGTAAAGGCATTGGTTGAATTTTTTATTTTTATTTTAGTGTTTGGATACTCATTCCTTTTAAAAATGGGAAAACACAAAATAGGAAAATACTAGATAAAAACGTGAATAACTTTCTTGTGCTAACATTGCAAATCAGTGTGTGTAGCGTTGCCTGTCTCTCAAACACTCGCTCTCTCAATCTCAAAGGGAAAACAAAAATACTAAGGTAAGGTTTCATTCCTTTGAGTTTTGTTTGATTGTATGATTTGCTGCCATTCCTTTTGCTTATTGCTAATGTTTGATCTGATTTCATTTTTCCGTGCACTTATACTGTTTGTTGAAATTCCTCACAGACTCATTCACCGCCACCGCGACTCTCCGCCAACGTTCGCCGGTATCTACTTTCCTCTGCTACTTCTTCTCAAATATTTCTATTCCACTGCGTCATGTTTTGTATCTAGTTGAAAGAGCCCAATTTGTTTCATTTGTTTGTGCCCTAGCCCTAGCTGAGACTACTCTCTGGTAAACACTAAATTATTGCAGATTCCTTCTCTTGCTAATTTGTTCTGAAAATTTTGAATTGTTGTGTGTGTCATATCATATCATAGCCATAAGAACATTATGCTAATGATTGAAGGTCTTGTTTGTTTTTACTTTTTAGTGTTAGCACCCAACTTCCCTTATTAACAACCTCTTTTGATTTGGGCTCAAGTGTTTGTTTGTTTGCTGGGACATCCCTTATAACATATTTGGATCAGCTTTTCTCTCAGAATCAATTCTGATACCTAAAAGCTTCTTCCTATAATTCATTACGACTTCAGAATCAATTGTAGAAGGGTTTCCAAACATGCACTTATACTGTTTGTGGAAATGTTTGCTGTTTCAAGCCATGCTATTTTTTTGGACTGCCCTCATTAGAATTTATATTGTGTATCATTGTCACCTTATTGAACTACTCTTTGTTATCTCTGCACCTGTGTGATCGAGAGCATATTTGTTAAATTCTGCTAACTTTTCTTTTTTCTTTTAAATCTTTTTTTAGAGATTTTTCCCCATTCACCAAGATGGCTGGAGTTTTAGGATTTGCAAGCCTTCCACCCAAGGCAAAGAATTTCGTAGTTGCCGGGGGTTTGACAGCATTTGTCTTCGGGACCTACTTCTACACCATGAGAGCTGTTGGAGGTACTGATGAGCTGCAAGTAGCAATTGACAAGTTTGAAGCTGACAAGAGCAAGCAAGAGGGTGAACCAAGCGTGCCATCAAAGGTCTAGAGATGTTTTCTTGTGGAACAAAAACAATACTTTGTGTGTATTCACTATTTTGCTTTTCAGCATCAGAAGAAAAATGTATTTTCAATCTAGTGCATAATAAGTTCAGCCAGTTTTGTGTACAAAAACTGTGTGGTAGGGAAATTACAATTGAGGTTCTTTTTTAGCCTTGCTGAGATATTTTGTTGGCAACACCAATCTTGGATCATTATACATGTAAGTGAATCAAAGACAAAATGCCATTTCAAACTTAAAATGAAGTACTTTTAAATTTGTAAGCATATCTCCTTCATGCATGAAAGTAAACCCATGACAAAGAACAATGTTAATTGGTATTAAATGAAACAATGAACATATAAACATTAGGGATGTGAATTTTGGCTCACCCAATATATTTGAGTTTATAGTCTATGACCTTTATGAACTTTCAAAAATAAACCTTTATGGGAATTTTACTCTCTCCATGGAATTTGTGATACTTCTGTGTGTATTATACTATTTTTATCAGCGCACATTTTAAGAAAGCTTGAATGTGCTTTTGGCCAATCCATATCTCTTGTATCATTGGAGTGAATATGTTTTTGACCAATTTGAACGTAAATACAAAACATTTCTAACAAAAAAGATGGATTGTATTTACAACATCAACGCTTAAACAAAGTCTGGTCATTGTCAATTGTTCAGTCATAGAGATTGATCTATGTTCGTGCCTTAATTATGACTCAATTCCTTGCCAAGATATTAACAATGTTCCTAGATATCACGAAATGCAATTAAGTCAATAATTACACACAAGGCAATTACGAAATTATTCTGTACTTATTTAATCATTGTGACGTTAGTAGCACACATCGAGTAAGAGGATTAGGGTCAAAGAGCGGATTATCTTCACTTGGGTATTCTAGGGTCAAGTTAAAGTGGGTTACAATACAAGCATAATATGATTTCCTAGTATTAATATGTGAACATTGACACCCATTGTGGGTTTCTTGTAAGACTTTTCTCATTTCCTCAATTGAACTTTGATAAAGAAGTCTTTGGAAGAGACGAATTCATGCGAGAACAGGGGAACAAGGAACAACTCGAGTGAGGAAAGAAATAGAGAGAGATTGCATTTTTTGCTTCAAGATTCAAAACATTAAAATGCAAATCACATTTATACTCAAAATATTGTGTTGTATTGAAAATGAATTAACTATTGATTAGAGAAATAAAGATTTTAGTGGGGGCAATTGACAATTGCCCCCATAGTTCACAATGTAACTACGAAACGATTTTGTACTCATTTACTATATTGTGACGTTATTAGCACACATCTTATAAGAGGATTAGGGCCGAAGAGCGGATTATCTTCACTTGGGTATTCTATGGTCGAGTTAAGGTGGGTTACTAGCCTAGCATGGTTTCCTAGTATCTATGCTAACTCTAATAGAATGTGCAAGTATCTCAGAAAAGATACATGCATGTTTATAAACTAATTAAAAGAAAGGCTCATTAGTGAGATGGGGACTATGAAAGGTCACCTTGGTGTCAAGTGGGATATGTCGACCCCTTCTCCTGTGACAAGTTTGAAAGGTCAAAAGTGTCATATAGGTGTTGTGTGTGATTTATATGAATTATTAATTTTGGCGTTTTTGCATGGTTGAAGTAGTTGTAGGAAAGTGTTAGTCTCATAATTAATCATATATGTGTTTACCAAATGTTACAAATCTGAGGCGCGTAGCTGTAGCATTTTCTTTATTACGTGGCTGCTGTCAAACTATGGAATGAATCAAGTCATGTAAAAACACAAGAAGAAGTAAAATTGAAAGATATGACTGTAGCTGCCTGAGGATGTACCTGGCGAGTCGTGTACATGGCTGCCGATTTGGATCATCTGATATGGTATAATAATGTTAGGCCGTAAAATATTATGTTTATTTTTTTTATAAATATTTTAAGGGTCTCTTATATTTAATATTTGCTCTGTTCTAATGCAGTATAAGTTATATTTAACTAATTCTCTTGAATTATGAAAAGTAGTTGCTAGCAATAAATTTGTTTTATTGAATTTCCTTACTGATAATTTCTCTCTCAAACTTAAAAACTTTTTAAAATCACACTATGAGGTCAAATGTATGTGGAAAAAAGGTAAGTAATGCTTCATAAATATTGGAGAGTGACTTATATTTTGAGACAATTTTTTTTTTTTGATAAAATGTGACTTATAATATGAGACGGAATGAGTACATGTGAAGAAAGATAGACACAAAACTTTAATATAATAAAATATGAAAGCGTTTTCATATAAGATCATCATATGCAACACTTGAAAAAGTGCATGTTATACAACTAAATAGTTGACAGTGATTGAGGTATTCGTGAATCAAACTATGAAGCTCTATAGCCCTTGACTATCGTAGATTCGTGCATCATTAAAAGGATTTTACCCTTAAATTTCCGTCAAATCCATTATCATCGTCTCCGTCTCCGTCTCTGTTTGTCATACAACCACCGAGCTCTAAAATAGGAAGGACATCAATGTTTTTTTCTTTTTTATTTCTCAAGTATCCCACAACCAACAATCATGAGCCTATAATCTCATCAAGACTCGAATATCACACTAAATGAGTAGATTTCACCCAACATCATTCTCCATACGTATCGCCTAAAGATCGAGCACTAGATTAGATGTCATAGGAACTCAACTATCTATTAGTTGTGTTAGACCTTATTGATATCATAAATGTTTTCTTATGACCATTTTTACTAAAACTAGTGTATTTTACCCGCGCGTTGCACGGGAAAAATGTCTATTTTATTTGATACATTAATTAATACTTTGATTATTAAAAATATATTTAACAACGAATGAAATAGAAAAGTCAGAATTGATGAGTAAAGTGGACATAAAGACTTCTCTTCTAAGCCCGATTGAGACCAAGAGGAACTCGTTTCACATTCTTTGTAAATATGAAGACGATAACACAAATCATAGATATAAGGAATTATCAACATATTAATCTTAAAAAAAATTAATGTGATAGCAGCACAAATAAGGATTGTGTAAGATATATCATAAAGTATAACATTATTGTGTTTATTCCAACTAAGTAGGGATGACAATGGGTAGGTACTATAGTACCATCTCCATACCCGCGATTTTAAAAATTACATGTACCCGTCTCCATACTCACGTGGGTAGCAACTGAAGCTCTCCACCTTTAGACAATTCAATGTCATTATAGGAAGCTATCCATCTTTGCCAAAATCTAAATCTATGGATGACAATAAGTCTCAAAATCATAGGGTACCCGCAAAAAATATCGCAAAAAATATCCACTATGGGTAGGGTAAAAAATCGCTAAATGGGTATGAGGTTGAGTATAGATAATTACCCGCAAAAAATAGAGGGTATGGGTGCGGGTATGGGTACTATAGTACCCAACTGCCCATATACGCACACACATGTTATCATTATTATTATTATTATTATTAATATTATTATTATTATTATTATTATTATTATTTGGGAATATATTAACAAATTAACTTAAGCTATAGCTTTCAAACTCACTCTTTTTTAAAAAAAAGTTTGGGATATATTAATTAATACTCTAAAAATAAATAATAAATAAATTAAGATAAAATCAAGAAATAAACCACCTAAATCCTAATCAAATCTAAAATTTAAAAATGTATTTTTTTACTCTAAAAATAAATCAAAAATAAATTAAGATAAAATCAAGAAATAAACAACATAAATCCTAATCAAATCTAAAATTTTAAAATGTATTTTTTTGATGAGAATTAATCTGAGAATGACACATGTTATTTTTTTTTCCAATTAGTGAATATTCTGCACCCTAGAAGATTTTCTTTTCCTCAATCCTTTTGCTTTTGATTAAGAAGATAAAAGCAGGAATCCTTAAAGCATATGACATCTTACAATTAGTTGAAGAACAAAATCAATTCATGAAGAAGATTGAAACAGAAACCCAAAATGAAGTCTTGAAGAATAAAATACCATCTTTCACCAATTGGAAAGGACTGTGGTGAAAGAATTGTATTTAGTGTATTTGTGAATCTTGGGGTGGAGCCCTTGTGAAACAAAAAATCAAAGACACATTTCAGTCAAGAGAAACAAAAAATGGTGTATTGCCCCATATGTGCGCACCCCAACAAATTATCTATATAAGTAAGAAAAAAACAAAATAATTCTCCCACCCAAAATAATTGTGGTTACTTCACCAATAAACTTATACTAACAATCAATTTAAATTGAACTTAAGGAAATATATAGAGTAAAGTAAGATAAGTCACCCAATTGGCATACTAAAACATGAGTATATGCAAAACTAATGAGTTTGAGGAAAACATGAACAAACCTTAAGAATGAGCCAAACATACTCATGAAGATTAAATGTGAGCTCTTCATATGCTTTTATCAATTTGACTGACATGTGCATCAATAAAAAAAAAATTAGTAAGTTGTGCATCATTCACATACAGTGCAAATAGTATGCTTATACACACAGCTCAAACATGAAGAATAAAAACGTGCAAAATTTGAGAAATGAATATAAATTCAGGCTATCCTAAGTTTCGTAAATTTCTATAAATTATACCAAAATCTGGTTTAGAATGGTTTCACACGCATAGATTTCTACAAACTATACTAAAATCTAGTTTAAAAAAATACAAAAGCGGAAGAAGAACAATAGAAAAAACATTACATCAGAATCAAAACATTACGTCTTCAACAACGATTCGTCAAAGGGTCTATGCAAAAATTTGTAAACTTTTGGATCAAAACACACAAAATATGTGAAATTTAAGAATCCAGGATTGAATTACGAACAAAGGATAAACTGAAATGGTACAAACCATCAATCACAACATGGTAAACTCTTCTTCACGTAACATCATCTTACGGCATACCTCTGTCCTGATCGCGACATGTGGCAGAGGTAGAAATAGCAGCTATCAAATCTCTGCGTGTCCATGGTAGCTTTGTGAACCCTCAACACCAAATCAACTCCCTTTTCTTAGAATTAGCATTAAATAAATGATAAGATAAATTAAGATAAAATCAAGAAATAAACAACCTAAATCCTAATCAAATCTAAACTTTAAAAGGTACTAAATAAAGATAGATAAAAACTACCAAAATCTAGCAAATCACAATAAAAAACTCATAAAATCCTGAATTAAATAAAAATATGAAAATTCAATAAAAATACCATAAAAATTCATTTATACTCTAAATGTAACTCAAAAATAAAATAAAATATTTCATGAAATTAAAATTAAATAAATAATAAATAAGGATAGATAAAAACTATCAAAATCTAGCAAATCACAATAAAAACTCATAAAATCTTGCATTAATTAAAAATTCGAAAATTCAATAAAAATTAATTATTAGACTCTATAAATAAATGTAAAATAAAATAAAATATTTCCTGGAAGTAAAATTAAATAAATAATAAGATAAAATTAAGAAATAAACAACCTAAATTCTAATCAAATCTAAAATTTAAAAAGGTACTAAATAAAGATAGATAAAAACTACCAAGTCTAGCAAATCACAATAAAAACTCATAAAATCCTGAATTAATTAAAAATCTGAAAATTTAAGAAAATTTAATTAATATACTCTAAAAGTGAATCTAAAATAAAATAAAGTATTTTCTGGATTTAAAATAAATGATAAGATAAATTAAAATAAAATTAAGAAATAAACAACCTAAATCCCAATCAAATCTAATATTAAAAATGGTATTAAATAAAGATAGATAAAAACTAACAAAATCTAGCAAATCACAATAAAAACTCATAAAATCCCGAATTAATAAAAAATTCGAAAATTCAATAAAAATTAATCAATTTATTCTAAAAATAAATTTAAAATAAATTAAAAGACCAAATCTTATCTTTTAAAATAATATCAATAAATTATTTTAGAATATATAAAATTAAAACATATATCAATTGAAAATTATATCTTCTAAAATAATATCAATTAATTAGGTTAGAATATATAAAATTAAAATATATATCAATTGAAAATTATATCCTCTAACAAATTGACACGTGGAATAATTTTTATGAGAATTAATCTGGGAGCGACACGTCACTAACTTGGCCTGTGGGAGCGACACGTCATGCTAGAAGTTGTTCTTTTCTAATATATATATAGATATAGATTAGAGGGTTTATGAAATATTTTAATATTTTGATGATTTTTTTAAAACTATTTAAATTTATTAATACATTTTATATTAATTATCATAACCGTAAAAAAATCATTTTTTCTAAAAATTTAAAAAAAAATTCATTTTTATATTTTTATTACCATTGAAGTAATTTTGAAACTAAAAATAATAAAATAAAAACTATTTGCAAGGTGCAACCTTTACTTTACCTTTTCTTCCCATTCTCTCCCTCAATTGAATCAATGCACTGACCCTCCCTCTCTCGGCCTCTCAGTCGCACCCCTCCGCGCCGTCGCCTGTTTGATCGGAAGCCACACCGGAGTTTCACGGCCGCAGACTTCATCTCCATTTCGGGTCTCTCTATTTGCATCAATCTTTCGCACAAGGTAAATCACAAAATGAATCTCTTTGCTTGATTTTTATTTGCGGCATTGATTTACCGGACCCATCTACATTTTATGCTATGAGAAGTTTTCTTTTTATGCTATTTTACTCTGTAACATTCAAAGCTTCTATTTTTCCTGGTGTATTGGACTGATCACTGATGCATATTAGCTGTTTGATGAAATGCCTGTTTCAGTTTGAGTGTTCATTGACATGGCTGTAGGCTTAACTGAAGCCACTGTAACATAGGAATGTTAGATATATTAGTTTTAGATTTAGGAATTGGTTTTATTCTTATGGTAGCAGCTAGCTAGAGGAAAGAAAAATGATAATATAAAGCCTAAATTGTAAGTCTAGTTACACTGCTACTGGTACCAACGTGATGCGAAAAGTTTTAAATTCTTCTCATGTTTAGTTACTTTCAAAAGCTTAATTGCGTCCTCTAGTGATGTCTTTTATGGGTGCGTATGATATACGATGATATTTGATAGTAATACAAATAAGCTCCTCCTCGGTTTTGTTCCTTTGAACTGCTCTGTAATTGTATTAGCTTTTTCCATGGAATCAAACTAGTTAGGATTGAGAATGTAAAGTTGCTTTATGCAATCAATCTTATGAGTCAAATCAAATTTTCAAGTTGTCCAGGCTTGGATTCCATTTTCCACCTAGCCAATTTTGACTCAGCTTTGCTGAAAACATTTTATTAAGTTATCCAGTTGGAGTGGTGGCCTTTGTTCATTACATGTTATTGTTAGAATGAAGTTTTCAATGTTGCAGTTTTGTTTTTTTGGTTTCACATTGTCGACTGCGTTGTTAATGCTGCATTGTTATCGACTTTAAAGTGTTAATAGCCAAAATATTAGATTTAGCTCCGTGCTTTAAAGGGCCACTAAAGAATTGGTATACATGCTGACTTTAACCTTCAGCTTGTTTTAAATTCCTTATCTCACGTACTAAAATAAGCTTCTTATATTCCTAAACGGATAAACTGACAATTTGTAACATTTATTCAATTTTTTATAGTTTATTTTATTCAATATTGTCCTAGTCTTTATAAAATTCCTGTCTTGTGTTTTACTTTTTAGTCATCACCTATTTGGTTTTTCTGGTGCTGTTGTCAATCAGTTCAGTAATGTCGACCTTTTTCCGTTCATCCTTGCGCTCATTTGCCACCACTGCCAAATCTGCACACCACAACAATCATCGTGACAACCACAAGTTCCTCCCACCAACCTCGTTCCTGGGTAGCTGGGAGGCACCGAAGGACCCCAAGGAGGCTGAGGCCAAGCTTGCTCAGCTTCGCAGGGACTACGCGAAGCAGGTGAAGGAGCTTCGGAAGGAGTACATCGAAGAGATGGAGCTGATGCGCCTTGAGAAGCAGCGCAAGGATGAGGCTCGCAGGGAAGCCCTCAGAGTCGCCACCGAAGAGCGCAAGAGGCTCAAGGCTCAGGAGGCTGAGATCAGAGCCCAGCAACGCAACATTGAACAGCAACAATTTCGAGAAACCCTTGTATGTTTTTTCGTTCTTTCTTCCCCCCTGTTTTTTTATGAAGTGTGAAGTAAATGTTTTTTTTTCTTCTCCTTTTCCCCTTAAATGAAGAATCTGATTTTTGTTATTTGAATCCCAGCTTGTTTCATTGAAAATTTGTCTAGCATGGGGAGGCATTGGTGCTCTTGTGTTTGTTTGGTTTGTTGAATAAAATCTATTTATTGTCTACTGTTGTGTACTGCTGATTGCATGGTGTAACCTTGTCCTTCTCCAATAACATTGCACTATTCAATTATGCATGCCATTGAAGAATGTGAGAAGTTGAGATGGAAAGTATATTGATAATCCGAGCATGTTTTATTGAAAATATGATATAGATAAAAGTATATTTCCACTTTATTGGTAATTTTGAGTCTGTTGATATGTTGGTATGCATTGTTCTTTGAAATTGCTGTTGATTTCCTTTATCTGCAAGGGGAGGGGGATTTAACACATGTTAGAGAGTGCATGAAAAATATACATTCAAAGTTTCTCATTGTAAAATTAGTCTTTTGACTCTTTTCCAATTTCCATCATTATCATATCAATTATTAACCTTTTCGCCAACTAGCTAGACACTCAATTGTCTGGTCTTCGCAATGCAGTTATCTGTTGATTGATGCATTTGTAGTCTATACTGCAAATCTCTAGTTCAAGTCACAGTTTTGGAATTAATTTCTTGCCTTGTGTTTGAGAGAAACTCTAAGGAAACACATGCTTGCAGTGTTTGTTTCATGTTTTTCTTTATAGTACATTCTATTCTAACTTTAGCTGATCGTCATTGGTTGATTTCTCATTATTTGTTATTCAGTTAAAAGAAAGAGCAGAGAAACTTGAATACTGGAGGAGGAAAGTCAAAATGCACGAGGAGAAGAAGGCAGAGAAGAATGAATTATTGCGTCGACAAAGTTCGATGTGGGTTGATGAAGCTGAAATTGAGAAGCAAATATTCGATACCGTAATTGCTACAACGCATTTTTGAGCCCCTTGAAGTATATCGATACTGATTAGTAGAATCTAGTCCTGTGTGCAAAGCAGCATCATATAATTAGTTCTTGCTTTCAGAGTATCACACAAGTTGCATGGTCATGCATGGAAATAAGCCTTACATTGTCTTATTTGGGAATTTTGAAAGAAATACTTGCTATGGGGGTGCAAACTATGCTGTTTCTTTGAAGTTACTTGGTAAAACAAGTTGTGATTTTGGCTTTGATGCAGATACCTTTCTGGTTAGATTTGGACATTTTTAATTTGAAATAGGTTGTTTGGTTCATGGTTTCCTAACATTAACATGTAGAATCAGTTAACCTGGAAAACCCAGGCAATAAATGATTAGTGATCAAAAAATATGTTGAGTATGCTTCTGATGAATGCTCGAGGTTTCTTCCTGGTGATGCTGTTGAAAGCTTGATGGGCTTTTAAATGCACACAAATGCTGATTGAATATGTATTTATAGTTCATCACCCCAAAAAATGTTATTTTGAATCATACACATGTATGACCTAAAAAATACTAACTCTCTGATGTCTTCACTGATCATCGAAACAAGTTTGAGAGATATAAGGGATTGGACTTTGCAGTAACAAACATGGGCCTTTAATTTACTCTAACCTTAGGGTTTAGGGTTTAGGTTTGAGCATTAATTTTGGCACCACCTTTCTACATTCTTATACTCCCTCCGTTCCTTTTTAAGTGTCGTTTTAGCATACAACTCTCCAACCAAGATAGTGGATTATTAGAGTTGTTTTTCTCATTCTACCCTCTCAAATCTCAATCATAAAGTCATAAAGGTCTCCAACCAAGATAGTGGATTGTTAGTTTTTTTTTCACTCTCTCATATCATTAAACCAGCTACAACTCTCAACCAATCATAAAGTCATAAAGGTCTTCATAGTTATTAAGAAAGAAGAATTTTATGGGAAATGTGAAGTGGAGTTATTGAAAAAGTAAGGGTATAATTGACAAAATGGAACCTAAAACATCAAAACGACAGTTAAATAGGAACAAAAAATTTGTTCTAGAACGACACTTAAAAAGGAACTGAGGGAGTACCATCACTCATTTTGTAAAGCATGATTGTGGAAGGTTTGGTTTGAATTTCATAATCTTAAATGCAGCATGTAATTCTTCCCGCAAACATAAGTGTCGAAAATATGAGTGGTGAAAATGTTTGAGGATGGTACCAAAACTAATACCCTTTAGTTTTAGCACTTATTAATATAATAAAAGTAATTTATTTATTTTGGAATCATATTTTAATGTTTTCTTTGCTTTCATAGGATTCAAGTTGTGAGAGAACTTGGGTAGTTTTGCATAGCTTAGGTTCAAACTCATCCTGACCCAATATTGTGTTGTAAAATGAGAACCAATAATCTACGTTCTATAAATAATAGTAACTTTAAAGTTGCAACAAATTTTATTTTCAGTACTTTTTTTTTAAGGAATGTGATAGTTTGTTACAGCTTTAAATTTGTCAATCTAGCAGCTCTAGAAGATATTGTTGGCGTGCTCCTACTTAATTTTAAGAATTATGTTGTCAAGTTACCCCCCTTTGAATTTGACCAAGTACAATAATATATCGTATATAAACGGCTTATATGAGCATGTTGACAAATTCAAACATACAAAGTTACAAACACACACTTTCACTAAGTAACTCTCTTAAAATCAATAATTTATCGTAAATCCTATCAATCCTTCTACCAAGTTAAAATATCTCATTAAAGAAGAATTAAGTATACGAACTTTTTCCACTTGAAAAAAGTATACGAACTTCCATAAAATAAAATTTAAAACATACATAGTATTTCCTCAACTAACTTCAGAAACAATGTACTTTTCAAAATATAAATAAATATTAACTATTAAATCACATATAAATCAATATTAACTAAAAATCACATACACAAAAATGTCCTATTTATATAAAAAGTTTTGTGCATAATCACTGATATATAAATTAGATCCAGAAATTAGATTGGTAAAAATTAATATCTACAATTTTTTTCAAAATATCATGCCAAGAATGATTTGCTAATAGTAAATGGTTCCTCATGGCAAGTGCACACACAGAGAAAGGTGCTCATATACATGCGCCCACTTATTTTTTATTCAAAGAAGTTCGTTAAAAAAGTGAAACTTTGAATTTGTTAAAATAGACTCAAAGATAAGACTGGTTAAAGAAACTCCTTTCAAAAAAATGACAGTATATCAGTAGCATGATATACATAATGAAAATATAGAGCTAGAGAAGAATAAAGAAACCTATAACCTTGTGTAACCATCGGGATTCTATTCTCTAGTCAATAATGTCAAATAACCTACAAAAGGTATAGTTCCCCAAGACAATAAAAGACATGAAATATTAACATCAAGACTTTGTCCAACGAGTTCAGAAGAGAAACAAATGAACTAAAGTGCCAGCACAGAAAAATGCTGGACACAAGAAAGACCACAGTCAGAGAAGATGAACTAGAATTTCAACTAATCGTCAAACTCATTTTGGTGATCCAATAGGTAGTTGGCTGCCAGATCCTCGTTTCTATTGCATGCAATGAACACTTCCAACACGAGATCACGATCAAATCCCATATCTTCAAGCTGCAAAAAAATGTCTGGATCAGTTTTCTATTGGAATGGGGCTGGGGGAGAATGCCATGGTTACAATCTGCATATAATGCTGCTATTTGTTTCATTGAAGAGTGAAAACAATAATTCATGTAGCTTTCATTTTATTATTACAAAAGAGGGCAGTAATAAAGATAAAACACTAGAAGGAAATAATTGAAGTACAAATATCACCCTTTTGGGTGTGAGAGAAAGCATATAGAAATCTCTCTCAATACATCCTCCAAAAAAAAAGTTTGCTATAAGGCTCCTACTATGCACGAGGTCCAGGGAGGAGCCGGACACACTTTGTAGATCTAATGTAGGCAGCTTTACCTTGCCTTTTCGCAAGAGGCTGATTCTGTGGCTCTAACTTGTGACCGGAAAGTCACATGGAAACAACCTTAGCATTGCGCAGAGGCTCACCCTCGAATACATCCTCCATCAAGAATAAAATTGAACTCGAGCAAATTAAATCAGATGCATCAAATCTAAGGGGCATCTAATTCATATATAAATATGAACTTTCATATACTACTATAGCTTATAGCCAATTCAACAACTGATAGCGATGCCAAGAAATCCATGATCAAGCCAATGCCGGAAAACACCAATAAGAAAGTCAGAGTTAAAACAACTGAATGGAGAGTATTTTCAGTAGCTTACCCGTTGAATGGCCTCATTCTCTTCAGGGGTGACAGTGATGGCCTGAGTCATCCCAGCAGCCAATGGGTTCCTGGTCATACAATAACACAATAGCCTGAGCATCCAGATGTCTTATAAAGCCAATACCTACTAATCTACTATCCTCCTCCCTCTCCCGCTCTCTCTCACCATGGGTTTTAACTTTTAACATTACAATTTACCTAAAATCCTCCCGTCAAACCAGAAATATTGTTAAACCTTTTTTGTGCGCATATAGGATTAAGAGCCCTTAACACTAGCAGAAGTCACAATCAATCTTACACAAATGAACAGCCTTTTGTAGGATGAATTCCCATAAATCCCAGATATTATGTCATTACTGCATTAATATCTGGTTTAATTTTATCCTTAGTAATTATAATCAAGGTCGAAGGATTACTGATGCCCCATAGAGGTCTGTACTCTGTAAGTGTGTGTCTAGTGAACTTTTTAACTCATTTAATTCAAGAATTTTCTTCTAAGCTCTCACCATTCATTTATAAATATGAATTATTCTCTGTCAGCGGAAAAGAGTTGGAGCTCATTGAAAAGTTCATACAATATAAAATGAAAATAAAATACAACAAAAATTAAAATAGTCTTCTTACTCTTCTCCTTCAGGTTCATTTATAAGATTCAGGAAGTCAGATTGATGCTCTTGAATGAGCTGCATTAGGTGAGGATTTTGTTTTCCCAGTTCCTGAAGCATGGGCTGTAATGGGAAACAAACAAAAAATTGTCATTCCTTAATTAGCTAAGGCCCAAACTGCTAATTATAGTGTAAAGGAATCTACAAGTACCAATAATACCTGCAAGATTTGAGGGTTTGCTTGCACCATTGCTCTCAAGGCTTGGAACTAAAATGGTAAAGAATAAGACATTAAGATGCGCCATACATAAATCTATAAAATTAACAGGGGCCTAGCTTCTAAAAAACAAGATTAAACCACCTGTTGATTGTTGCGCAAGAAATCCAAGTCGCCTGCATTGTCCTCTGCACCCATATTGGGAATGCCCTGATTCAAACAGACATTAATATTTTTACCACCCAATGTTGTTTAATTTTACTGCATGGGAGACACAGATAGTACATACTTGGGGAAACAGGTTGAGTGGGTTGGTGTTGGGCCCACCAGTAGGCACAGCTGGTTGAGGAGGCTGGACTGATGGGTTTTCTGCCTGCCCAACACTGGGTGATCTGGCAACTGCTGGCACATCAGCTTGTTCAGGAATGCCCTATCAGTTAAATTTTGCATCAATGTTTTATGTTGGGTTAAGAAAAGACGTTGACTAATGTAAACCAACTATGTTTTATTGACAAAAGTACGTTCTGTTTAAGTTATCATATTTATGAGGTTAATACAAAACCATAACCAGTAAAGTTCGCTCCACATACACAAAAACTATAATATTTAGGCTATCCAATGATAAATTATGAAATAACCTAACAGTATGACCAAATTAGTTATTTAAATATACAATTTACAATGCAAAAATAAAAAACGGTTATAAAAATAATTTGCTGTTGCCAAGTAGAATAACAACCATGATCCAGGTACCAGGACAGGTTCATTTCCATAAGGGAAAAGAAGCCATGTGTTTGACACTCAAATATTAAACAACCAACTTATTCCCCTGATATTAGCATTTAAAATCTTGACACTTTCCTATTACCAAATATTTTCTCTCAGGTAGCGTCGATAGACAAGTTTGAACAAGGCAAAACAAAATATGAGTTCAATATCAAAAGTAGCATGAAATAAGACAGAAAGTAAAAAGTTGGCCAATTTGGTGCTGGCAAAAGGGTAGAACCGAAGACCAAAATAAAACAAGTTGTCCTGTTTTGTTCTATTCATAAGCCAAACATAGCCTTAAGATGCCTTAGACAAGTAAATTGTTAGTAAATAAATCATTAAAACTGTAATGGCACAAGTAGACATATTTGACTAGAAGCATAAGTTTTGTAGGCATAATTCTTTGTGCCAGTAAGTCAATCAAAATTTAAAATGAAGTGGTAGCATTGAGCCTCTAAAAAGCTTCCAACAGATAGCATGCTACCAAATTAACAACTGAAAGTCTGAAACATCCATAGTTTAGATGACAAAGAAGCCAGTCTGTGCATAGACTTACAGAATAGAGGTATTCAACAGCTCGTTCCGGATTGTTATATGCAGCACGAAGAGCACGAATAACAGTATCCCGATCCCAACTTCCTCCCCCCATTTCAAGAATCTGTTGAACAGTAGGGTCTACATTACTTCCTGCAATGAGATTTGAAGCTGCTTGGCCATATACGCTGGACACAGCACTGCAATAACAAAGATATAAAAAATATATTTAAGTTCACAGAACAATAATAGATTTCATAGGAAGAAACTGGCTTCAATAGAAAGAGCTGGATTTTTTAATTATTCAGCATAAAAGAAACAAATGGCCAAGAATAAGATATTATGCAATTATAACAAAAAACTATTTACAGAGGAAGAGAGCTGGTATGGCATCAAGGTTGCCCATGATAGAGAAAATTCCAGATACTTACGCAGTTGGAGGAGTTATAACAGGACTTTGCTCAGAATTGGAGGCTCCCCTGAAAGTGGAGTAAAAGACAAGAGAATTTCGCATGAAAACTACAAATAAATAAATAAATTCATCATGCTAAAAATATGAAGCAGGGAAAATGAATATGAACTCACTGTCCTACAGCTGAAGTGGGAGGTTCTGGTGTTGATGAGGTGGGAGGCACAGAACTTGCAGGTTGGGGAGCCTAAACAAGTAAATAACAAGTAAGAAGAAACAACAAAATAAGAATGATAACACTTTACTGTCATCAACACGTGAAGTCGACGAAAAACATGAATAATCATGCAAAAATGAATTCAGCGTAGATACAATAAGTTAAACAAAAAGAAACTATGAAGTGTCAATACGTCATGTGAAATTTTCAACATAAGACAATCCATAATCAGCATCCAATATTAGTTGAACCCCATCATATCTTTATCACATACTTTTCTATATAGGTGCTCAACATAAAGACTATGAAGATAACCATAGTACCAGATGAAGATACCAACACAAGCACGCACAGACACATTTTGAAAAGACTTGTCAAAACAATAATACTTCAAATGAATAAACAAATCATTGTAATATCCATCCAACAGCCGAGACAGTAACGACATCAAGCTTTAACTTTATAAAGAACTTCATCAAGGAAGTGATAAATTTTGACAAGTCAACAAAATGTAAGAAAATGAAAGCAATAAAAATATAAAATAAAACCAAGAGTAAAAATTTATCACTCACCGTCACCGGATTTGGTGGTGCCGCTGCAGCAGTTGAGGCTCCACTTGATGATACCTTATTCTGCAATGGGAAGATCACAATGAAAAATTAGCAGTACGCCAATTAAAACAATATTACAAATAAGCCAATGAAGGTTGAAAATGGAGTCTCTCTCTCTCTCTCTCTCTCTCTCTCTCTGACACACACACACAGTCTCTCTCCCCACACACAACATACATATCATACAAGATAAAAAGACAGACAAATCTTTTTTCATACAATCAGCACAAGTCATTGCAAAATCAATAGAAAATTTGTATATACAAAACTTCAACAGTAAAACTGAAAACTCCATGATACGAAATCATACGACACAAGCTGAAAATGATCAGTAGGCAAGTCTCAAATAATGTCAGATTTGTGCTGATATATCAGTATTAATCCAGCTTCCCCAATTAAATCAAAACCTTCATAAAAAATCACTGACAGCCGAAAAAAAGTTTCGCACACAAATAACATGATGATGATCATGATTCATCACCTTGCTCAACATGATGACCACGAAACTATCCTCAGCAACATTATTCTCTTCCAGGGTTGTGTCATCCTTCAGCACCTTCCCCTGATGAATAAGCATTTGCTGCGCAGCAGGGTAAACACCAGCACCTTGCGCCACCTCTATAGTCTTCTTCACATCAGCAACCTAACAACATTACCACCCACACATCAACAAAAATCAATACACATAAACAATCAAAACACATTCAATTCCATTATAATTACACACAAACGAAAAACCTTCACCAAATTCCAACATAAACATCAAGAAAATTACAAGAAAATTAAAAAAACCCTAAATAAATAAATAAAAATTGTTGATGAATTCGAAGTGATGTTGAATTTCCGTGAAATTGAAATGAGTGTTTGAGAAATTGATAGCATTACCGAGTCTTGTAGGTTAACTTGGATCTGAAAGTGAGTGCCCTTGAGTGTCTTGACGTTAATCTTCATCTCCGATCGATCACTGGAAGGAGAAGAGAAGAGAGTGGGGTTTGGTTTTTGGGAGAAGAAACGCGCACGCACACAACAACAGAGAGAGTCAGCGAACTTCGAAACGTTGTGCTCTGTTGCCGTTTTATATAGAGTTATCAGGTGTGGATGCGACTACGCTGCTTCCTCTGTGTTCTTGAAATTTCAACAACTTGCTGGTAATTTCTTTTGAATATCATTTTTTAATATCTTGATATGTTTTGTTGTTATAATAGTTTTGACTATCATTTTTTTAAATTAAGAAATGGTAAATAAAATTGTTAGTTTTAAAATTCAAAGATTCTACATAAACACTAATTTTCGAAGACCGAAACACCCAAACTCCTTATCTTACTTTACGTGAACTAATATACTCGACAAACGCTTGAATGACATCATCATCTGAATAACGGTATTTTTCCCGCTAAAAATTAACTCGTCTAGTAAAATACACTACCCAATTTTAAATTTTGATAGTGTTAAAAAAAATTATGGGTTATAAATCTTGATATGTTAAAATGCACTACCGATATTTGAAAATTAATGTCTCAAAAAACATTTAGAAAAGACGCGCGCATTAGCATAAAAAAAAAAAAAAGAGGCGCGCACTATCGAGTAAGCTAAAAATATACCGCCCGAAAACCCAATAAATAATAAATTAGGGGTGGGGGCATTTAGGGTGCCATAATCAACCGGATAAGAAAATATTCTGTTTGTTTTTTTCTTAGGATTTGTTAGGTAAATACTTATTAAAAATAAATGATTTTGATTTGATAATATTTTTTCAAGAACATATTATCAACAAAGTGTTATTGACATTTAATACACAAATCAAAACATCAATATTGATACTTATTAATTTTAAAAGTTTTATATTCGATAAATATTATTTTGTCAAAAATAACTAAACATGTGATACGAAATATATCACATGATGTAACATATCAGTAATGTACAATAAATAGTATAATTACTAGATAGTTAGACTCCTTAAACATTTAGTTTAGAGTTTGATCTTTTGGCGACGTGTATGGAAAAGATTTGTTGGGAGATGTCTATCCACTAAATGTGATTTTCGAGCCTCCTTAGGCAATACGTACGAAGAAAGATTTGTGGAGAGATGCATAATCACTTAACGCGATCTCAAAGGCTCAGGAGATTCTCATACTGTTGACTATGGGATACCTTGAGAAAAAAATTGAAATTAAAAATCGTTCACATTACACCTAACAGATATCTAAATACATTTTTTAAAAAATGTAATTTTTCTGATACTCATCAAAAAGTGAAGAAATTAATACCTTTAAGTTTAATTTACCATAACTTCTTCTGCAAAAAAATTTATAATTTATACTTCAGTCATTTATATTCTAAATAATGAACTAAATGGTTTGTAATAAAAAAATAAATGGTTTCAAAGTCTCTCATTTTAAATGAGTATGGGAGCAATGTCTCTAAAAAAACTCATCTAATATCGTGGAGAATTCTTATAGATGATAAATCCGCAAGTGCAAACCTTCCTATGTCTGTTTTTAACTTTGTTGTGTTCGTGGATCCTACTTTGTTCTATGATCATTTGCTTACTTGAGAGCGCTGGTCTTAAGTTTTTTTTTTTTTTTGAAAAGTTAGTTTCTTATCTTCAGTATAATGATTTTCTCCTTTCGAAAAAAAGAACTGTTATTAATTTGAATTCTTTTTTTGTTTTTGTTTAGAGGCTGATGTTATTTGAATTCGAAATTGAGTTAACAACAAAATTTAATCAAGACTTGACGGAAAAGTCATGTGTAATTTCAAAGAGAAAACACTATATACTCTTTTCTTTTCTTTTTTCTTTTTTGTTTTGAAAATAACACTATATACTCTTTTCATTTCACCCTTTTTATTATTTGAAATTTATGTAATATCTGCTCCTAATTTGATGTGTGTCATTCATATTTTTTTACAAGTGGAAATATGCCATTCATCATTTACCACATTATATAATTCCAACCAATAAAAAATATTAACTCATAATATTTCAAATTCTTTTCTCTTTTCGGGAAGCAATGTGCTTACTTCTTTGTTTGGAAAGCTCTGAAAAGGAATGTAGAAGGTAAGCAGCAAAGAATATACGAATCCTCAAAACGTAAAATAAACGTTTCATAGAAATTCTACCAAATTTTGGCGTCCGGGAATTGTAGAGAAACAGCCGCAATAGCATTAGCATGCATAAAAACATAAAAGTAAAAGGTTTAAGGCTTAATAGCATTTTTGGTCCCTTACTTATCACGATTTGACAGTTCTGGTCACTCAAAGAATTTATTAGCCTACAATGTCCCTCAAGTTTACTAACTGTTGCAGTTTTGGTTTTTCGTCAACTTTTATCAAATATTTAACAGTTTTAAATTAAAAAATCAATTAAAAATAAGGCTTAAATAACCGTTTGTTTTTTGATTAACAATTTTATGGTTTCTGGTTTTTTTAATTGATTTTTTTATTAAAAATCCGTTAAATATTGGACGGAAATTGAAGGAAAACCAAAACTGAAACAATTAGTAAACGTGAGGGACGTTGTATGCTAATAAATTCCAAGAGAGACAAGAACTGTCAAATCGTGATAAGTGAGAGACCAAAATTGTTATTAAGCCAAGGTTTAATTAGCATTAGCTAGCATGCGTAAAATAAACGTTTTAAGATGGTTTTTTTAAATATACACACCACTGACAATAGTGACTAATTCTTTAATAGTAAGTGATCACATTAAATGGTAAACAACTGTTCATAAATATGTTTCATTCGCATGAGCGATAGAAAATTTAACCGTATGAGATTTCTTATTTGTTGTAATAATCCGGAGTCTACCTAAGAATCCGATATGAAGATCAAAGCATATTGATATGAAGTTGAATTTCATTGATCACATTTTCTTGGTATATGCATGTTTCCTGCCTTCGCTATAATTGTTTTATGGATCCGTACGTCTTCAATTGTCACTAGAGTATGCTCATAAAATGTGACTCATAGGAGAGAGTTGTGGTAGACATTTAAGAGCACAAACATCTCTATGAAGTGTTAATGTTTTATGATGTCGGAGACCAACACGGCAACACCTATGCAATAGTTGTACAACACACTATTATGGTGTTTGAGTAAGATTTTTTCTTCGACTCAAATGGTGCAAACACGATTTGAAGTCTTGAACACTTTTAAAGAGAAAAAGTTATCACCTTTTGTTAATTCGACTTGTGAGATATTTATAATTTTTTACGTCAAATAATAAATACTTATTTGTAAAGCTCATTAGCATATGCTCATAAGGAAGTTGTTTTTGTGTTTATAAATAGACTAACTTATCCTGATGTTCGGGTGGTGTTGTAATGTGTTTGGTGTCGGTTGAAATATGTGCTTCTTAGTTCTTAGTTAAAAATATATTTTAGTTTATGAATCATGTGTTTATAAAATTGTGGGAGCACCAATATAGTCCAACACAATTGGTAGGCAGTTGAACTCTTACGCATCTAGTCAATGGTTCATCAAACCCTAAGCTGTGTGTATGAAAAAAGATTTGTTAGGAAAAAAACTATCCACTTAATGTAATCTTAGGAGTAGTCTAATATCAGTTAACTAATTATTATTATTTTTTTTGCCAAGAATTGGAACATCATAATTGTTTTAACCCATCGTAAGCCCATGTGAAATTAGTCATTTTTGTCCACTTCTTGAATTTGGGATTTATTTAGTCATCACTTTTATATATGCCCCAGATTCACAGCAATATATAGTTTGATATTTTTTTGTTAGATCTGAATGAACTCTTCCCGGGGACTTGGGTCCTGCTGCAGGAACATATAAGTCACTAAACTAACCCACACTGCTATGCACCAAACTATGCAAAGGAAGGCTTTTGGACAAAAACTAAAGCAAAAACGTTTTGGGCCATGAGGAGTAGAGAACAAACTTCGGACCAAAAAAAACCTCAAAACTAATAGGTGGAATATTTCTACACTTGGAGAATTTGGGCGAAATCTTCATGAGAACTCAGTCAAGTCAAGCTGGGTGATGAAGCTTTTATTACACACATGGCCCCTCTTTCTTAACAATTCCTATCTTGCATAACCTAGTTGCAATAGATCCAACACTTTACAGCTCATGGTCCATTTTTACACGAGGCAAATTTAATTTTGTGTCACGTACGTATCATATTGCTTGATGAAGAAAATTGCCTTCATCAATAGTAACTTCTGTAATAGTCTAACTTGTTTTTAACAGATTGGAGAGTGTGGAGGGAAAACCAGCCGGTAGAACAACGCTCTTGTATGTGTGACATTTTGGAAAATGGCCGGATACACTTTGTGGATCTAATCCAAGTAATCTCATCTTACAGCACTCGAGAATGCGATAACAAACGAAATCTAAATGTGTGTTTGACTTTCCGTTAATTAAACTTAATGTTGATCCACATATATTTAACTTAAGAGTCAAAATCTTACTTCTCTATTAATGTTTTGCATTTGCATCAACGAAACAACACAAACAGGAAACCGAAAAGGCGGGAAGCACACCTAAAAAAGTGGTATGTCTACTTTCCAAATAAAACCAGAAAACCCTAAAAATAGAGCATGTAGCAATTCATGTTTATGCAAAGGCAGAGACTATTTGCGCCTCCCTGTTTTGCTAAGTCCGTCATCTCCTTTTTTAAAAATTCCAACAATGCCCTTAGTAAAAAAAACATAAAAAGGTAATATTTAATTTTTACTTCCCACACACCATCTCCTTCTTCCTCCTCACCCTCCTCCTCACTCTCCTCTTAATCCTCCACTCCTCCACTCCTCCACCCCCAAGCTCTTTTGGGTGATCTCAAGTCAAGAATAGAAGCTTACCCATGTAAGTTTTTACCTTTTTCCGAGTTTTTTTTTCAGCTTTTTTTAGCTTCCATCGCGATTTCGCGACTTTCTGACGTAACTGGATAGTCCCGCCCTTAAAACTGCGGGAATGAAACAAATTACACGCTCCCGTTAACATACGTGCGGACGTGTTAAATTTATACCTTCCGCTAACTTGTTAGCGGAAGTCAAAAAAACTTAGTCATTTCAATCGTCTTAAGTTCTGGTACTGCTACTATCTAAATAAAATTGATTTTCCCGTTAACATACGTGCGGAAGTGATATGTTGGAATAATAGGTCCGCCAGTTAAACTGCGGAAGGCAAATATGTGCTGCCGCATATTAAAGTGCGGACAGAACAAAGTTTTTTAGATTGATTGAGCTTATTTTGTTGATTGCAGCATAATGATACCTGAGGAAGTAAATAGGCCCAATATGGAGATTGTGCCTTCTGTGGATCTTACAAAAGCTTTCACCACTAGCCAAGTAAGTTTTGTTCAATTTAACAAGTTAGGCACTATGTGTAGGTCATGCGATGTATACTTAATTGAGTTTTTAAATGTTGTAGGCTTTTGAATCCTCCAAAGATCTTGTTAATTGGGCCAAAGCTGTAGGTAAAGAGCATGGCTATGTTATTATTATTCAGAAGTCGGACTATGGATCTGACAAAAGGAGGGCCGTGATGACACTAGGATGTGAGCGTGGCGGCAAATATAAACCATCCACATCGGTGTTAAAGCGAAATGGGACTGGAACTAAGAAGTGTAATTGTCCATTCAGGCTAAGGGCAAGGCGTAGTAATAAAAATAAAATGTGGACGGTGCTTGTGCATAGTGGGATCCATAATCATGACACTGCTGAGGTTTTGCAGGGTCACTCATATGTTGGCCGTCTAAATCTAGAGGAAAAGGCGATGGTGGGAGAAATGATTGAAGAAAGGGTCAAGGCCAGTGATATTTTGATTGCTATAAGGAAACACAACCCAACCAACTTGACTAGAATTAAATAGATTTACAATGAGAAGCAAGCATACAACAGGTTGAAGAGGGGATCGTTGACCGAGATGCAACACTTGATGAAGTTGTTGGAAGAACACAAATACGCACATTGGTCCAGGGTGCAGGATGGTACTGATGTGGTCAGATCTTTGTTTTGGGCACACCCTGATTCCATTCACTTATTCAATGAGTTTCCTCATGTTGTGATTCTGGATAGTACATAAAAGACCAATAGGTACAGGATCCCTTTACTTGAGATGGTGGGGGTTACGTCGACAAATTTGACATACTCAATTGCTTTTGCGTACATGCAGAATGAGCAAAAGGATGAGGTTGTTTGGGCTGTGAATAGATTAAAAGACTTGATCATTAATGAGGACAATCTGCCGAAGGTCTTTGTTACAGACAAAGACCAAGTTTTGATGGAAGCATTGGAAACTGTTTTTCCCGCAGCTCGCTGTCTTCTATGTCAGTTTCATGTACTTAAGAGTGTAACTGGCGAGATGAAGAAACTTGTGAAAGACATTGAGACACGTGAAGACATTACTGATAGATGGAATCAGTTGATGTATGCTGCCAACGAGGTTGAGTATGATAAAGCTGTGGGTGCTATGTCGAATACCGGTGAGCTCTGGACTTACATTGAGACTAACTGGTTGCCTTTGAGAAGCAAGTTTGTGAAGTTTGAGATTGATACTTGTATGCACATGGGGTGCACGACAACAAACAGGTAATTTGTTGCTATCCTTCACTTTTTTTACTTCAACTGTAAAATGTTTGGCAAAATGTTTTCTGTTTTTTTTATTTCATGTTTATACCATGCGCAGAGTTGAGGGGGCACACTCAAAGCTGAAGAAACTATTGTCCGACAGTAAGGGTGACTTGGTCATTGCGTGGACTGCGATGAACAAGCTTATTATCATGCAGCATGACAAGATAAAGGAGTCCTTCCAGCTCAGCATATTTGTCACAGAGCATTCTTTGAATGACCCGTTCTATAAGCATTTGCGCGGGTTTGTATCTAGAGCCGCATTGCACATTATTGTTAAAGAGAAGACTCAAATTGGCATGATTGGGGTTGGTGGTATATACTGTGAATGTGTACTTAGGAGAACCCATGGACTACCATGTGCTTGTGAGCTCATGAAGTTTGAATCTGTCCCATTACTTGCAATTCATCCACATTGGAGGAAATTGACTTGGGATTCTTCGGACCGTGACATGGATCCAACATTGGGTTTGAGTTTTGAGTCTGAATTTGATAAATTACGAACCAAGTTCGAGGAGTCTTCTCACGGAGTTAGAATGTCGATCATTGAGAGCCTTAGAATGATTACTTATCCAGAAACGACTTCTATGTGCGCTCCAACAAAGAAGAAAACAAGGGGTAGGCCAATGAGATCCACTAACAAGCCCAAGAAGTTTGCCAAGGGATGTGGTGAGACCTCTACAAAGCGCATTCCTTGTAGATGGGAGACTATTGACAAGGAGTATCCGGGCTCATGGCGTGATAGCAACACGACACCATTACAGGAACCTTCTCCAAAGGTTAGGTCTCAAAAGGCTTCGAAGGCTTCTAAGGCTTCTAAGGCTTCTAAGGTTTCTACGGCTTCTAAGGCTTCTAAGGTACAAAGTCCTCTGATCCGGATGGTGTGTACAAAGAATAAGAAGCCTGTGAGTAGTTACCTACGTCGGCGCTACCTTAAACAAATCCCTGATGAGTTTCATCCATTCGTTGTTGACTTTATAAATGTAAAGGGAGATGGCCACTGTGGATATAGATGTGTTGCATCGTTGAAGGGTCTTGCAGAAGACGATTGACCACTTATACGTAGGGAACTTCTGACGGAGATTGATTCGGATGCTAATATGTACATCAACATGTTTGGAGCCAGCGAGGTTAACCAAATGCGTTTAGCTCTAACAGTTAAGGATACTAAGCCCGTAGGTGAAGACAAGTGGATGATGATACCAAATATGGCCTACCTTATTTCCACAACATATAAGTTCATAGTGTTGACTATTGCTAATACCGGATGCAACACTTTTTATCCGTTAAAGGGAAAGGCGGACCTAGTGGAAGAACACAAATTCATGCCGATTGTGCTTGTCAATAAAGATCATTTCGTTGGGGTAAATCCTTATCCTTTATCCTTCATAATACGTATATGTAAAACCTTATACTTTTATGCTTATACTCTTCTTTGCTTGTAGGTTACTCTTCGTGAAGGCCATCCAATGCCGACCACAGCTCACTTGTGGGCATACAACTGTCACCCGGATGCAAGAAAATGGGAAGAGCCTTACAAAGAGCGCATTGAAGAATACGCGGCTTATCTGAAACAAAAAAATGGAGGATGTAGTGATGATATTATTGACCTTAGTGATGATTAATTATGTTGGATCATTAAGTTGTTTTGTAACGAATTGCTTGTAATTTATATGCGTGTAACGGATGATTACTTTGAACTTTATAACTGTCTCCTTAAAAAGCTTGTGATGCCTCTGGATTGTTATAACTGTCAGGAAATCAGTCTGTGCATGCCTCTGTTATAACTGTCATTAATTTTCATCCTGTCCGCACTTATAACTGCGGTAGGTCATGACGCATCTGTAAGAGGTACTGTAAGCCTCATTAATAGAACCAATTTCCCGTGGTTATAACTGCGGAGGTGTTTTTATTTTCATCCTGTCCGCACTTATAACTGCGGTAGGTCATGACGCATCTGTAAGAGGTACTGTTAGCCTCATTAATAGAACCAATTTCCCGTGGTTATAACTGCGGAGGTGTTTTTATTTTCATCCTGTCTGCACTTATAACTGCGGTAGGTCATGAAGCATCTGTAAGAGGTAGTGTAAGCCTCATTAATAGAACCAATTTCCCGTGGTTATAACTGCGGAGGTGTTTTTATTTTCATCCTGTCCGCACTTATAACTGCGGTAGGTCATGACGCATCTGTAAGAGGTACTGTAAGCCTCATTAATAGAACCAATTTCCCGTGGTTATAACTGCGGAGGTGTTTATATTTTCACCCTGTCCGCACTTATAACTACGGTAGGTGATTTTTTGGCAGAAAACTTTTGGTTCATATAACCATTCCCAATTTTGGTTCATATAACCATTCCCCATTAATAGAACCAATGTATCTCACTATATTTCTAACCATAACATTTGGGCCAGTGATAACATGAATGTATGATGCTAAACAAATTATCCAACAACACATAACAAAATATCTGAAATTATCCAACAAACACATAGTTGCACTATCCAACTAAACATAACAGAAGATCCGAAATTATCCAACAAACACACATAGATGCTTTATCCAACAAAACACATAACAAAAGACCCGAAATTAAACAACATTAAACAACATCATTATCCAACAAAATAAAAGTACAAAGGTCCCTAAATCTAACGCCCAGAATTTGAAGGCCCAGCTCCCGAGTCCCGTCCCCTAATCTTTCTTCCCCTCCCGTGCACTGCTCCCTCGATGATGGTATGCATATTGTGCACCGCATCCCACATCAGTGAACCCGGCGGGGGCGATCCATCTGTCGTCGGATCAACCGCAATGCCAGAGTACAACGCAAGCTCCGCAAACTGGCTCTGAAATGACAATAAATAAGGTCAATATACACATAGGCATACACATAATCGTAATGTAAGCCACATGGAAAAAACAAGTGTCAGTACCTCTAGAAATGCAAAGCGGTCGCCTTTGTACTCATCTGGGACCATGTAAGGGTGTGAGACCTTGATATACCAAGGAGTGTATTCGCCAGTGGTCTGAAAAGGGAAAGCAGCTTCTTCCGACAGATGGTAAATGTGATCATTCCAGTGCGCAAATCGACGATCACACTCCCGGCACGTAACTGACGATGGTGGGGGATCTGGCACATACTGGATCCGGCCAAACTGCCTGATGACTCGATCTAGGAGGTATGGGAATATCATCCCGGCATGCCTGATAAATCCCCTATACAAGGCAACCTGTTCTCATCGTCCTCATCACCAGACTCCTCATCAAACTCCGCCTCGAGGTCAGCACCGACATCCTCCTCAGCCTCCTCCTCACCACTAGTCTCCTCCTCACCACTAGTCTCCTCCTCCGCCTCAGTGTCATCATCCGGCTGATCAGCCATAATCTCATCATCCTGCTGATCCTGTACAGCAGGCTCTTGTTCAGCATTCCTACCCCTTCCTCTACCCCTTCCTCGACCCCTTCCTCTACCCCTTCCTCTATTAGCCTCTTCTGACCGTTTGCGGTTAGAAGCATGAGTGGAGCTACGATCCCGTGGAGCAGTAGGTTCAGTAGAAGGACAACAACACGGGCAGTTTTCCTAGGAGGCCTGAAAATTAAAAATACAAAAATTAATACTCATGCACAACAATTTATTAACATGAACAACAGTTTATTAACATAAACAACAGTTTGCTAACATAAAAAATAATTTATAAACATTCAGAGAAAATTCAGAGAGAATTAAAAAAAAATTGACAGGCTAACCGCACTTAAACTTGCGGTAGGTATAAAAGATTTGACAGGCGTACCGCACTTAAACATGCGGTAGGTATAAAAGATTTGACAGGCGTACCGCACTTAAACATGCGGTAGCCATAAAACCTGTCCGCGGTTTAGAGTGCGGGAAAGTCACGAAACCTCCTCCCATTGCAGAATCAAATCGAGGGACTGAAATTTAACACGAAATACAACCTAAGCCTCGAAAACTTGTAAGAAATAACTTACATTGTTGTTCTTCTTGTGGGTTATGGGTTGTTGTTGTATTTTGTGGGTTACTCCTTCTTGACTTGGTCTCCTTCTTCCTCTTCTACTTCAACTTCTTCTTCTTACTTCTTCTTCTTACTGGTTGTCCTCCTTTCTCTTCCTCTTCTTGACTTGGTTGTGGGTTTGAGAGACTTGATTTTGTGAGGGTTGAAACTTTTGAAATTGGGTGGGAGAGGAAGATGGTATACGGTTGAAAGAGGGGGGAGGGTTTGTAGAGATAAGGTAGTTTTTTTTTTTAAATTTAAATTACTGAAGGGTATTTTAGTCTTTTCGTGTGTTTGGGGATGGCGGACTTAGCAAAAAAGGGGGCGCAAATAGTCTCTGCCTTATGCAAAATTCCCCATAATGAAAAGATACCAATTGCAGGAAGGTGATTGCACAATTATAGTAATTGGATGCCATTGCCAACCTTGATGTCGGTAGGTAGGGCTTTTCGGACTAAGAATTTGGAGCTTAAGGGATGGTGTGTTGGTTAAATTTTTCTAGCTCGTTGGATAAAAAAATAGAATAGGCTCATATGTATGCTCACTTTTAGAAATTGGACCTAACCCATTTCTCATGGCGCAAAGTGCGCTACAGATTTACACCTACTTATCTTGATTGCTTGCTCAGGTTGGGGGACAAATATTCATGGTTCATGTTGTCCAACTTAATTTGATCATGCACTGTACTGCATGCTGGTACCATTATGGTATATTGGTCTTCCTTTATTTTAACCTTTGACCAATAATTCCGCATTTAAACGACAACTTTCCCTTTAATACGGAAATTAATAATGTAATACTCCTTTTGGAAGGCCATTATGGTTCAACTTAGGGAAGGTATAAAGGAAAAATAGATGCTAGGAGGGCTTTAATTTACTCCTCTTAAATGGGCCATCTCTATCAAGGTGATCTACGTAGTTGTTAGAAAATTGAGTTGCTGAGTGTCTGCAACGTCTAATATCTTGTGAAATTCTAATGTATAGGTAACAACAAATTGCATGATGAAATATTTTTTCCCTATAGATTTGGTTAAGTTATCGGAGGATCTTGCATCTTAAAATGTTTCAATGAATCCAAATCTAGAAATAGTTGGACGAATCAATTTATTTTATACGTTTTTCAATGAAATAAAAGTTTGGGTGGGTTCTGTTAACAATAGTAATATAAAGAAATAAATGAGAGGGAGAAGAGAGAACACCAAAACGGCTATAGGATTACATCGTGAATACAGGTTACAATAGAAAACTACATAATGAATATAAATAGAAAAATATTCAAATGCTAAAAGACTATGCTACTCTTAAAACCTAAATAATATAATAAACTTATATTCTCTAACATCCTCCCTCAAACTCACGATGCGACAAAACGAAGCATCGAGAGTTTGTCAATCTTTTATTGGAAGCGGAAGTACCAAATCTAAAGTGGAAGCATCATGTTCACCTCTTGCAAATTTTTCAGATTCAATCGCCACACCGGAGAGCCAACCAAGACAATCTTTCAACAAGGCCGAACAAACCAATGCAATCCCTCAACGGGGCCAAACTAATCAATGCAATCCCTCAACGGGGCCAAACAAACTACTGCAATCCCTCAAAGAGGGCCAAAACAAAAAAGAAGAAGATTCAATCATATCACTGCCATTTGCAATGACATGCCAAAAGGGAGGAAGAAGAACAATCATACCAATAACCAAAATTCACACACCAACAAACCACCTAATGCAAAACCAAATCTTAACTTCAACCGAACCAATATATCTCAACTCCAAAACCGCAACAGTCTCATGTGCCAACACCTTCTTTGAATCAACCAAGACAAAACCTTTCAAATGCCAAGACTTCATAACAAATTCCAAAATAGCAAATGGAAGCATCAATATATACTATAGTCAATTGCACCTTCACCATATACACACGCTCTGCTTTTACGATCACTCACAATTCCACAATTTTATCTTTCAAATTTCAATCTTGCACCCAACACTTAAATAAAAGTAAACTATTCTTAATTAAAAATTAAGTGCAACGTGCAGGCCCACACACACACAATTTAGCAAACCGTCAAACCCAAAATCTTTCTCTATGTGTTTGTTGTTTTCCTTCTCCTCATGTGCGCCGCTTCGTGATAATTTCTTTTCCCTTCAATTTCAATTCCTCCAACTAGGTTTAACGATCAAAACACCACAATAGATCCACCGAACAACAACCCACACACAAATCCAACCGCGGTCACAGCAAATCAGATCGAACCACCACGAGACTTTCAAGGATCGGAACCAGCTCTGATACCATATTAGAAATTGGGAGGCATATACTCAACCACAAAAGCTAGCTCAAGAGTTGAGGTTTGCCCTACCCCATATAAAGGCTATCTATGCTCTATCTCTAGCCAATGTGGGACTTCTAACACACCCCCTCACGTCCAGGACTAAACAACTTGGAACGTGGGATCAACAACAACGGGTGCCCCAAATATGAGAAGTCTCCACAACAAACAACAAATGGATCTAGGATAGACTCTGATACCATGTTAACAATAGTAATACAAAGAAATAAATGAGAGGGAGAAGAGAGAACACCAAAACGGCTATAGGATTACATCGTGAATACAAGTTACAATAGAAAACTACATAATGAATATAAATAGAAAAATATTAAAATGCTAAAAGACTATGCTACTCTTAAAACCTAAATAATATAATAAACTTATATTCTCTAACAGGTTCGACTCCGATCAATATATTACAGGTTAGAGTATGCCTCGAGGGTCATAGGTCATTGACACAATTTGTTTATCAACGCAATTCTTACATGAACGACCTATCAAAAAAAAAAATCTTACATCAACAGTGAGAATCATATATATAATTTTTTAAAGTCAAGTGATTCGTCTTTATACCAAAGCTTACTGGAGAGGGTGGAACATGTGAAAATATTGGCCAGCTTGAAAACACTCAGTCTACTTAGAGCATCTCCAATGAGGGTTGCTTAATTCAGTTGGAGCACTTAAGCAACGTTGCTAATTTTGGAGCACCATTGGTGCAACATGACATTGCAGTATTGTCACAAAAAAAAATCATGACATTGCAGTCTGGTTGATTAAATTTAAGCAACGATTGCTTATTCTCTTTTTTCTTGCTTTTTGACTAAAAAATTATATTTTCTCTTTCATTTATTAACTTGAATAGTGTCATAACCTTGAAATAATATAAATATAAAATATATGAGGAATAATGTGACCCAACCAAAAGTAAAATAAACAACCGTGGTTCGAGAGAATTCTGCTTGGATTGCTTAAATCTTATGTGGCAGTTTGGACCCACCAGAATAGTGTTTAAGCAACCCAACTAGCAATCATGCATTGGAGATGCTCTTAGTGGGTATGAGTCATCAAAACTTTTTAATTGAAAGGTTCCTAGACAAAGATATCATTTACCTTGTCTATTAAACTAGCAAGAACTGCAGTAAGGTTGTTGTTGCTAACATCCATCTGGGAGTAGAGTTGGTCTTGTCTTATAGACATGGCAGAAAGATCTCTAGCCATGGTAGTCGACATCTATTTAGTGGTGAGCAAATCTTCTAGAGGAGGCATGAGGGAGAAAATAAAAGCATCAATTGGCAGAGGTGAGTTTCTGCCCCCTACTCCAAGAACTAGAAACCCTAAAATTTGAAAGAAAGATAATAAAAAACTTTATTGAGCTCTCACTCAATTTTCTTCATAATTTCAAAAAAGAAGGGCAACATACAACAAAATTTAACGAGTTTTAATAAGTTCGCACCCTTATTTTCTTACATCTTATTTTCACTCACTATCTCTTCCTTTCGCCTTTTTTATCACATCATCTATCATATTTGAATTTTCTTTATTACTACTTTGTTGAGAATTTAAGTGTGAGTTGGAGTCTCACATTGGTTGAGTATGGGTGAAGAGAATACTTTTTTTGATAGGCCAACTCATTGCATTCAAATATAGCACAAGGGATGATATCCTAAATAGAATAGAGAAGAAAAGGCTTTATAAGAGATGACTCATAGACCTAATGCCTTAAGGTTTTGGGTAGAGCTGTCCAAACATATTTGGCCCGCCCCGAAACCGACCAAACCACTTTTTTTTTTTGCACTTTCGGGAGGCAGAACCGGTTTGGTCGGTTTTGTCGCCTAAAGCCACCACTATCTGAAACAAACCTAGCTCACTCTTTATTCTCTCCAGTAGCCGCCTCTGCCTCTTCTCTCCTTCTCTTCTCACTCAAACCCTAAAGCCACATCTTTTCTCCCTCTCCTCTCACTCAAACCCTAGAGTCGTCGCCACACCATTCGACATTTTTTCTCTTTTTCCCAACCATTGCAATGCAACCGCTCCATCCACCTGACCTCTCTTCCACCATCGCCAAACATCACGGCCTCATGCTCAAAATCTGTGCTCCACCGCCCATTGTCTCTTGATTGGAAGAACCCATGGTCCACCGACACTGCTGGTTCCATCGAGAAGCATCATGAGGCTGGTGATCATGCTCCGCCGCCACCGATTCGAAGAGCCCCTACTCCATCACCACTGTTGCTCTCTCCGTCACGAGCAACAACCATAGAAGAGGGTGATGAAGATGGGATTTGAGGCATGCAAGAAGATGAAGATGAAGATGGGGATCTGGGTTTTTTATCTATAATTTTTAAACAATTTTCTTTGTTTTTTCTCTGTTGCTGTGAATGGATCTGTAATGTTGATCTTCTTTTTCTAGTATCTAGATTTTTTTATCTGTTCTTATGGATTTGTTTGTTCCCTAATCTTCTTCTTTCTTTTTTATTGGCGATGATTTTCTCGATTCACCACCCGACGAACCCACCCGGAAGAATCGCCACCCGACCAAACCGTATCCGCACCACCCGAAGCCATTGAACGGACGGTGGCGGGCCTGGTGGTTTGGTGTTCTTCACCCATTTAAAATCGGAGTTTGAGCCCGAACCGCCCGATAGACACCCCTAGTTTTGGGTTAAGATGTGACGTCGATATCTCTTGTTGTCTTGCTCCTTAGCCCATGGGTGCTCCGCTGTCTCTGTCATGAAGTGGTTTTAGAGCTCATGGTTCGTGAGACCATGATAACGACTCATTCTGTTGAAAGTCTTCCTAGTAGTGTGGTTAGGCAGCGGGTTCCATTGACGCAACAAACAACAGTACAAGGGTGGATAGCTTTCGCTGAGGGAGCCATGATAATGTGGTGAATCGCACTTGAGGGGAGATTGTTGAGAATTCAAGTGAGTTGGAGTCCCATATTGATTGAGTATGGGTGAAGAGAAGACTTTGTAAGAGATATGACTAATAAACCTAATGTCTTAAGGTTTTGGATTAAGATATGACATTGATTTAGTATCTTACTTCTCGACTCATAGACTCCCCTCTCCCAACATATTCCTATATTTTATCAGGTTGAAAGTATGTATGAATTATTTTCCAAATTTAATATACACATACTCCAATCATGAATTAGCATGTTGCTCCCGATTTAACCTTAAAAGGAGTCGAATAGTAGGTATATATGTCCCTAAGAAAAGACGTCAATTAGAACAAAAGGGACTCTTAATTTCTTTGGCTTTGAATAAAAGGGTCCCTTCAATAACCTTTCTGGTTCAATTTAAGGCACTTTTTCTTTTTTCGTGAAATAGAGTGAAAAAAAGTTACACACTTCCTGTCTTTCCGTTTTAGTGATGGAGAAGAATAGAAGGCAAATTACTAAGATGCACCAAGAAATTGTCCATGCTTTCTCTGATATATCTCCATCTTAATCAGAGGTACAACTGTACAAGCATCTATACTATAATCGTGGTGTATATGTGGTCATGCTTTCAGTTTATTTGTTCTCCATTTATATGGGTTTTTTATCAACATTTATGACACCCACCGTTCCTACAAAGGATTTCCCAATAACTACCCCATGAGAATATATCTCATACCCTTTTCCGTACGCATGAAAATAAAATTTCCTACTAGACACTGACTCAATTTTGATGAAGACTAAATAAAAAACACTGCAATTAGGTCTTAGAAATATACTACAAAGGCTTAATTAAGCAAGTTTTATAAGAGCATCTCCAATGTTAGTTCTTAATTCTTAATTCTTAGCACTAGTGAGAAAGTGACTTGTTTGCTTTGAATTAATTACGAGGTGGCTGTTTGTTTAATTTTCTGCTTTGAATTGGAGGCTATTTGGAGGTGTTGGTGATTTTATCTTCTCGGTGGTAGCATGATTGGAATGTGAAGGTATGAAAAACGGTAGAAAGGGGGGGTTTGAATAACGTTTTCAGTACAAAACTACCACCTTAAAGATTTTAACAAATCTTTT
Organism: Lotus japonicus; assembly: GCF_012489685.1. Classification (NCBI taxonomy): domain Eukaryota; kingdom Viridiplantae; phylum Streptophyta; class Magnoliopsida; order Fabales; family Fabaceae; genus Lotus; species Lotus japonicus. The sequence continues at coordinate 108,148,227 of NC_080041.1, read as the reverse complement.
CGAGAACTAAGTGCAAAAGATAGAGATAGAAAAGCACACAAGGATTTTATCCTGGTTCACTTGATAAATCACTCAAGCTACTCCAGTCCACCCGTTAAGGTGATTTCTTCCTTCTTAGAATGAAGGCAATCCACTAATCAGGTAAGAGTTACAACTGCACTTGAAACCTACAAGTGACTAACAATTACACTGACTTAGCTCACACTAAGATTCACTCTCTTAGTCTTCTCTAGGATCCGATCAACCTTGATCTCCTAAAGGAAAATCAAACAACTGTTTGAGGTTGGTGTTTACAAGGGTTTGCTTCTGAATAAGCTGAGTGTAAACTAAAATAAATTACAAGATGAAAGAAAGCTTAGAATATATCTTGCGCGTGTGTATTGCTTCTTGTATATTTTTTTTTCTTCTTCTTGCCGCTTCTTTCAATCTTCAGCCTCTATATATACTCCAAGGATTAGGGTTGAGCGTTGCATGGGAAATGCTACCGTTGGAGGGCAGTTCTGGAAAATCCAGCTTCTGCTGTGGCTGAGAACGTTAGGTAGGTCGTCAGGAAGGTACACTTGCTTTTGTACTTGGATAGCGACTTGACCTTTTAACCTAGGAGACTTCTGATCAGAGGAATACTTCATATTGGAACTTGTGAAGCCGGTTGATCAGAGTCAGAGGGAAAGCACAGATCCTCTGACCATTGTATCTTCTGATTCTGAACTCAGAGGGAAGAACATGGCCTTCAGAGTTTCTTGCTTCTGGACTTCAGAGTTTCCACTATTCAGCTTCTGGATCTTCAGAGTCTTCTACACCATCGGAACATCTGAACCTTCAGTGTTTCTTGGTTGTCAGAACTTCTGGATCATCAGAGCTTCTAGCGACTGAGTCCTCATCAGAGTTTGTATAGCTTCAGATCTTCTGAAGCTTTTCCACTGTTCATACTGAACATGGTGAATGCGAAAGCGTTGCTTGGGTTACCCTTTATACACAGTGCTTCTGATTTGTGTGAAATTGAGTCAGGGTCAGAGCCTGTAAATAGCACACTCAGAAAAACACGTTAGAGTACCACAATTGTTCATATCAAAAGGTTAACTTGTAATCATCAAAACATAGAGTTGTACTACTAGATCAAAACTTGATCTTACAATCTCCCCCTTTTTGATGATGACAAAACTAAGATTTTTGATGAACAATTCTTAAACATTAAACTGAATTCACTCAGAGTTTAGAGATATAGAATAAGACTTATCCTGATGTGAATAGTTTATCTTGCTCATTCTGAATTCAAGTCACTGCTTGATTCTGAGCTTAGCTCCCCCTGAATCTAATACTTGATGAAAACGTTAGTAAAGTCTAGATTCTGAGCTAAATCATATAAGAGTTCAGAGTGAAAAGCTTATGACATAGATGAAAAACGAATAATCAGAGCGCATAAGTGATCAGAGTCATGGACAAGGTATCAGAGTCTTGGGTATCAGAGTCAACTTAGAATCACTTCAGAAGAAGTGAAATGTATTCCTTGTATTTGCCCAGTGACACATCTATGGTCATGAAGGTGGAACTCTTAAAATCTCCAAAAGAAAAATAAGTCACACTAACACATCTTACACATCAAAAACTGGGTTTACTCCCCCTTTTTGTCATAAGCAAAAAGCTTGGGGTGTGAAAAACTTAGCTTGAAGTACAAGGTACTTCCCCCTTAGAGAAGGTCTAAGTTGAAAGAAAATGAAGACGATGTAAGAATCTGAGTGAGGCGATAATAAATAGAAGAGTTAATGCAAGGGATGAACGTTTACCACCGGTCAAGTGAGGAAATAGAAGGGTCAGTTACCAAGTACTTAACCTCGAGAAACTGTAAGAGCATTAACTTTCAGAGAGAAAGTGAAGCCTATAAAAACGTTGGAGAGAAAGGTAAGCTTCACACCTCGAATAATATTCAGAGAAAAGAAAAAAAAATAGCATCATACAGAATGGCATTAGAAGAGCTCAGAAGGAAGGCGTTTGAGGAAGATATGTTCCTCAATATTAGGCATCCCGATGGTACAAAGACCATACAAGAGCTGACGAAGACACTGCTTGAAGAAGATCTTGGTCCAGAGATGGAGAAAGATCTGAAGGAGTTCCTCTGCTTCGTGGAAGAGATTCAGGAGCTTTGCCAGCGGGAGCTGAATCTGCTGGAAGAGAAGGAGACTGTGGAAAAGAGACTCAAGACGACAGAAGATAGTCTAGAAAAAGATAAGCTGAGCATCAAACTCGGCAACATAGAGTGTGCATTGGATCGTCTGGAGAAGGAAAGAGTGGAGCAGCGCCAAGAATGCAGAAGAATGAGGAAGGATCCTCCATTCTAGATATAGGGAATAATGTATGATGGAAAGAATTATGATGTAAACATAGAACAATTATGAATAAAACAGGTTTTGCAAACATATGTGACACAAATATATATAGATATATGCATATAGAATCACAAATGAACAAATTAAAGTAAGTAAATAAGCAGAGTTTAAATAAAACAACGTTAAAAAAAGGAAAAGGAAGAAAAAGAAGAGATCCTAAAAGACTAAGATTTGTCAGTACGGCGCAGAAGTTCCATCATCATGTGCTTCATCTCAATCAGCATGGATTCATGAGTGTCAAGACGTTGTTCCATGATGTCGAGTCTGGATGAGCTTGTCGGAGTAAGGGGTCTGCCTCTTGGATAGGATTGGCCAAGATAGGTTCATCTGGGTCAACTAGACGTTCAGGTCTAGGGCCAGGATATTGCCTAGGGCTTGGACAGGTAAGGTAATATTCTTCCAAGGCAGATACCTTCTCTTTCCTAACCTCCATGAATTTTCTAAGTGATTCAGAGGTATTGGAGGGAGGAGAGTCAATGACATTGATGGGGAAGGATACAGGTGTGAAGGCTGATGAAGAGTCTGTATCCGTGGTTCTGACAGCAGGACGTGCTGATGCTCTGGGAGCAGAGTGATCAGACGTTCTGGGTTGTGGATCTGTTGGTTTGGGTTCTGGTTGGTTGGGGATGATGGGTTCAGAAGGTAATGGGTCGTATGGAATGGTAAGGAGAGAGGTTGGATCTTCTGACCTAGAGGGTTGGTTCTGAAGCAAATTCCAGAGTGGTGCTTCAGTAGGAGAAGGTTGAAAGAATGAAGATCTTGGGGAATGTGGTGGAGAGGTGGTTTGTGCGGCTGGCTGGGATTCATGAATAGGAGTGAGGGGATTTGAAGAGTGTTGGAGTAAGGCAGAAATTGGGAGTGCATCAAATAAATTCAAATCATCATCAGAGGTAAGTGCAGGCTTACTTGTATGTGCTGATGATCGAGTCACTCTGGCAGGAGGTTCAGTCCTTCTGACCTCTGCAGCAGCTGGTTCCACCCGAGTAGGCTTCACCACAATTCTGACTTTCTTCTGCTTCTTCTTTGGAGGACCATCCTCACTATCATCACCATCATCATCATCAGGCTTGCTCTTCGCCTTCTTGACCAGAGGGACATCAGATTCCTCTGAGGATTCGTCCAGAACCATCTTCCTCTTGGTTTTCTTCTTGGGAGGAGAAGGAAACTCTGGAGCTGGTGGAAGTCTGCTGACGAAATCATCAAGGTCAATCTCGAATCCTTGAGCCCTGAGGTCTTCAACATAGCATCTGATGGCTTCAGGATGGTCTGCTTGAGTCCACAGAGGGTAGTCATTCAGAGGCATTCTTCTTCCTCTGATCTCAGAAGATGTGTCCTCATGAGCAGGAGCAATCTTCTTCTGGACCAAACCCATCTTCTTCAGAGAGTTGGCAGTGAAGACATCGCTAACAATTGTGCTCAAGTCCTCTGTGCAACCAGCATTGATCAAATCTTGCACCAAGTTGCTTTCAATGAGAAAGTCTGAGATCAGCCTCCCAAAAGGGATATATTTGATGGCTGACTTGATGGAGGAGGTGGTGCGAGACTTCCGGATGCATTCCTTCAAATAGGAGAACAGGAAGTAGGGAAGGCAGATCTTCTCCTTGTCTTGAATGAAGAACAGCATCGCCTTCTGATTGAAGTTGATGTAGTCTGGAGAACTGCCCTTTGGTCGTTGATTGATGCAGTTGAGCAGGATCTTGTGCCAGACCCTGAGTTTGGGTTGAAGGTCCATCACTTTGTAGCTCGTCTTGCCCGGTTTGAAGGTGGTGTACAGGGCCTTGTTGACGATGTCCTTGGTTCTAGGTTTCAGCTTCGATTCCGTCAGTGAGAACCGATACCCATGAGCAGTTTCTGCACCTAGCAGATTCACGAATGACTTCTCCGTGATGATGATCTTCCTACCCAGTATGTAAGAGACCACCTGAGTGTCATCACAGTCGGCGTGCTTCCAGAATTCCTTTACCAGCTTCTCATACACCGGTCCTCGAAGTCGATTGAAGTAGTTTCCCCAACCTTGAGCTTGGACTTCAGGACGGAGATCAAACCCATTTGCAGCCAAGTTGTCGAGGTTGAATCTCCATTCTGCCAGGACTTGGAGTTCCTCAGGAGGAAATACACAGTGAACGGCACAACCCCGTTCTGCAATAGGAACAATCTCCTCTTGAGCTTGAGCTTGTTCTTGTGCTGGGTTCTCAGAGCCCCGTTGACCCGTTGCCAAACCGACTACCATGTGAGGGAACTGAGGTGCATCTGCAGTAGATCTTCTGGTTTGTCTCACCATTTTGAAGAGGTTGAAGGTTTGAGGTAGAAGATGAAGTTTGAAGGATGAAGAGAGATCGAGAGAGAAATCACGAAGGAGGCAGTTTTGAAAAGCAGGGAGTGCGAGAGTGAAAACCGGAAGTGAGAGAGAACGTGTGTGTATAGTGGGTTTTATCAAATAACCGTTGTTGATTCAAAAAGCACTTTAAGATCAACGGTTGAAAATTAAAGATAGACAGTAACAGTAAAATACACAATCACACACAGGAGATAAGCATATCTACACGCAATCACAACAGACTGTCACACGGGCACAAGGAACTATGCATCAGAAATTCTGACGCACGTGTTGTTGTCTCAGCTTCAGAGTCAGTACCAGTGGGCACACACACTCTGATTGAGTTACCTTCTGGACTAGACATCTTCTGATCAAGAAGTATCATAGTCAGAGGTTCTGATCTATCTTCACTCTGGACAAAAGTCCATGTTTAGATTTTTCAGAATAAAATTAAATCTATCTTCAGCTAAGGGCTTTGTAAAGATATCTGCCCATTGATGGTCAGTATCAACAAACTTCAGAAGAAGTACGCCCTTCTGCACATAATCTCTAATGAAGTGATACTTTACCTCAATGTGCTTTGCCCTTGAATGCAAGATAGGATTCTTGCTCAACGAAATTGCAGCAGTGTTATCACAATAGATTGGGATATTGCTCTCAAGGATCTGATAATCCTCCAGCTGATGTTTCATCCAGAGCATCTGAGTGCTGCATATTGCTGCTGAGATATATTCTGCCTCTGCAGTTGATAGAGCAATGGTTGATTGCCTCTTGCTTGCCCATGAGACTAGATTGCTTCCCAGAAATTGACAATTTCCAGAAGTACTTTTTCTCTCTGTTCTATCTCCAGCATAATCAGCATCACAATAACCTGAAAGCTTATACTCTGATGTTTTCTTATACATCAAGCCAAGGTTAGTGGTGCCTTTCAGATACCTTAGGATCCTCTTAACAGCAGTTAAGTGGGTTTCCCTTGGATCTGATTGGAAACGAGCACATAAATGAACACTAAATAATATGTCTGGCCTAGATGCAGTTAAGTACAGAAGTGAACCTATCATGCCACGGTAGAGCTTCTGACATACTTTACCACTTATATCTTCTTTTTCCAGAATGCATGTTGGATGCATTGGAGTCTTGGCCACTGTAGATTCCAGCATATTGAACTTCTTCAGAAGTTCTTTAGTGTACTTGCTCTGATGGATATATGTTCCTTCTGGTGTTTGATCAACTTGTATTCCCAGAAAGTACTTTAATTCTCCCATCATACTCATCTCAAATTCAGCCTGCATCATCTCAGAAAATTCTTTGCATAGAGATTGATTAGCAGAACCAAATATAATATCATCAACATAAATTTGCACAATTAAGATATCATCTTTATAAGTCTTGCAAAAGAGAGTTGTATCTACTTTACCCCTTACAAACTCATTCTCCAGAAGGAATGAGCTAAGTCTCTCATACCATGCTCTGGGAGCTTGCTTCAGACCGTAGAGTGATTTCTTCAATTTGAACACATGGTCTGGTTTCTTTTCATCTTCAAAACCTGGGGGTTGATGAACATAGACTTCCTCTGAGATATAACCATTTAGGAAGGCACTCTTTACGTCCATCTGATGTAGAACTATGTTGTGATTTACTGAGAAAGAAATCAATAGTCTGATTGCCTCCAGTCTTGCTACTGGAGCAAATGTTTCAGTGTAGTCTATTCCTTCCTGCTGGCTGTAGCCTTGAGCAACTAGCCTTGCCTTGTTTCTGACTACATCTCCTTTCTCATTTAGCTTGTTTCTGAATACCCATTTCGTTCCAATAACATGGACATTCTCAGGCTTCTTCACTAAGCTCCAAACATCGTTCTTGGAGAATTGATTCAATTCTTCTTCCATGGCCAGAATCCAATCCTTGTCCTGAAGAGCTTCATCTATGGACTTGGGTTCAATTAAGGACACCAATCCTTTCAGACTCAGCAAGGTCTCTTCAGAAGGTCTGAAGGCAGATCTGGTTCTGACTGGTTCATCTTTGTTGCCCAGAATCAATTCCTTAGGATGAGCTGCAGTGATTCTGCTCTTCTTCAGAGTTTGTGAGTTAGAGGGACCAGCTTCTTCCTCTGGTTCATCTTCCTCTGGCTCAACTTCCTCTGGAGCTTTGCCTTTGTCAGAAACATTAATGCTTAAATCTGCAAACTTTTCAACTAGCTTTGACTGGTCAGAGTCAAGCTTATCATCAAATCTAACATGAATAGATTCTTCAATAGTCTTAGCATCAGTATTATAAAATCTAAAACCTTTAGATCTATCAGAATAACCAAGTAATAGACACTTAGAAGATTTAGCATCAAATTTATGCAATCTATCCTTAGTATTGAGAACATAACAAACACAGCCAAAAGGATGAAAATAGGAAATGTTGGGTTTTATGTTCTTCCACAATTCATAAGGAGTCTTATTCAGAATTGGTCTCACAGAGATTCTGTTCTGAATGTAACATGCTGTATTTACTGCCTCTGCCCAAAAGTGCTTAGCCATGCCAGTTTCTTGGAGCATGGTTCTAGCCATCTCCTGAAGAGTTCTGTTCTTCCTCTCAACAACACCATTTTGTTGAGGAGTTCTGGGACAAGAGAAATCATGTGTAATTCCATAGGAATCAAACAGACTCTCAAACTTGTCATTCTCAAACTCTCCACCATGGTCACTTCTGACACGCACAATTCTACAAGCCTTCTCGTTTTGCACTTGAGCAATGAGGGTAGAGAACACAGCATGAGACTCATCCTTGCGGGTTAGAAACTTTACCCATGTCCAGCGGCTATAGTCATCAACGATAACCATCCCATATCTCTTGCCACCTATAGACTCAGTTTTCACTGGTCCAAACAGGTCGATATGCAGAAGTTCTAACGGCCTTGAGGTTGAGACAACATTCTTTGCCTTGAAAGGGACTTTTGTGAATTTGCCTTTCTGACATGCTTCACAAAGAGCGTCTGAAGCGAACTTCAGATTGGGTAAGCCCCTGACAAGGTTTAGCTTGCTCAGCTGAGAAATCTTTCTCATACTGGCATGCCCTAACCGTCTATGCCATACCCACTGCTCTTCATTAACAGACAGAAGGCACTTCACATTCTGAGCCTCCAACTCAGATAATCTGATCTTATAAATGTTGTTCTTCCTCTTGCTGTTAAACAGAACAGAGCCATCGATCTGACTTACAGCCCGGCAGGACTTTTGATTGAATATAACATCATAACCCTTGTCAGCTAATTGACTTATAGACAATAAGTTATGTGTTAAGCCGTCTACCAATAAAACATTATCAATGCATGGACTACTATCTACACAAATAGTACCAGTACCAATAATTTTACCCTTTTCATTTCCTCCAAAGCCAACTTCGCCTCCAGGCTTAAGTTTCAGCTCTCGGAACATACGCTTTTCTCCCGTCATGTGACGCGAGCATCCACTGTCCAGATACCATGATTGGTGTTTCAGTGGAGCTATCAAGGATATCTGCAACATAGATAATCTTGTCCTTAGGTACCCACTTTCTGGGTCCTCTTTTGTTAGTTACCCCAAAGGTTCTGATCACCTTGGGTGTCTCAACATGATATTTTAAAGGAATATTTGCATGATATTTAGTCATAGAGAAAGATCCCTTTTTAAGAGGGTTTTTAGCAACTTCAGCAGGTACAGGATCAGGCAATATGGTACCAGAGGGAACAAAGCATTCATACAAGGATTTAGCTTTAGACACCGAAGGCTCATTTCTAATTGGTTTAGAATAGCCAATGCCATGCATTCCATTTCTGCTTACACCATAGATCATTGAAGCCATTAAGCTTCTATCTACGCTTTTAGCCAGGAATCTTTGAAAAGATTTTTCATACTTAGATTCATGCTTACTATCAGAGGCATCGCAGGCAATAACTTCTTCTAACTTTGCAATTTGATTCTTAAGCACAGAGTTAGAATTAACTAAAGCATGGTTATCATTTTTCAAATCAGATATAATTTTCTCATGTTCAGAAGGAGTTTTAGAACCAGCAGATAAGTTCTTTTTCAGCTTCTTATGCTTAGACAACAAGGAGTTATACTTATCCATGATATCAGACAAAGCATGTTTCAGTTCAGAGGTAGAGAAGGAAGCAAATACCTCATTTTCATCGTCAGAGTCTGGATCTCCTTCTGATTCTGAGTCAGAGTCAACAGCTTCCTTTGACTCTGTTCCTTTGTCTTTGACAATAGCCATGAGTCCTTGGACTTCACCATCAGAGTCAACATCCTCTGACTCTGATTCATCGAATGTCACCATCAGACTCTTCTTGGTCTTGAAGTGCTTCTTTGGCTTCTTGTCCTTCTTCAATTTTGGACAGTCACTTTTGTAGTGCCCTGATTCTTTGCACTCAAAGCAAGTGACTTCCTTGATTGATGACTTCTTCTGACCTGAGGATTCAGACTTTCCTCTTGCCTTTCCAGAGCCTTTGAACTTGCTCTGCCTGTGCTTCCAGATGCGGTTGAGTCTCTTGGAGATCAGAGTCAGCTCATCTTCATCAGAATCTTCTGATGCTTCTTCAGATTCTTCTTCTTCAGCTTGAAGAGCCTTTGACTTCTCAACCTTAGCCTTTTCAGATTTGGATTTCAAGGCTATGGACTTTTTCCTCAGATCTTGCATCTCTGAGCGCTTCAGCTCATGGCATTTCAAAATGCTGATGAGTTCTTCTAAACTCATATTCTCAACATCTCTCGTGAGCTCTATTGAAGTCACCAAAGGCATCCAACTTTCAGGAAGACACCTGATGACCCTTATGACGTGATCTTTTGTTGTGTAGCTCTTGTTGAGAGGACGTATGCCAGCTACAAGCAGTTGAAATCTGGAGAACATTTCTTCAATGGACTCATTTGGCTCCATGATGAAGGATTCATACTTTTGGATCAAAGACAATGCCTTTGATTCTTTGACTTTCTTGTTTCCTTCATGAGACATCTTCAGAGAATCAAAAATGCCTTTAGCAAACTCACGATCTGTAATCTTCTGGTACTCCTCATAGGAGATAGCACTTAGAAGAATTGCTCTTGCTTTATGATGTTGTGAGTACAGCTTCTTTTGATCTGCAGACATCTCTGACCTTGGGATCTTTTTGCCATCTGCATCAACTGGACGCTCATAGCCATCCACAATAATATCCCAGAGATCTGCATCGAAACCCAGAAAGAAACTTTCCAGTCTATCTTTCCAATATTCGAACCTTTGACCATCGAACATAGGAGGCTTTGCGTTGTAACCATCTCTTTGAGTTTCACTGGTGGTGGCAGCCATTGTTTTTCACACCGGCCCGGATCACTGAACACTGTTAGGTGTGGTAATCAGAACTTGCGCTCTGATACCAATTGAAGGTATGAAAAACGGTAGAAAGGGGGGGTTTGAATAACGTTTTCAGTACAAAACTACCACCTTAAAGATTTTAACAAATCTTTTCGAGAACTAAGTGCAAAAGATAGAGATAGAAAAGCACACAAGGATTTTATCCTGGTTCACTTGATAAATCACTCAAGCTACTCCAGTCCACCCGTTAAGGTGATTTCTTCCTTCTTAGAATGAAGGCAATCCACTAATCAGGTAAGAGTTACAACTGCACTTGAAACCTACAAGTGACTAACAATTACACTGACTTAGCTCACACTAAGATTCACTCTCTTAGTCTTCTCTAGGATCCGATCAACCTTGATCTCCTAAAGGAAAATCAAACAACTGTTTGAGGTTGGTGTTTACAAGGGTTTGCTTCTGAATAAGCTGAGTGTAAACTAAAATAAATTACAAGATGAAAGAAAGCTTAGAATATATCTTGCGCGTGTGTATTGCTTCATGTATATTTTTTTTTCTTCTTCTTGCCGCTTCTTTCAATCTTCAGCCTCTATATATACTCCAAGGATTAGGGTTGAGCGTTGCATGGGAAATGCTACCGTTGGAGGGCAGTTCTGGAAAATCCAGCTTCTGCTGTGGCTGAGAACGTTAGGTAGGTCGTCAGGAAGGTACACTTGCTTTTGTACTTGGATAGCGACTTGACCTTTTAACCTAGGAGACTTCTGATCAGAGGAATACTTCATATTGGAACTTGTGAAGCCGGTTGATCAGAGTCAGAGGGAAAGCACAGATCCTCTGACCATTGTATCTTCTGATTCTGAACTCAGAGGGAAGAACATGGCCTTCAGAGTTTCTTGCTTCTGGACTTCAGAGTTTCCACTATTCAGCTTCTGGATCTTCAGAGTCTTCTACACCATCGGAACATCTGAACCTTCAGTGTTTCTTGGTTGTCAGAACTTCTGGATCATCAGAGCTTCTAGCGACTGAGTCCTCATCAGAGTTTGTATAGCTTCAGATCTTCTGAAGCTTTTCCACTGTTCATACTGAACATGGTGAATGCGAAAGCGTTGCTTGGGTTACCCTTTATACACAGTGCTTCTGATTTGTGTGAAATTGAGTCAGGGTCAGAGCCTGTAAATAGCACACTCAGAAAAACACGTTAGAGTACCACAATTGTTCATATCAAAAGGTTAACTTGTAATCATCAAAACATAGAGTTGTACTACTAGATCAAAACTTGATCTTACAGAATGGACTTCTAGTTTCTTATTCGTTGGAGGCTATGCAATTGGAAGGGCTGGTATTTGGTTCTGGGGTGGTTTTTAGGATGGGGTTTATAACTTATTGTAAACTTCCTTGGAATTTCCTCTTGACTTTATAAAATGAGTATTCTTTTTCCTTTCTAGGTTTTTCCAAGGGGATTTTATCCTAGTAAGGTTTTAATGAGGCTCATTTTATATTGTCCTTTCTCAAGGAAGTGGGGGTGGGTAGTTTTGGTCTTTGTAGGGTTGTTGTCTTGTATTTTTTCTTTTATCTAGCTTGTTGTTTTCTTTATCTACCATCTTGTATTGGGTTGAAGTACCCCTTGTACTTCTATTCAATATAATTTCATTGCTTATAAAAAAAAACTATTCATGTGGGTTCGTACTGCCATATGTGCTTAAGCAACTCTCAAACAATTTTGCTCTAAGAGCATCTCCAATGGGAGTCTCTCACACCAAAGAGACTATCTCATTAGTGTCTCATACCATTGGAGAGAAATAGTTCTTCCAACATGTCTAATTTGGGTGTGGTAGTAGAAACTTTTCTCTCATGTGTCTCTCATAAATATGCTCTTATAAAATATTATTATATTTGTTTATCATTTTATCATATAAAGTGTGTAGTTGAATGTAGGGTCTACTAGAGAAACTTTTAAGAGTTTTTGGGTTGGAGTAACAAGTTAGTAAAATGATTTAGATTATGTGGCATTACAGAGAATTGTAAAGAATGAAGTGTAGACACTCTAGTGAATGTGATGGATAAAGAAGCTCTAACCATGAGTTCTTAGTTCTTAGCACTATTCATTTTCTCCCACCAACCACATTATTTATACTTTTTATTTTCATAAAGTAATAAAACAAAACTCATAAAGTAATAAAGTAATTTGGATGAGAGAGAAAAAATAATTTTTTATACTAAGAACTCAAAAAGTAAAACACCTTATATAAGAACCTAGTTCTTATTTTTAAGAACTAAGAACTCCACGTCATCCCCTCCAATGGTTAAGGACTCGGTTCTTAGTTCTTAGCTCAAAAATAAGAATTAAGAACCTTGCATTGGAGATGCTCTAATATACCTTATAGTTGTCGATAACCTATAAAAGATTTGAGTTATCAAAGGTTTCTCCTATCGGTAAATTGGACGGTGTCATAGACATTTATGCCGTGAGGTAGTGGCCAGTGTGAGCAGTGGCAGAGGCTGCATTCTCATCTCGAGATGGCCAAGACTAAAGTGCATATGATTTCTAAAAAAAAAATTAAATTCTAAATAGAGTAATTTAATCCTATTATACTAGGCAAGTAGATGTAGTGAAAAAAAAATTAAAAAGATAGAAAGATATGGGTTAATTTTTTGTGTTGAAGATATAACTTTCCATCAACAAAAACATTATCTCAGTGACCACGAAACTGTAATAATTAACACGAAGGATCATCAAATCTAACAAATCAAAAGAATCTAAAATATGGGGGAGATTAGTTACCAAGAAGGATAAAAAAGTTACTAAAACGTGAGTGGAATTGAGTAGCACCAATATGCATATTCAGTCAAAATTAGAGCATCCAATTTGCAGATTGAGTCAAAAACTCAAAATTATAAGTTTGCACACATAATAGTGATAGGCACAAAATAGCACACGAAATAGAAGTGGAGAAGTGAAATTATTGGCAGTGAGTATGTGAAAAACTGAATGAAAAAGTTTAGAATTGGAAACATACATTAAAATAAAAGAAAAATAGCAACACACAACTGAAGCCTCAGTACTAGAGCACATCAGCACATCAAAAGTCAAAAGAGTCCCAAATGTTCTAAGTTACCTTTCTTCAGCAAAATTAAAAGGTGAAGAGATAAAAACTAACTTGTAAAGTATAATATAAAAGATTTTAAGTGATTTGGCTTTGTCATTTTGTGGGACGAAACTAAGTCAAAGAGGTAATATATATATTTGGTGAGGGTGGTGTTGTATATATTTTTTTTGGGGTATTGGCAAAGAAAATTAAAATAATGGGGGGGACTATGGCATGGCCATGCCTCCCCCCGAGTCTGCCACTGGGTGTGAGCGGACGAAATGACTGGTGACTTTACCCACGACTAGGTCCGTTAGTAAAAATATTCTCCAATTTTTGCTGCCATTTACTGAAGGCACAGGCCGACATCGATAATGTTAAAACCTTCTTGCCTCAAGGCGCCGCTTACCATGATTGCGATTCTCTGTCTCCAATTAATGTCTTATTTTTTGTCTCAACTAATGAAATTATGCTACATCATATTGATATGAAATTTATCTCCTTAGATGTGTGACTTTAATTGACATGACACAATCTCATTGATGGGGGTAAAGAATAAGATATTATTTAAGTACAAATATTGATCTTGATTCCCACTTACCAACGACTTAAAATGTACGATAAGATTTGTTTGGCAAAAGAAGGGGGTTTCCAACGGTCAAAACATTGGTAAATCGGTTAATTACATATGTATGATAATCTATAATAGACCGACGGTAATTGATCTAATTCTTGCAGTGTGAGTGAAAGGACTTATTCATCAACACACTGCAAGAATTATGTCAATTATCATCGGTCTATTATAGATTTTTTGACATTAAAAACCTGATCATATTTCATTAGGAGAATCAACCAACAACAAAGGTTTAAGTCCCTTGGAACATCTCAACCCAAACACGGTCAAAAAAGGCAGATGAAACATAAAATCTGCGGCCATAAAATCCTAACAAAAGTCAGATGAAAGGAGATTTTTTTAATATTCTCTAGTATATCAAATGTCAACATTTTAATAAAAGGAGCATATATTCGTGGAAAACTGATTTTTCCTATATAAAAGCTGGATTTGTGGATCTTTATGCTTTTTATTTTATGGAATGGAGTGCAAGCACATGTTGACTTAGTTAATTAGTAAGAATGAGTCATTCTATTCAAAAAGTTGTATTTGATTCTTGATGTCGATTGATATATATAAGGGCTATCTTAGTTCTTCTTCAGTAAAAACCTTTGTAAACGACTTATGATTCCAGAAAAAATACTCAAAACCATGATAGTAACTAGAACCGAACTCACCTAAACTTTTATTTATCAATTTTATTTTATATGAAATGAAGACCATTGGCTTCTCATCTAGCTAGTCCTTAAAATATGGCAATGGCGAGCTCTCTAAGACATCTGTCTGGTGGAAAGATTTGAATAATTCATGTATGGGGGAAGCTGCTGGCCATTGGTTTGAGAAAGGCATTTGTAGGAGAATTGGTGAAGGTGCTGATACCCGATTCTGGCAGGAAGATTGGCATGGTGGGGGATTATTTAGTGAACTCTTTCCTAATTTATTTTTTATTTCTGCTCAACAAATGTGCAGGGTTGCTGAGATGGGCATGTGGACTGAAAATAATTGGCACTGGGATTTAAAGTGGTCTGAAGAAATCATGGGTAATATTTTATCTCAGAGAAATGAGTTACTGAGGATGATCATCACTGTTCAATTGGTGAGAGGGAAATCAGACTCATGGCGCTGGAAATATGAAGGCAATGAGATCTATTCAGTAAGCTCTGCTTATGAAAAACTTATGGACTTTGATTTATCAGACATGGATACAAATTTCACGACTCTGTGGTCGACCTTGGCCCCTTCAAATGCATTAGTGATGTGCTGGCGGGTTTTCATTGATCGTATTCAGTCTAAGGTAAATCTTATTGCTCGCAATATTCCATTGGCTAGCTCACTGTGCTCTTTGTGTTTGATACAGGAGGAAAATACAAATCATCTTTTCATATTTTGTCCATTTGCTTGGCGTGTTTGGGCACTCACCTTAAGGTGGTTGGGCTGGCTCTTTGTTCCCCCTGCACTTGCTAGAGATCATTTCCAGCAGTTTATTGGTGTTGGTTCAGGCTCAATGAAGAAAGGCCTCGCAATAATTTGGGTGGCAGTTATTTGGCAGATTTGGATTTCTAGGAATGGGTTAATTTTTCGTCAGGAGCATTCGACGCTAGAACAGGTTTTTGATCAAGCTAGAAACAAAGCTTGGCTTTGGTTAAAAGCTAAGCATAGAAGGTTCCATCATACAATTTCTGATTGGTTGGGTGAGTCAATTGCATGTTGTGCAGTCCTATAATTTCATGATTTTTTACTGTCATTGGAATGTTGCTGTGAGTTGCTTACGGTTGGGTCATGTGCAATTTGTGTGAAAAACATTGCTGGTCTTATTGTTTATGATTTTTCCATGTTGGTGGGACCTGCATAATTCTCATTGTTGCTACGAGGAAGGATGTTGGATTGCTACTCATTTATTTGTGAAGGAATTTCATGGAATGTTGGCTGTGTTGTGCATACTTAAAAGGGATCATGGCATGTTGCTGGGCCTTGACTATTGCAAATCTGATGGGATTGGTGCGTGCAGTGGAATTGCACTAATTTTAGATTTTGTGCTTCTTGTGTATTGTACTTCTTGGAGATTTCCTCTTGGTTATAGATTTCTAGTACTCTTTTTCCTTCACTAGGTTTTCCCAAGGGGTTTTTCCTGTTAAGGTTTTAATGAGGCCTGATCTCTATAACCTTTCTTCTAGGAGGGGGTGGGTGGTGGGTTCATCTATTAGTGGGGATCATTATTTTACATTGTTGATGTAATTTGCTACATTGTACTATTCTTTCCCTTCTTTCTTCTTGTATTGGGTTGAAGTACCCCTTGTACTTTTCTTCAATATATTTCACTTGCTTATCAAAAAAAAATCTAGCTAGTCCTTTTTGTTCCACACACATCCGGTCAACAACAACCCTCACATTTATACCACGGAAAACTTGTATATTAATCATTAGCACATAGTGATTCTCCTTCTCTTTAAGCCCTTTCCGACATGGATGACATTTTACAAGAAATTAACCAGTTTTCAAACTGCAGCCTGCAAATCTAATAATTGTACCTTGTTTCCCTTTTCTATCTTTCTTATCTTTCTTATATATTGTCCAAATAAAATTTACTACAATTATGGATGTCTCACGCACCATCATACCAATCAACATCTTTATGCATCTTGATAAAGAACATATCCAAAGGCCAAAGCCAAAATGGTACTTTTGATTCTTGGAATGGGTTGTGATAATTATTTACCGTTATTTAAAAGCATAATTTCAATTAAGTTGCTAATCTTTAATATTAAGGACTTGATTTGTTAGGCTTTCGGTTGGGATTCTTAATCCACTTTAGTGTGTATAAGACTACAAGACTCGATGCATTTAGAAAGTTGGTTGATATGAAAATGTTCTTCACTTTGACTCATCTTCATGTGCAATAAAGTGAGATTGTTTTTATTAATCATGATCTACTTCAAACTAAGGCAGGCTTTGGCTAATTTTATATAGTTTATATAGCAACAATAATTCTCGTGCTAGCTATTAAAAAAAGTATAAAGAAGGAAAAACAATAATCTCTCCTCTTATTTGCAGGTGGGGTGGGTAGCTCACTTGGTGAGGTAAGGGAAATGAAGGGTATTGAAGGGTGAAGGGTCAGGTTCAAATCCTGGTGAAGGAACTAATTTACTAACAATTAACAACTAACATTTGTCTATAAAAAAACAAAACTCTTATGTTATTTGCTTCACCATGAACGTGGAATCACTACTAAAAAAAAGCTATTTAGCGACGGGCAAAATCCGTCGCTAAATAAGCAAAAATCCGTCGCTAAACATTTAGCGACGGACCTGAATCCGCCGTGCAAAAGGGCGTAGCTAAAAAATTAACGACGGAATATGATATCCGTCGCTATTAGCGACGGAAATATACCGTCGCAAACGTATTACTTTCCGTCGCTAATGTGTTTACATGACTAACGCATGTTTCCGTCGCTATTAGCGACGGATGGTTCCGTCGCTATTAGCGACGGATGGTTCCGTCGCTATTTACGACGGAACGTATATTTCCGTCGCTAACTTCCTGTAAAGTTCCCTCTCTAATTTATAAATGTTAGAGAGAGACAAAATCCGTCGCTAATTAAAGAATCAACAGGGCTGTGCAAAACTAACAGTAGCTAGACCAAAAACAGGCAGGGAACACAAAAATTGCAGCAACTTATAACATATAATTGCAGCCCACAAAATGTTAGATAAAGATGGCTAATTAAAGAACAAAGATATAGTAACTTACCGCAATCTTCTCTGCTACTGGGGAAACCCATTTTGTGGGATCATTTTTTAGTTTGTGAGTGATTTCAAATAATTCCCAATTATCAGGTTTCTTTTCACTCGATTTTTCCTGCATAAAAAATGTAAACTTGTAACTTATCGCACATATCCAAGAGACACTATTTGTCTCAAAAAAAAAAATTAAGGTAAGAGTTACTTACTAATCTCCTAAAGTGCTCAGATGAAGGAATGGATCCTCCTGTATGAAGGAATTGAACAGAACCGCTGCCTTACTTTTTTTTAACAGCACCCAAATGAATCAAAATATGAGCAAATTAACACTTGATAAAGAGAGAATCTAAAACATAACAATATGATAAAAAAACTAAATAAAGAACAACTCGAAATTCTTATAACAGTGCTGAAACAAAAATTAAAAACTGTGCACTAAAACAACAAAATCAATCTGATGTCCAAATACACATGTTTTTGTTCTAAAAAAGAACAAACTCAGCACTAGTTTAGCACAGTTTGAAACACGGGCACAATAATAATAGAAAAACAACAAATCCAATCTGATTCGGTCTCCTAAGTCTGAAACAAACCAAAGAAAATCTCAAAAAACACCATAAATCCCTAACAAGTTAACATCTGAGAAGTGTGTAAATTGACAACAAATACCTAACGCTTGTGGCACCAATGTCATCTGATGGTTCCAATGTCTCTAAATACATGTTTTCCTCTGCAACATAAACGTAACTCAATCAGTAGAAGGATGCAGGCCATTGTAGCAAGAATAGAAGGGAAAAAGAGTACCTCTATTCCAACTACGTTCATTTTGAATCAAAAAACTCCCCATTTGATCTAAAGAGCATCCACATGTTCTTTCACATCTCCAGCATGCTACTAAAGAACTTAAACCCTGCATAAAATCAGTCCACCTTGTGGTCAATCAGATAAGGTTTTGTGAATGAAAAGTGATAAGTGTTAAAAAAAATGCATATAATGCCTGATTAATCTTAGAATCTTGGAGCATTTATTTTAAGGTCTGCACACTAAGACAGTGATGCCAGCATTTTAATACATAAACTTTTGCTCATACCAGAAAAAGAAGAGCAAATATTCAGTCTGTTTTTGCATCTAAATTTATCTGATCACCAGAAAAATGGTCCAAGCTAAGGGCTAGCTGAAGAGCAAATATTCTGTCTGTTTTTGCTCTAGTGTCATGAATGTCATTTGCAGTTTCAGTATGCAACCTTTTGCAAAGCTCATCATATCAGCACCTTTTTGTACTATTTTTCTTGACAAAAAAAATGCACCATGTAACCCAACCTCTTATTTGTTTGGTTAAATACCAAACTTTTGGGTTTCACAATCACCTTTACCCCTTTAGGTTCCATGACCTCCACTGAGTAGATGAAGTTAGGATTCTCCATATTTGTGAGTCTCCTGCTGAACATCTTTCTCCTAATCCCATCCTTAGAACGTAATTGAGAATGAGAGATAGCTAAGGCTGAAAATTAAAGACCATGTCCTCCTAATTAAGCACATAATCAAGACCAAAAATGAGTTTTGATAAGATCCAGCACACGAAATAGATCAAAATGACAACTATAAAATATTTTGAACCTTAATCTGCAATGTTATAAAGTTATTCATCTGATGCAAACTATCAAAATTACAGTTGAAGCCTGTGCAAGACAATGGCAATGGAATCATCAAAGATGCATAAACTTGGAATCAATCAACAGCAAGGCTATGGCTTTTCAAATATACAAATCAAAAGACAGAGCAATAAAATTAAAAGAACACTGACCAATTGGTAAGGTGAGATCTTGAAAATCATAATTATTGCTCCCTTAGTCTATGAGAAGAATTGACCCCCACCCATCAACCTAACAAATGCACAAGTTAGTTTTCGTTTCTAAACACACGCCATCAACCTAACAAATTGAACTGTTTCTGCATTTAACAAGGACCACGATTCTTCCCAACCGCCAAACAGTACAACATGAGCAAAACCCAATCTAGAGGTCGAAACCCTAGTTTTCTAAAAATGCCCAGAAACACAGCCAACACTTCAGAGAATTTGAAACAAACAAACAAAAAACCATCAAGGGGAAAAATTTTCATACCTTCTTCTTCATCCTCGTCGTCATCGTCCATGTCACGACCCTCCAATTCTTCCCCATCAACGAGTTCCCTCTCATTCTCGTCGAGTTCAACCTCGTATGCACGCATTGCAGAAGCCAAAAAAGAAAAAAACCGAATTAGGGTTTCAATAAGCTTCAAGATGCAATATGAAGTGAAATTAGGGTAATAGCAAAGAGGAATTGGGGGGATTTCTAGGGTTTACCTTCTTCTTCAGATATCACGCCTTTGGCCATGATTGGAGACCGAGAGGAGAGCTACGATGCAGAACGAACACGCGAAAACGATGAACGGAGAGAGAGATCGAGAAATCAAACTCAGAATCAGAGGGAGAGCGATGTGAATTGTGAAGGAAGAAGAAGAAGAAGTACCTGCTAAAGAGAGATAGAGTGTTAGGGTTTTTCTGAGAGAGTATGAGTGAATGGATTATTTGTGTTTGGACTTGAAAATTTTTAACCAACTAGTATTTGTATAGTTAAAAATGTATATATATTTAATCATATAACATAAAATGTATACTAGTTCAAATGGCTAAGGCTTCTGTTCTGAAGACAAGTCCCGGGTTCGAA
The DNA here is from genome assembly GCF_012489685.1 of Lotus japonicus. Classification (NCBI taxonomy): domain Eukaryota; kingdom Viridiplantae; phylum Streptophyta; class Magnoliopsida; order Fabales; family Fabaceae; genus Lotus; species Lotus japonicus. Next base: position 108,128,066 of record NC_080041.1, on the reverse strand, counting down.
TCAAGGAACACAATTGTTTATTTTTAAAAACAATATATTTAGCGACGGAATTTCCGTGAGCTTCCGTCGCTAACATATTACAAAATTCACCGAGGGAATTTGCGACGGGAGGACATCAGCGACGGTTAAAATCCGTCGCTAGATTGCAAGATAAAGTATTTAAATAATATTAGCGAGGGAATTACCGACGGATTAACAGCGACGTTAATCATCCGTCGCTAAATCCGTCGCTATATTATAAAATAACGTTTTTAGTTCCAAGACCATGCTTCCGTCGCGGTCCGTCGCTAATAGCGAGGGATTTGTTTCCCTCGCTAAAATCCGTCGCTAAATCTCTTTTTTTTAGTAGTGAATAGTGATCTTTAAATCAATACATGATTTTTAAACCAATACCAAAAGAGAGGTATGTTAATTAGAGCTAAACCATGGCCAGGGTTCTAATCCTGGTGAAGAAACTAATTTACTAACAACTAACAACTAACATTTGTCTATAAAAAAAACTTTCCTATTATTTGCTTCACCATGCATGCTTTGTGTTCTACGCGGAATAATGATCTTTAAATCAATACATGATTTTTAAACCAATACCAAAAGAGAGGTATGTTAATTTGACCTAAACCATGCATGCACATATGTCACATATATAATTATAGATATTCTTTCACTAACATATAATTGTTCTCGAAAGAACCCTAAGATTAAGTAATATATTGAATGGGAAACAAAATCTTGGAGTAGTATTCAAGTAAAAGTTAAGTTACAATGAGTGTGGAAGGCCTCCTTTATATAATAGGTAGGTTGACTATGCTAAGTGTCTAAATACATTGAATGGATGCAGTTAAATATAACATAAAGGTAACAACGTGATAACAAAGCTGGCAAGCCTAACCCGAAAGTCATTAAAGACTTGGTCATAACACCATCTCTCACAGTTTTACGTCCCAAGTTAGACGCGGCCCCACCTTCTCTAGAGCTCTTTGATGGGTTGTTCGTGCTGGGCCGTCTTTGGTATGCTCACGCAGCCCATCATTGATATCATGGTTGGTCGTCTTGAAACCCTAGGGGTGCACCTTAGTCCTTTTTATAAGAACCAACTTGGAATTTGTGGTGTATTAATTATTTTTGTACAAAAATGCCCTTATTAATTAAATTTTCTCTCTATTTTCACTTCTCATAACATTAATGATGCATAGAAATTAAGAATAATGGGTAGAGGGTAACTTTGGAAAATTGATGTAAATTGAGAACAAATTTAATATAATTATCTGAATTAATTAGTTTTTTTAAAGGGTGTGATGTGGTTGCTTGGGAATTTATTAGCTCCGATCCCCGTCAAGATTTTGTGACGGAATGTCCGGCCACCGCTGATTCTTTAGTGAGGGAATTTTGAATATTTACCATTTGGTGAGGGATTCCCCCCTTCTCTCATTCTCTGATTTGTTTTGTTTAAGTAGTGTTTGTTTAAATTTATTAGAATCTGAGAAAGTGATTCGTTATTCTTATTAGGTAACTTCAATATTTAAAAAAGTTGTCACTTTATATATCTTGACAATTTGGCCTTTCCTGTTATTGTCGATCGGATTAATCAAATGTCAGTTCACACAAAATGTCAAAGGCATCTTCTCCGGCTTTAGAACAAATAGATTCCTAATTAAGGGACTTCTTTGAATATGAAAGGTAACCTTTTTGGTGATAGCTTAGCTATGGAAAGAAAAACAACATTAATTTCATTTTACAAAGCATATATAGTCTGTTATCACGACTATATTCTAAAGTTACATATCACTATTCCAGTACTAAACTAACTTTAATTAGAATCATATCTGTCCTGTCAAAGAAATCGATTTTTTTTCTCGTTGGGTATCAGCTTTTTAAGGGTGATATATAACAGATTATATGCCTTGTGTTTGATGCTGTGACTGTGAGAAACATCTAATAGGAAGGAGGCCAATTCTCACATGACATTTATACTGCTTACATCCAACATACCCTTCAATTTTCTATCTCCTTCATTTCACTCTCAAAGTGTCTGCTGCATATTAGTAGAGTGACCTAATTAAAGAGTTAAAAACACAAATAATTATAATAAAACTAATTAATGGAATTTATCACCCATCTTGAAGATGTAAAATAAGTTCAGCTTGTGTTAAAAATAATAATATAAAATTGTATATGTGACCCTTACTCCAACAACTTATGTTTTTAGGATAATTTTGTTATTTGATATGATATTAGAGTCTCAATGACCAAATGATCTAGAGTTTGATTATTATCGCCATCAATTCTTCTAATTAAAAGTTGAATTAAAACACATAGTAGGTAAGTCATGTGTTCTACTTTCAAAAAAAAAAGTCATGTGTTCTAAAGAAATAACCAATTACGATGAAAAACTTGTATATGTAATTTCTGCATTTTAATTTCATTATAAAAAAGAAAAGCTGATTCAACCATGCTAATAGTGTTTAGTGTCACATGCTGTGGAACATGTGATGATAGGATTTCTAAAGGCACAAATAATTTATAGATAACAACATATTTTCTTTGGAAAAGATTGGAGTACCATTTGTATTCTGGTATTCCCTATAAATTTATTTTGTCAACAATTGATGGAGATCCACATACAACAGTTCAAGTAATTCACCAATTAACAGATCATTGAAACATATTTGTCACCTTCTCTTTATCAACCTTATTAATTAGCCATGGACTCATGGTTTGCATCAACTATCAAGCATGCTATAGCATGCACGAAGGAAAAGCAAAATTTGAAGCAATATATCATGAAATTAACTATGAATATTATTATTAAGTCCAAATAGACGCAAGGCCTTTAATTTTCACTTTATTTTATGGTGAAGAACGCACAGAATATATGGCTGCTAGACAGTCATATATATATAACACAAGAATCGTTGTGACCATAAATGATAGGACGGCAGAAAATCCTCACTCAAATAAGACAAAGGTGCTTAAATTTTATTAATAATTTTATATTTGGATCTTCCTCACATAAACAACTATACACTTGCATAAGATAGAATAAATAAAACAAAATGTGCAGGGTAATAGTTGATCATGAGTTGTTAAGTCATAGGAAAGGATCATGAAAGCTCGTTGCAGAATGGTGGAAATTAAATTAATTAAGATAGCATATGGAAATTGAAGTGAATAAAACATAACAGAATGTAACAGAACAGAAACTAACATTTCTAGACAGAGTTTTTTTTTTCCATAAACAAAACTAGAACCAAAATTTTAATTTAAGGAGGATTGAGTATAACCAATTAAACCAACCACTTGTTGGCGCATGGTGGTTAGGGTTCAATGTAGTCTTTGGATAGGGAGTATATATATATATATACCTAAGTTTGACAGGTAGAGTAGTGTATGTGCATTACTAAATTCACTCTTGATTGGTGAAGTAGCAGACCAGGATCGGAACACCTGCCATATATGCTGGCAGGCTGAATCTGTCAAACTCTAGCTATCTCTCAGGGTGCAATACATTAAACACTTTCCTAAATGAATAGCAATGGCTGTCTTTCACTTTTTAAATATGTTCAAAATTTTGCTTTCCCAATCATGCCGTATGTGGCATATAGAAGTAGCACATATAATATTTAGTGTTTGACGATCTGAACATATTTTCTTCACATGATTGGTTGCCATGAATGTCAATACAATATGGGTACTTTTTTTACGTATTTATTAGTTTTGAGTATAAACTAGCTAATACTCCTTCTTCTTTTGGCTTATAAAAAAAAGTCTTAATTGCACTTTTGGTCCCCCAACTTTGTCCTTTCTGTAAAAATCGTCCCCTAATAAAAAAATTAGCAAAAAGCATCCCTGAAGTTACACTCCATTAGCATATTTGGTCCCTTTAGTACGTTTCATCCAAAATCTAACGGTTTGAGGGACAAAAAGTGCAATTAAGTCAACTTCCTCACCACCGAGACCTGCACTTTTGGTCCCCCAATTTTCCATTTGATCCACTTAATTGCACTTTTGATCCCTCAGACCTAAGGCTGGGCACCGGTCGGATTCGGGCCGAATCCTCGGGTGTGGGCGGGTTTGAAACCTCACTTTTGTCAATCCATTTCAGACCGAATTTAAGCAACAGGTAATTCAGATTTAGGTGGAACGGGTCTCTGGTTAGCAGGGTGGGTTACAACGGGTTTCAGAACCAAAAAAAAATTGGAAAAAATATTAAGAGGAAGTAGAGAAGAGGAGGAAGAGTGAGGACGGAGGACGGAAATGACCTTCCTCATACAAAAACGATGACAGTGACGAATTTATCATATGATGATGACAATATCATCGATTCCTCGTGAAGGTTATTCATCGACTTCCCCCTCTAACATATCTTCGACATTGAGCAGCGGTGAGAGTTCTCGTTCATGGTCTTGATCGACAACGCTGAGGCCTGAGGGGAGTAGAGAGGTGAGGAAGTGAGAGTGGATGTGAGAAACTGAGAGATGAGAGAGTAGAGATTCTAGAGAACCCTTGTGTGGCCGCCGTCGTTGATTCTGATAGAGAGAGGGAGAGCATTAGGGTTTCCTAATTTCCTCAGAATGAGCATCAGGTTTTATTATCTTTTTTTTTTGTCAAACAGGTTTTATGATCTATGTGGGTTCACTCATCACTTGGTTGGGCTTATGGCCTTTTAAAATATATATATGGGCTCGGACGGGTTCGGTCACCGCTGGACCAGGGTTTCTTGGACCGAAAATTGAACCTGATTTCCTCTCCCGACGGCCCATTAACCCGCTTTGGTCCGCCCGTTAGCTGCGGTTTGGGCTCGATTAAGCCGGTTACGGGCCGGGCCGGTTTTTTTGGCCAGCCCTACTCAGACCGTTAGATTTTGGATGGAAAATACTAAAGGGACCAAATGTGTTAACGGAGGGTAACTTCGGGGATGGGTTTTTGCTAATTTCTTAGTTGGAGGATGATTTTCAAAGAAAAGATAAAGTTAGAGGACCAAAAGTGAAATTAAGCCTAAAAAAAAGCTAATACTCCTTCTATTCATATTTGTAAGTCACAATTAATGCTGAGTTTTTTTCGCATGTCTCAATATATTTTATGTCTTAAACAAGGTATACCTATAGTCAGTAGATGCGAGACTAACTCATCGTCTCACAGTAAGTGCACTAACCGACACGGGGCTATTGGGCAATGAGTTTTTCATTCACAAGAGTTGAGAATCGAACCTCCAACCACTTATTTAAGAGACGAGTGTTGGACCACATGGATTAATTCAAAAATTGATTACTATTTGCTAATTAGATTGATGAATGTCAAATAAGGGTTTTAGGTTAAATGGCTTAAGGTCCATTTTCTAGATGTTTTTGCACTATGAACAGTTTCTAGCAGTTAGAAACATCCACATTAGTTTTTTACAATTAGGCTTAATTGCACTTTTGGTCCCCCAACTATGGCCTTCCTGCGAAAATCGTCCCTAAACTTCAAAATTAGCAAAACTCGTCCCCCAACTATACACACAGTTGCACTTTTGGTCTTCCGTTAGCATTCCGTCAGAAATCTAACGTGAGAAGCTTACGTGGCTTACTCACGCGTTTCTCACGTGATCATTCAGGAGAGAGAGTGATGAATGGACACACATGTGCTTCTCACGTTATCTAACCAAGCTATAACGGTCATCTCCTCCCATCATCTTCTTCTTCACCCGACCCACGATCTGAATGATGGGTTTTTTATTTCTTCTCTCTCCCTCTGAATCACGGCCTGAAGAACGAAGAAGAAGGCTATGCGATCTCCTCCAAGCGAAGGGTGGAAGGAAATGGGAGGTGGGTCTCAAAGTTCTGGCTCGTATTCTTGTTCACAGAGGAGGAAGGGAGGTCCGATTTGCGATTGTGGTTTTCAGGCTCCACTCGTTACATCCTGGACTGGTGATAACCCTGGGCGAAAATTTTACGAATGTGGACTGTTCAAGGTTCGTGTTTTTACCCATTGTCTTCTCCTTGCTCTCATATATCTGTTATCTGCTCTCTCATAGCTCTGTTTTTTTGTATTTGCAGATACATGGCAAGAGAGTCTGCAGATTCTTTGTTTGGTATGATGAATGTCATGGACTAGTAAAATGTGATAGGTTTGATGAAGACCAATTAGTGGTCTACATGTGTTTGCAAATGCTTGTTTTGTTGCAGCCAAACAAACATATATTCTCATGAACACTGGCCCTTTAGGTCCCTCCTCACTCTTGATGATTACAGTGCTGCCAGGATTGCTTCTCAGCAGTTCATGAGCATAATTTCTCAAGTGACTGTACTGGTCAGTGCATGCACCCTGAATCATCTCTATAGCCTTGACTTTTGCCCTGTAAGCTTTCCACCACCCCAAATGTATACCCCACCTACTTCTTGCTTCTTCAATTAATCCAGGTATGCTCAAGTTAGGATTGTGCCTGAGAAGAAGCATGTACTTCCTAGCCATAAAAATAGTCTTAGCCTGCCTGTTTGATGCAGACCTGGAACAAAATAAAAACCACAATACAAATGTCAAAACAAAATTTAAATAAGTACAAAACATAAATTGGAAGATTAGGTTTTACCTGCAGCAATTGTAAGTAGCCTCATATGTGACAAGCAGGAAGTAGTGCCTGCTATTTGTCTTACTGATTCTCAGATTAAATGGGCAGCCTTTGACACAATTAACAACCACCCTCTTCTTGTCATTCTTCACTATTTTAAGATCTTTCTTATGTTGCAGAGCAAATTCCTTAACAGCATGAATATAAATATCCTTACTGTCAAATATCTGACCAAGGATAAAGTTCACACTATCACCATCTTCTACAGGTCTAAACCTGGGGTATCTCCTTGCCCTTCCCTCTCCTTCTCCTTCAGATGGACTCTCTAAATCATCATAATCCACATCTTCATCTTCAAAATCTGAGTATGTTGCTTCTGGATCATTAGTGTCTACAGGTAATGAAAGTTCATACAGATCAGGTGGTGGAGCATCATGAGGTATATCAACAAAGGACTCATGAGGCAAGACTGTGGTCCAGTCCCAGTTTTCCTCATAGTCACTATCATCTAGTGACACCACTGAGGAATCATCACTGTCATCACTGTTAGGGTGATATGACTCATCATCTCCCTCTTCTCCCACCACTTGGTTATCCTTCTCAACCTGTTCTGCCACTACCTTCTCCTTCTCAACCTGTTCTGCCACTACATTCTCAGCCTCTTCTTCCACTAACTTTTCCTTCTCAGCCTCTTCTACCACTAACTTGTCCTTACCAACCTCTTCTTCCACCACCCTCTCCTTATCAGGTTCTTCTTCAACCACTTTATCCTTCTCACACTCAAGTGCCACAGAAACAACCTCCTCTTGAATCACCTTATCCTTTTCCACATCCTTTTCTCCCTGAATCAACTTCCCACAAATCACATCCAACCTATCAACTATTGCAACATCATCATCTGAGTCAACAACATCTAATGATATCTCATTGTCATGTTCAACAAATAAATGGACTAGATTATACCCCTTAACATCAGAGCAGAACTGGTGCACATCCTTATCAGTGATTATACACCTATTCCCACTTGGACCTATTGCCCCAGGGTGCCTGTACCATAAAGCTTTAAAAGCCTTATACCCTAATTTAAATACCTCCTTACCCATCTCAATAGAAGATATTACATCTGTGTCTCAGTCAACCAATTGTTCTACAAAACCACCATGATATTCAAATCTGGGTTCAAAGGTCAATTTCCCACCATGATGCAGCAGTATTCTTATACTATTAGACACTAAGGAGCTGGACAAAACAAAGGACAATATTAAATTCAAGCCTAAATTCAACAAACAACAAAAGGACAACAAACAACATTGATTTAATTCAAATACCCATTCAACATGACATAAAGATAAAGGGAAGAATAAAAAATCTTACCTTCGCACATGGGTAGAGGGCAAAGGAACAGCATCCCGAGAAACTTCACGTTCTGGGACCACACCACTTGCTTCTTCCTTGTCACAACCCACGTTCTTCTCAATGACTTTCCTCGGGGTCCCCTTCTTGGGTCCATTGTTGTTGGTCGCAGATGGTTTCTTCCTCGGGGTCCCCTTCTTGGGTCCATTGTTGTTTGTCGTCGCTGCTATCTTCGTCGGGGTGCTCTTCTTCATTGTTGCATTCTTTGTCGGCGTCGTCTTCTTCACCTTCTTCGTCGGCGTCGTCTTCTTCACCTTCTTCGTCGGCATCGCCTTCTTGGCCGTCATCGTCTTCACCCTCTTTCGTTCTCTTCTCCTAGGATTTTCTGTGAGCTGCAATTTTGGTCCCTTAGGTTTTGAAATTAAAAACCATAATTTTGACCTGTTGTAGCTTGGTTAGATCACGTGAGAAGCACATGTGTGTCCATTCATCACTCTCTCTCCTGAATGATCACGTGAGAAACGCGTGAGTAAGCCACGTAAGCTTCTCACGTTAGATTTCTGACGGAATGCTAACGGAAGACCAAAAGTGCAACTGTGTGTATAATTGGGGGACGAGTTTTGCTAATTTTGAAGTTTAGGGACGATTTTCGCTGGAAGGCCATAGTTGGGGGACCAAAAGTGCAATTAAGCCTTACAATTATAACAATACTATATCTAGATGTTTTAAAGTAATCAAGCGACGGACTAAATCCACTTCACATTCACGTTAGCGCAAAAAATCAACGCTAACTTCTGATCGACGTGAATGTGAAGTTTTAAAATATCAAGAAAGGTGTTTTAGATTTTCTTTTCAAAATTTAAAAATGTTTAAAAATTGAAAAGAAATTAGGAGTGAGGGTTTGATGGTGTGACAAATTGATGGGGCAGACCTGAGGCGGCAAGGCATTGAGGGCAAGGATGATGAGGCAGTGGAGCGAGCAACGACATGTTTAGAGACAAAATATGGGGTGAGGGTTTGAGATTGTGACAGTCGTTTGAAGGTGTCTCTGAGATTGAATTTGTTGGTAGTAATAGGACTTTTAGGAGGCCTATCTTCAAGAGTAGATCTGAGGTGTTCCAAATAGATTTTCTTTTCCTCAGGATCAGGGATAGAATTAATGGCCCAGAAGAGAAGATCTTGCTCATTGGTCAAGGTATTGATGGACAAAGTATTGACAGAAGATGATGATTGAGAATCATCATTCTGGATTTGATTTAGGTCTTCAGAGACCTCTGAGTCCGAAGGATTAGAATCTTCTTCCTCAGAAGTTTGAATGAGAAGATTATTGATCTTGTCTTCAATCTCAGGTTCAAGATGAAGCTCAGAGATTCTTCTTTTGAGTCTGCAATATCTGCTAATATGGCCAGGCTTGCCACAGTTATAGCAGGTGACATCTTTTCCTTGAGAGGGTCTATTCTCAGGAGGGTTTTTTGGAGTTTGAGCAGAATGAGGTTTAGATCTAGGTTTGGGCTTCCTATGATCATTTCTGCTAGATCTTTTTCTCCATTGCTGTTTAGGAGGAGGATCATGCTTTCTGGGTTTAGGTTTCTTGGGACAACCCTGAATACCAAATTGTTCGCAGAAGGTACCCAAATCTCTGCGATTCTGAGATTTCTCCTTAGTGAGTTGCTGTTGGATTCTGTCATCTTGACAGATTTTGAGAGCAACTCTTTGAATGATAGCTATGAGCTGTCCATAACTAAGGGTATGATATGGGATTTCTCCCCCCGGATTTTGGCTTCTAAGTTTTTCACGAACTTTGTCGCCAAAAGATTTAGGAAGACCAGCCAGGAATTTCTCTTTCCAGAAGGCTTGTTGACTATCTTCACGGGTGTAAACCCTGGTCAGGAAGGTATCCTTATACCATCTGAAATCACCTAAAGATTTACACTTAAGATTGGATAAAAGATCACCAAATCTATCCTTGATGAGGGAAGGATCTCCAACAAAATGTTGGGCTATGGTAAAGATTAAGGAGTTGACAGCATCAAGAATGAATTTGCCATCTTCGATGATAGGATTACCTTCTTCATCAGTCTTGATAGCAGTCAAGATCTGATTCTTTTCGTCTTCAGTGAGATAATTATCCCACCAACCTTTGAGCTGGCCACAGAAACCAGCAACTAAGACTTCGACAATAAGAGATTCAGGACAACTGTTGGCGGTAACATAGGTTGTGGCCACCATGGTCATATTTTGGAGGATTTTGGTGATGCCATACTCGTTTTCACCATCAATATTCCATTCATAGACATTGTTGGCGCTGAAGCTTTTGAAATTTGAGGATTCTTCTAAAAGAAGATCAGGAGCAGTGGCTCTAGGATAATAGAGTTTGGTTTCTTTTCTCCACTGATTCCTTGAATTGTGGATGACAGTATTGACAGGAATACTTTTGACAGATTGATCCTCAGAATCAGACTCAACCTTACCATCTTCAATATTGTTTAAAGAAGTAGAGGTATTACGAGTAGAAGTACGTGTTTTTGGAGGAGCAGGAGCAGAGACTGCAGGATTAGAAACTGCTTCCGGAGTAGGTTCCGGAGTTTCAGGAATAACTTGGTTGAGAAGCTGAAGTTGCTCAACAACCTTTTGGAGAAGCTCTTTATCAGATTCATTTTTGGCACGAAGGGTTTGAGCTGAGTGCCTAGATCGGTTGCTGATTTGGAAAGGTTTGAATAAAGGTTTCTCCAGTTGACATCCTTTAGGGATATCAAGATCAGAGGAAGATGAAGGTTCAGTCTTGACCTTTCCTTTTCCTTTTCTAGAAGAATCATCATGCGATTGAGATTCTCCAAGGGTCTGAAGATACTTGTTAGTATAATTGGCTTGTTCCATGAGGTCTTTGATGTCCTTACTGGTGACCTCACCTTCTTCTTCCCTAGTCTTGAAGGGAGAAGCCAAGACAGGTGTAGATTGAGCTCCTTTGAGAAGGAAAGGAGTTTTAGGAGGTAGATTAGAAAGGGTTTCTTTTCCATCCTTATGCTGCCACTTAATCATGTCAACTTGGTAAGGATAAGAGATTTTCTTCTTAATGGCATAAGACTGAAACCAGTCGAAGAAGAAGAGGTTTTGCTGGGTTTGTTCCAGAAACCCATAGAATTTTTCTTGGATTTTCTTTCTCTTTTTACCCTGATACTTTGCAAAGAACCATTCTCTTTGCTTCGTCCGAACATCAGAGTAAAAGTCTGCTCGGATACCTTCTTTGTCAATGACAAATTCGGTAGTGATTGCTCCAATGAAATCAGAAGTCTCTCCAGGGGTTTCTAGAGAAGAATACGTTGGAGATAAGGTGGATTGATGATCTTCATCACTCTTGTCATAGGTAGTCTTGACAGGAGTAGTATTGACATATCCAGCCAGATGGATAGTAGATCCGTCATGAGAGAGGGAAGGTCGAGCGCTTGACTCAGGCTGATTCCTTCTAGACATAGAAAACGATCTTCTAGACATGGCTGATTGGAAGTCAGAGGAAGTCCTAATAGACCTTGGGATAGAGAAGGAATTTCTCCTATCAAAGATAAGATCTACTTGACCAGATTGGTGTTGGATGATTTCACGAAACTCAGGAGTTTCAACAGGTTGAGCTGGAGCAGCCTTCTCTAAAGACCATTTATCAGGAAGGGTGATATCGCTCCATTGGATAGTCTTGGGCACAATAACATTGGCCTTATCATAATCAGTGAGAAAAAGGGTGGTTTCTCCGGATTTCTCACAATTAGTACGCAAGAAATAGGATTTGATAGAGTTCATTACCTTGTATTGAACCCTGTAGATTAAGGAGATAGGAATGGAATCATCCTTCATATCAAGGCCGTGAAGCTTGATATTTAGGAAAAGAACGTCAAGGATGTTTTTATCTTCCAGACTGACAGTTAGATCTGGGAAACAATTGAAAAAGATTGGTCCATTACTCAGGCTAGTTTCAACGGTGCCTAGGAGGGAGTCATGGAAACGATTATGTCTAACATCCCTAAGACAAAGAAGTACAGCGATGTCAAGAGACTTCCTAGTTAGGGGTTTGAGACCAACTTGAACACTACCTATATGAAGATAGTTGAAGTTCTTGCTGATATGTTCTTTGATGCTTTTCTCGGAAAGCAGATGGATTTCTTCATCATCAGATCTGAGCTTGTAGGTTTGCTCAATGGTTTTGATGATGAAATCTGATCGTTTGAAAAAGGATCCGTTTGGTTTATAGATCTCTGTATGAGAAATCTTTGGGATTTCCCAGTTATCGAGATCTTGATTGATGTCTTCGAAGTGAATTTCTTCTTTGAAGACGTTTTTGGATAATTGATTGGATTGATGATGATGATGATCGATAGAAGAAGAAGAGGGTTGGGAAGATTTGAAAGAAAGCTTGGAGGAAAAAGAGCGAAGCATCATAAAAGATAAATCTTCCTCACCCGTAAGTATCATCGCCATCACCTGGTTCTATAGAAATAGATAAATAAATTAGAAATATAAGTTATGTTCTGTATTGTTCTTAATAGTTGAGCAGTATAGATCTGGATCAGACTAAAGCCACCACAAAAGAAAAGCTAAACAAGGACATTAAAAATATTCTGAACTTAACATATCATATCTGTAGTATGGCCCAATATAGACTTACTGCCTTCAACGCCTCCGCTGCAGATATGATCATAAGTCTGAATAGAAATAATCCTGAGAGATCTTCAAAAAGGTTTTCATTTTAGTTTAACTGGGTTGTGTACTTACCAGTCTAGATCCGTTACCATAGTGCTTAATTATGTAAGAGCAAAGCAGAGAAACAACTTATATCTAACTTAATTAACATGTTCCTACTTCCCCATCAGGCTCTGATACCAAGAGGGGTTCGGAAGCAGAAGGAGGGGGATGAGAAGAGGATTAACAAGAGAAGTAGGACGCCACCACGGAGGGGCTTCTTGCAGAAAATTAAATAGCAGAAATTAAAAGACAGGAATTAAAACAGGAGGCTCAGCCTTCCATAAACAGAAAAATAAAACTTGAAACAAGATATATATTACATAAACATAGATTGAAAATTACAAAACCGAAAAACTGAAACCGATTGAAAGATTGAAGAAAGAAAAACTGAAGGAGAACTTACAGAAGGAATTCTCTCAGTGTTTATCTCTCTAGACTCTCTATCTAAGCTCTACCAAACTCTCCTTAACAAGGTTCAGAGCAAGCCTATATAAAGAAAAAGATTGGACACTGTTTGAATAGTTCCAGTTGAATAGTTCCGGTAGACGGTACTATTTGACGGGTACTATTTGCTACAGTAAAAAGTTCTACTGTTGCTACAGTGGATTACAATAATTGGGATAGAATTATTACAAAATTAAATGATTACAAGACGACAAAACAACTTTAGCAGAAGTCTTCATCATCTGATTCTGAGGTTTGAACATAATCTGACGACCCAAAAGAGGATTGCTCAGAGATTTTGAGTTGGGGGGCCTTTGAGGATGAGCCCTGTTCCTTTGGCTCTTTTAATAATTGAAGAGCAGATTGGAGATTTCTTAGCAAGTCTTCTTCAGAGGAAGCTCCTGCAAGGGCCGCTGTGATGTGGGCCTTTTGATTGAGCAAGAGACTGGACTGCGGATTAGCATGCTTAAGACACTTCTGGTTACTTTTGAACCATTGAATTACCTTATCCTTGTGAGCTTTGGAAGCATCAAAAATCTTCCACCACTTGATAAGGGCTTGTTTGTTGAGAATTGGTTGAGGTTTGGCCTTAAGACCATACCGCCAAGAAAATACCCAAGAAAGGGAAAAGATTGTATAAAAGTTTAAACAATCAGGGTAATTGTTTAACTCTTTATTCCAATGTTTTAGGAAAAGATTGTATCCCTCCAAGACTTCAGGGGGGAAGATTTCAGTAGTTGGTCCAAAGAAGTCCCACCAGGAATGAAACCAAATTGGAAAAGAATACTTGTTGGTCCATTTGAAGTAAATGAGCCAAGAATGTTTAAAATTTTGGTTTTGCAGGCCAAGGATTGTAAAATCCCAAGCTTTGATGTAATCCCAATAATTAAAACCTATTGGGTCAAAATTCTGGGAAAATTTTCTGTAGTTGTTTGGATTGGGTCCAAAGTCAGTGGGACGAAGGACACGGAGAATTTGGAGTGTAGAATGGGTGATTAGGGAGTTGTCATTTTTATCCCTAAAATGCTTGATTTCCACACTGTTTGTATCTACCAGGATAAACTCATAGAATCTCTGGATTTTGTTTGGGTGGATGGGATCAAGATGACCAGGGAAGAGTTTAGTACCAATTTTATTGGCGAGGTTACCTCCTGAATGGTCCCACCATTCTGGTTCAATCAAGGTTTGGAATTTGGAGATTGTTTTGTTCAAGTATCCAGAATTTGGGTTAGGTTGACCGGATTGAGCAACAACAGGATTTTTCCCAGCATGAGTTGCAAGGTTACTGGTTTTCTCAATAATGGAGTGGAGAGATGGGAGATCTTGGTCAGCATCTTCTTCAGTGATACTAGCCCAAGTCTTTTTTGGAAGTTTGGTAAGGCCTTGGGGAACTTCGTTCAGGCCTGATTGTTGAAAAGCAAGAAGGGTTTCAATTGGCAAAGCATAATCTGCTTTGGTTTGTTTGGGTTGAGGAGATTGGGCTTGAGCAGTGGGCTCAGTTTTTTGGACAGTGGGTCCAGATTGATGGGCAGTGGGCCCAGATAAGATTAAAGAGTCAGAGATTATAATACCTTGGCTCTTTTCTCTGCCTTTGCCTTTTCCTCTTCCTCGGGAGGAGGAAGATCCTCCTCTGGAGGACATCTTATGATCTTCCCTGCAAATACTCACGAGTAAGAAAATCAGGGAGAGAATAGGTAGATCCTTTTATATATTCAATATCAAAGTCAAAAACACTTAAAATAGCTTGCCATCTGGCGAAGATATGTTTTGAAGCTAAGTTTTTGACATCTTTTTGTAAAATTTCTTTTGCAGATTTGCAGTCCACACGGACCAAGAATTTTTGATTAATCAAGTCAGATTGAAATTTTGAAATAGATAAAACGATTGCTAAAACTTCTTTTTTGACAGTAGAATAATTCTGCTGAGCAGGGTTCCAATGTTTTGAAGTAAAAGCAATAATTTGTTCTTTATCCAAAACCTTTTGTTTCAAAATACCACCAAAGCCAATATCAGAGGCATCAGTTTCAATAATCTTGAAAGCTTGAGGATTAGGGAGATAAAGACAAGGGAGATTTTTGACACGCAGTTTGATTTGTTTGACCACGTTGGTATGAATATCAGACCAAGGTGGAGGATCCTTCTTGAGTCTATCATGAAGGGGTTTGATTATGGTGCTGAGTTGAGGGCAGAAGTCCGCAACATAATTGAGACATCCCAAGAACCTTTGCAATTGGGTTTTGTCTATGATTTGATCAGGAAACTTATCAGTAAACTCAATGGCCCTATTGATTGGGATAATAGTTCCTTGATGAATATTGTGGCCAAGGAACCTAATTCTGGTTTGGAATAAACTGACTTTTGTTTTGGATACAGCCAGGCCATTCCTTTTGATAACAGAGATGAAAGTATTGAGATGTTTGAAATGTTGATCTATGTTTTGAGAAAAGACCAAAACATCATCAATATAGACAGTAGTGAATTTGGAATAGGGATTGAAGATTTCGTTCATAATCCTTTGAAATTCAGAAGGGGTGTTCTTTAGCCCAAAAGGCATAACATTCCACTCATACTGTCCGAAAGGGACAGTGAAAGCAGTTTTATACCTATCCTTCTCCTGTAATTGGATTTGCCAGAATCCAGATTTCATGTCAAATTTAGAAAAGATCTTAGCATCATGCAGTCTGGCTAGGAGATCTTTCTTGTTGGGAATAGGATATCTAATCCAACAAAGAGCTTGATTGAGGGGTTTATAGTTGATGACCAGCCTAGGGGTTCCTCGTTCTATCTCAGCTTGTTTGTTGACATAGAAGGCTGCACAGGACCAAGGGCTCTTACTCCTGCGAATAAGTTTCTTCTCAAGAAGATCATTGATTTCCTTTTGGCAAAAATGAAGAAGTTCTTCATTCATTTGGATAGGTCTAGCCTTGGTTGGGATCTGTTTGTCTGAAAAATCCTTTTCATAAGGAAGTTCCACCATATGGCTCTTCCTTTCCCAAAAGGCGTTGGGTAGATCAGAACAGATGTTAGATTGAATATTTTCTAAAATATTCTCAATCTTTGATTTGACAAAGGTTTGCTGTAATTGAACTTCAATGTTCTTGTAAGAGATTTCTTCTTTGAGGAAGTTGATTTGCTTCTCCTTGTAGGATATGACATTCAAGGTCTTATCAAAGGGAGGTTCAGAGAATTTGAACAGAATTGGCTGCCCAAGGTGCTGGACAGTGATGCCTTCTTCGTCAGTATTATAAGGAAAGAGCTTCTTAATGAAAGGAGTCCCTATAATGACTTTCTGGCTAAGATTTCTGACTAACAGGAAAGGAGTTTCGATTTCAAGACTACCATTTTTGATGATAGCGGAAGGGATCTTATACTTGATGATTAATCTAGATCCTTCCGCAGCACTGAGTTTTTCAGTTGTTTTTTCAAAATATCTGGTGGGAATAAGTCCCTCAGAAATGCAACTGGAATCAGCCCCAGTATCAAAGAGAGCTGGAATTTCTAGAACAAAATCTCTTATAAGGATTTTGATGTGGACATAGAATTTCTGGATGATAACCTGGTTAATAACTTCCAGAAAGTCATTGCAATTGTCGTTAGGGGCAGGATTGGAATCAGGTATAGAAGAACTATCGTCCTCATAATCTCTAGTCAGTTTATCTAAGATAAGCTGCTGACCTTTTTGGATTTGTTTGAGGCCTTTGACCTCAACTTTCAGAGATTGATTTCAATATATATATAGGATGTATCATATGAGAAAGATGTTCTTATATGAGAAAATAAGAATAAATCGTGACCGTTAGATTTAATCATGAATGCTCAAGATTAAAATATGAAGTCATGTGACATTTTAAAAAAGTCACATGATCTTTTTAAGTGGTCATGTGAGCATTAATTTGTTTTAATCTTGAACATTCATGATTAGATCTAATGGTCACGATTTATTCTTATTTTCTCACATAAAAATACCTTTCTCATAAGATATACCCCCTATATATATATATGAAGGAGGAGAGTTGGGCGTGAGAGAGATGTGGGTAGGGGGTATTAAGGGTAGGGGTAGCAAGGCAGTAGAGCATAAAGATGAGATGGGGATGTGACTGCATGAAAGTGATGCTTAAAAGGACGATCGAGTAGAGCTACTAGAAGTTAGCGGCGACCAGACGAACACTAACCTTTAGGCCCAAGCGATTCACGTTGACTAGGACCAACACTAATTTGGCCAATGATACTAGTGTTGGCTCTGAACCGTCCCTTATGAATGATGAGTAGAGGCTAAATTGGCTTGTGATATTAGCCTCAAATTTAAAAGACAATAATTGACAATAAGTTGACGCTAAAATCAACGTCGGCTAAGTCAATACAATAGATCAATAAGTGGACCGACATTTTAAAACGACACTTTGCATCGATTTTGAATCGTCTAGCGTCAAGAAAGCCGACGCTAAAAAGTAAAAATTAGTGTTGATGCCGACACAAATTTTATACACTAAAACAACATATTAGGAGGATGCAGGGAAATTTAAGACAAGTGTACTGTTTATTTGTGTTCTAATTAAGGAAAAATGATTTAAAATAACTTAAAAATATATTTACTTTTTCTATAACAACTATATAAGTTTTAAAATATCAAGAAAGGTGTTTTAGTATTTCTTTTCAAAAGTTAAAAAATGTTTAAAAACTGAATAAAATATACCAATTAACATCATATAAAGCTCTTTTTCAAAGCTGAATAGTCGCATCTTTATTGAAAGGGAACATCATTAAAAATATAAATATCCCACAAAAAGTAGAGTATATGTTATATTGAAAATTTGAAAAAAAAAATCTTTCAAAATTAAGGCCTATTTAATAAAATATATATGATTTTATTTTAACAAGTGTTCTTATAACACTCTTTAGAGCCAGAGTTATTATGTTCAAGCTTTTAGCTTCTCAAATCAGCAACTCCTTGTGGCTAAAACAGTGGGTTTTAAAAACACAAAGTAGGGAACATGAAGAGGTGGTGATCCCCTCTTTGACCACTACATGTCCACATAGTTTTCAGATCATATAAAAAATTTGGTTGGTGCTGATAGTGGCAGTGTATCACCAGCTATATATTTATATTTTAATGGAGTATAATTTTAGGGTCTTGAATTTATTTTCAAATTTTCTTCATCCAATCACCTAAGCTATATGCAGGTATGTGAAGCTATATAGAAGAACCTGAAGAAGTTTTATAGCTGCCCAATTTACAATGGCTCTGTTCTGTGTATTTAAATCTATTTTAATATATAATAGAACATATTTTGAGTTTTATCTTATAGTATAAGTGCATTTGAGAGAGCTTATATATTAAATAGTGAAAGATACCAATATAATTATCAATGGCCCGAGTCGTCAATAAATTAGTAATGCATGATAATCTCAAAGATTGTGAAATGCTTTCATGATGAATGTTAGTAATACACCTTTTTATTATTTGCTAATTTATTAAAAATTAATTAAGATTCTGAAATGTTTTCATGGGGAATGCTAGTAGTACATACTTTTTATTATTCATTAAAAATGAATGCTCTTTGACAAATAGTTTGTTTATGAGAACTGAATTGGTTTTAGATATTGAATATGTTAGAGAGAAGGTTAAAATAATTCATTACTTCGTTTTAGAAAGAAAAAAATATTAACATTACTTCAGTCTCATATATTGCTGTCAATAATTCACCAAAAAAATAAATATTGCTGTCAATAATGATACGGGTGATTAACCAATCCACATAGCACTTAGCAGTGACTTTTAAGTTTTAACTGTCACTAAAAAACTAACATTAAATGATATGCTTATTGGATGACCATGAAATTCATATGTACCCGAATATTTTTATAATGATAATTCATTCTCACCTCAATTCTACTTACTTAAAGAGACTTAAAGAGAGATGAGAAGAGAATAAAGTGAAATGAGAGATATGATAGATTATGTGATTGAGATAGAAAGAAAAATAAATAAAAATGAAATGAAAAAGAAAATGAATTTCAGTGATTCAAAACTTGTTTACTATGGATCTTGTATCAAATTTTATACCAAACCAGAGAAAGATATTCCTCTCTCTTTTTTCCCATAATCCTCGTCTTTTCATTCTAAACAAACGGAGGCATAAAGTCATGTACAGAGTATGTTACTCATGAAATATATGTGAGCCTAAAATTACTTATGGGAATCAAATTACTTGTTATTTTGCTGTAGTTACGTATTCTACAGTATTGCAGATGAAATTCAAGATTTTGCTCTGAAATTAATTCATAAGCATATATTCAATTTGTTTTCATTTGTCACACTACATGTTTATATTGACTAGATACAAATTATCTTTGGTCCTGTGGAATTTCCTGGTTTGTCTAATCACCACCTCTTCCTCTGTTTCTATGCAAATGTACAACCCTTTTTGGTTATACAGTTAGGAAAAGAACTTTATTCAAACCCAAATTCTAGCTCCATCTTTGAAGAGATAGAAATGGGAGAAGTAAGTAAAAGGTTCAAATGCATTTTTAGTCCCTGTACATTTATCTTTGAGTAATTTTAGTCCCTTTACTTTCAATTGCTTAATTTTAGTCCTTTACTTTTAACTTTTGATGATTTTATTCTCCTTACTTTTAATTGTGGACTGGGCGAGGGGGTCTCGCCCAGGAGACCTAACCTTGGGCGGGGAACGCGCCATGACCTTGGGTCTCCCTTCCGGAGGCCCAACTGACCCATTTGGATAGGATAGAGGCGCCAAAGCCTAACTCCACCTCTATAAATAGGAGGGGAATACCAATTGTAAGGGACTCTTAGCTCATTTGAGAAATAATAGCATTGAAATTCAGTTATATTTTCTCTCTCTAAACGGTTAGAGTTTCTCTCTCTAAGCATTCACATCACTTTCCTCACACTTTGGGTACTACCTTCTCTCTCTATGTTCTAGCACGGAACATTTGGCGTCGTCTGTGGGGAACGGTAGATTTCTATTCCCAGACTATGTGGATTGCGATTCAGTGGAGTGAAGCTTGCTTTTCTGTACGATTTTCCTCATCCGGACTTGGTTCTCGGGTTATTGCGATTTGATTTCGAAAAGTTTGATCCTCTAAGAGATTCTCCGTAATTCGAAGGTTTTTGGTGGAATTTTCGTTTTCATTAGCGAAGTTTGATGAAGACGCCTCGCCAACGACGTGGCAACGACGTCTCTTCCCCGCGCACCGCAAGGAGCGATAGAAATCGCTGTGCAGAAGCACGTCGAGCGCTAAGTGGCGACTTGAAGATGCAAAATGAGTGTTTACAGGAGCAGGTTAGGTACTATCACCTCCGGCAGTGGAATCAAGAGGAGGAGGAAGCTGCGGCTACGGCCGGAACCAAGCCTTTCTCGGCGGCAGTACGAGAGGTGACTGTACCGGACGGCATGACGAACCTCGTGTTGGAGGCATACGACGGACAAACCGGTCCAAAGGATCATCTGTCTCGTTTTGATGCGAAGATGGCGAAGTACGCGGTTTCCGACGCTGTGAAATGCAGGATGCTTCCATCAACGTTTCGAGGCGCGGCAAAGGAATGGTTCACGAATCTGCCTCCAGGATCCACAGCTAAGTTCCGCGATTTCTAATCAAAATTCCTTGGCCATTTCTCTGCGAGGACGATCGAGGATCTGTTTGATATTCGGCAGGAGGAACGTGAAACCTTGAAACAATATGTGAAACGATACAGTGCCATATCCGCGAGGTTTGATGAATTGCAGTCACGCGTGTGCGTGTGCGCTTTCAAAGGCGATCTGTCCCGGGGAGAATTTTATTGCGAGCTGAGTAGGGAGCTGGCATGCTCAATGGTGGAAGTCCGCGCCCGAGCGCAGGACTACATCTTAAAAGAGGAAATTGAAGCGCACATGAGGGAGGGCGAGCGAGCGGCAAAGGTGTCGCTGGCAAGGAAAAGGATACAAGACAAGGAAGGAAGTCGCGAGCTGAGATTTGGGAAAGCTGGCCGGTTCATAAAGAAGAATAAAGGACAGCTACTCCGCCCGAAAACGAGGGATAGAAAGCACTGGTGCCCTCGCCGAGAAGCGAAGGTAAGCCAGCGAATGAGGTCGCAGGGATGCTCAAACAAGGAGTTAGCAAAGTTACTTCTCGAGGCGGAAATTGAGAACATGAACAGAGAGGGCGAGTGCAGAAAGGACCCTAGAAGGGAGGCAAGGAATCCGCTGAGGTGGTGTGAGTACCACAACTTAGAGGGCCATAACACCACTGACTGTTTCATGCTGAAGGGTCGAATCATGCAGCTGATCAGGGCAAAACGGCCGCAAAAGGCGAAGGGGAAGGAATTTGAAGAAGCTGATAGCGGCGAGGGCGGAGGAACGGTTGAAGCAACGAACACAATCGCTGGAGGTTTCGAAGTTTGCAACGACGTATCGGCGGCGGGCTGGGAAACAGTGGGGGCGACAGCATCGGTACAAGTGTATCCAGGACCATTTGGGTGCCCACATCCAGACATAGTGATATCGACCGTGGATTTCAAGGGAATCAAGGCCCATACTGACGATCCGTTAGTAGTAATGGTAAGAATAAAAGGTTTCAATGTACAGAGGGTACTTTTAGACCAGGGCAGCTCGGCGGATATAATCTATGAGGACGCATTCAGACAGATGGGGCTGACGGACAAGGATTTGAAACCATACACGGGAAGTTTGGTAAGTTTCTCTGGGAAGCAAGTTCAGGTACGTGGCTACATAGAGTTGAATATAGTTTTTGGAATGGGCGAGAACGCCGAGCTCTTGAGGATAAAATATCTGGTCCTACAAGTCGCGGCAGCTTATAACGTCATCATAGGGTGAGGTACCTTAAATCGCCTCCATGCAGTGATATCTACGGCCCACCTTGTGGTAAAGTATCCCCTACTTTGCGGAAGGATAGGGAAACTGGCAGTAGACCAAAAGGGGGCGAGGAAGTGCCATAGCCATTGCCTCAACCTGTATGGCAGAAAAGGAGCTGGCAACGGGCACAGGTGCCACGAGATTGGGACGTCTGAAAGGCGGTGAAGGCGAACAAGAGCGTTTGGGAGCATAGAGCCAGAGCGATGGCGACGAAAGGAAGGGGAGGAATCAGGGCGAAGAATCCCGTAAGAAGGCGAGGAAGACAAGCTCTACGCTCAAGAGGATAATGAGTGGTATGACGAGAACTGGGACATGAACGCTACCAGTAGAGGAATACTGGCAATCGAGCTCAGACTCACCAAGGAACAAGAACAACGCTTGAGTGAACTAGTAGAAGATAACGTTGACCTCTTCAATTGGGGGAAAAGAGGAACTGTTTGTGGGGTGCCGCCTGCATTTGCTTGGCCCCCTCGGAAGGCATGAAAGGGAGAAACTCATCGTCAGATCGGGAATGAAGGAAAGAAAATAGCAGAAGGAAGGGGTAACAAGAGAGAGGGTGAGCAACAAAGGGATGGGGACAGAAGGCCAATGAAGTCAGCTCGGCTCGCCAATCAAGAGGAAGGGCAGGGACAGATCCCTCGCCACAGCAGAGAAGGCAAAGAAGGCGAGGAAGACAGGATGCTGGGAGTAATACTCTGATTTAAAAGGAGACCAAAAAGCAAGGACCAAAATAAATATGCACTCTTTTTCTCCGACACGGGAGTTTTTTAACGAGGCATCTCTCGATGTAAAAATTTAAACAAATCAAATACAAAAGGATATTCTTAGCAATACTCCTAACTATCGAACTGAGATGGCAGCCTGGTGGGAAAAATTCCCTGAAGGTGGCGATCCCAACACGACCTTGATGTCTGGGGATCGCTCCGGAAAGTCCGGCGCTAACCGTAGCCCATGCAGGCGACGTGTGCGGATGAGCTTCCCGTCGCCACTCATTGGCGGCGTGCGCGAATAAAGCTCCTTATCCAAAGAACCTCCCTGAAATTTGGGCGAGTCGAGTCTTCCTGAAACGCGGGAAGCACTTTTAACTAGGCCAAAAGTCTCGGGTAAACTCATATGGCCATTGGGCCCTGAGCAACTATAAGTCCCCACCTAATAAGGCTGGAGGGGCCGCACCTGCTCTTACGGGAAATATTGGTGCGAACAAAAGCCTCGGTAAAATACCGAGCGAAAGTGCTAGTTATACGTAGCACACTCTCGAAAATTACTCACGCAAAACTGGGAGAGTAGCACCGAAAACACGTGCTAAGCGGCGATCAACGAAAGGCGAAGATAAGTAGCGGGCCGCCCGCCTTGCCCGCTTAACTATTCTTCGCTCATTTAATTATTCATTTATTCCTTCATTTATCTGTTTGTGTTGTGACGATTTACTAACTCGGTTATTTGTTTGCTCGTATGATTCATAATGATGCACGTCAAAACAATTCAGGAAACGAAACTTTTATTCAAATATTTGACTTTAGACATTCAAAAGGGAGGATTTCTTCTCATTTTCCTACATTCTTTGCGTTGCTCTTTCCTCTCATGCTCCAAACGGTATTGCCTGTACTCTAGGTTGCACAGTCTTCGGCTCAGCTCCAGCTTCTCAGGACCTTCTTCCGCCGTCTTCAGAGCTGTTTTCACTACTCATATCTCCTCCAGCAGATCCAGCTCCCGCCAACAGAGCTCTTGAATCTCTTCCACGAAGCAGAGGAAAATTCTGAGGATAGCGTCCATCTTTGGACTCAAATCCATTCCCAGCAGCTTGTTGATCAGGTCGTAAACGTTGGAATCCTCCGGATGCCAAACGTTGATGAAGAGATCTTCATCAAAAGCTTTCTTTCTGAGCTCTTCCAAACAGGCAATGTAGGATGCCATTTTCTTGAAGTTTTAGAAAGCAGATGAGATGTGAAGTTTGTTGCGTTTTGGTTCTTATTTATAAGCCCGGTTCAGTCTCAGGAAGTTATTGCTGGAGCAGTTTCTCGAGGAGTTTTTCTTGGAAAAGGAGCGACTTGCAATAAAGGCTTGAGCATTCGTGGCCGGTGGTCAACAGTAAACCGTTGGAACGTGGAAAAGAAGCACTTGGGCAGACGTTTGAAATTCCCTAAGAGGAACGTCTCGCATAGTTTATCTCCCGGCGGGAGGCGTACAATTAAGACTCGTAGCAAAAGGAGTAAAAACTTGGGGTTCTCATTAAAAAGAGAAAAAAAAAGGGAGACCCTTGGTACAAAGATAACAAAGATAATCTAAGGACTCCTAACATTTTGAGTTGGCTCTGCGTGTTCTTCCGTCAGGAAATGCTCGGCTACGAAGCCTGGAGGATCATCGAGCCTGACCAATCTTGTGGGTGTAACCCTCTTAAATGCCCCCATCTGGCTTAGATCAATCAGAGGATGGAGATGTTTGACTTGAGCTTTGGCGAGGAAGAAGCCTTGGCCGCGTTCAGAAACGGCAGCATTAGCAGCCTCTGACCTCAATCTTTCTTCTAAGGCCTTCGCGTCAAGATGGGCTTGAGTCTTCACTGAGGATAGAAGATCATCTTTCTTCACCAGGTCAGATCGAAGGTTTTCAAGAACGGCCTCCGTCAAAGCTATTTGGTCTGCTTTCGCGCTCGATTCTAGCTACGCCTCCTGCCGCAGCTCTGCAAGAGTTTTCTCCAATTCAGAAATCCTCTTATCTCGAAACTCTAAGCTAACTTCAGCACGAGCGGACTGCTCGGCTAGCTCTTTGGAAAAGGAGTTTTCCTTGGCGATTAGTTGAGCAGCGAGCACTTCGCGATCCTCAGCAAGTTGAGAATTGAGAGTGCGGAGGCGCGCCACTTCGGATCGTAATTCGTCAGCATCATGGGCGGAACGCCTATAGTAGTGAAACGCGTGGAGCACTCCCGCCACAGCCCCTTCAGAGACATTATCCAAACCACGCTGCTTAACAACTTCATCCATTCGCGCCATTTGGGATGATGTCAAAGTTAAAGAATACGGGAATCCCCGACTCACGGACCCTGAGGAGGGGGTGGAAGTATGAACAGGTGGAGGAGGGGCGTTGGCAGAAGACGTCAGGATTGGACCAAGCGGCGACGAGATAACTGTTGGACGGGAAAGTGAGTCGTCGACAAGACCGTGTTGGGCTGGAATCGTCCCTGAAGGCTCGGTGGAATTCAACCTTTTCCGGGAAGGGCGAGGATCCTCCTCGTCAAGGGGCCGTTTTCCGCTCGCTTGGATTCTCAACAGATACGCATTGTCGCCTTTCAAATTTATTCGAGGGGGAAAGGAGACGTTATTTTTCTTCTCAAAGGCCGCCAGAAGCTCCTCATCGGCACGGTGAGTTTGTCCTAAAAAAAAGGAAAAGGTAAGCTGATAGAAAAAAGAAAGAACGAGAGGGGTAGAAGAGGAAGATTTACCAATCACGCGAGAGCAGTCTGAAACGGCGAGACGGGCTAGAAAGTCGATGACAACCTTGTGTTCAGGAGTGAGGGAGTCCTCAGACGGGTCGATAATTTGGCGCGCGCCCTGAGTCCAGTAGAAAGGAAATCGAGCGGTGACATCTCTGTGTGTGAAAACCTCAGGATATTCGTGGGACACCACAACCCTGAAGAATTTCCGGGATAAATCGACGGTGATGCTAGGCCAGATAGGGTTGAAGCGCTGACGACCAGGCCTAGTTTCCAGGGAAACCCAGCTGCGCGGCGGGGAGGGCTGGACAGATACACGATAGAAATAAAAGAAGGTCGAAGGTTCAGGTTCCTGGTGAATCGCGTCGCAGAAAATTTCGAAACACCGGAGGAAGGCCCAACTGTTGGGATGAAGTTGGCTAGGAGCCACATTGATATTGTGAAGAACGGAGCAGATAAAAGGGGAAAAGGAAATTTAATCTTCAAATTTGTGAACATATACCCATACACGTAAAAGAAGTGAGGAGCACCCACGAAGTCGTCTTTGGGACGAAGCCAAGGGCGTTCAAGGGGTGAGCAGGCACTGACATACAGAAGCTTGTCAAGAGGTTTCTCATGACAAAATCCGCCGGATTCTGTGGAAATCTCCCAAATGGACGATTCTTTTTCCAAACTTGACCGTTGGTTAGGCATTGTCCCGGCGGACAAAGCCCTTGCGGCGGGAGCACTTAAAGATTTCCAAGTCTTCGTTCGGAAGGCAATGGCGTCTTTTCCTTCAAGAGGAACGCCTCCTGGAGGGGGCGGGAGAACAGGAGGAACGCATCGGATAGGGGTGGCAGCGACGACATTACGTTTGAAACTTTTGGTCTGGCGCTTTGGAGTCATTGCGGAGGGATTGCAAGGAATAAAGGTAATTTTGACACTGGACAAGTTCGCGTAAGGGTGAAGAAGCAAAGGTTCGTAATCATAAAGGAACGAAAGGGGTTAGTGAGATAATGCTGTTATAAGCGGGGAGTGACGTGCAGAAGGGAACGTGTAGGTAAAGCTGCAACGATTGCTGTCGATTGGTTAAAATTCAAATTGTCAAAGTTGTGACATGATTGAAAAAGACATGTCAAAGGTAGCGGTTGAGATTTTGTGGATTCACTGACCCTGGCGTCACTTCAAGGCTCGACGCGTGGGATGGACACAACACGCGACAGAGTGTCACGATTTAGGGCGCGTGCATAACTATGCCGAGTCGGACGGACTAAAGGCCGTCGCCACCAGCCTGCTTGTGGACTTGGGTCGCCCGGAAGAAGAGGACGTGGCTGGAGGTCCAAAAGTGTTGATTGCAAAAGGCTCTATTCATCAGGCCATGTTGGCCATTGTTTTCTTACTTAAAGACACACTTAGCTCTCATGCTTCGAGCTCGGTGTCTTGTGGACTTGTGGACTGGGCGAGACCCCAGGGTCCCTTGCTCAGGAGACCTGACCTTGGGCGGGGAACGCGCCATGACCTTGTGTCTCCCTTCCAGAGGCCCAACTGGCCCATTTGGATAGGATAGAGGCGCCAAAGCCCAACTCCACCTCAATAAATAGGAGGGGAATACCAATTGTAAGGGACTCTTAGCTCATTTGAGAAATAATAGCATTGAAATTCAGTTATATTTTCTCTCTTTAAACGGTTAGAGTTTCTCTCTCTAAGCATTCACATCACTTTCCTCACACTTTGGGTACTAACTTCCCTCTCTATGTTCTAGCACGGAATAAATTGTTCAATTTTACCATGTATTTTTTATGTTGCAATCAAACCCCTCCATAAAAAATGTCATCATATTTTAAGCTAACTTTGATGATATCATCAATGTCAATCCATGTTGTAGCCGATGTGTTAAATGATTGAAAATAATTTAAAACATATTTTTTCTATTGAAATATTCATAGAGCTCATACCTTGACTACAACTTGGATTGAAGAGTCACATTTCTTCATTATAACATCAGAAAACTAGCAGCTAACACCTATAATACAAGGTTTGTGGAAGTGGTGGTGGTGGCGGTAGGGTGGCGGGGGTAGTAATGGCGATGGTGGTGGAGTTGGTGGTGTGATGATAGTGATGCTAGTGGTGACAATATTGTATGGCAGTGGTGGCGACAATAATGATTACAATGGATAAGGGTGGTGGTTGTGGCGATGGTGGTGGTTGCTGTAACACCCTGACTTTCGAGGGTCACCTTAGTAACCTGCTAAAATAAAGATGCAATGTCTTCCAAAATGATTTATAAAAGCGAGTATTTTTTTTTCTTCTCAAAGGATTTCCAAAATATGTCATGCATACTCCCAACTGTAAATAAATTTACATCGAGCCTTGAATAAGGCAAGTACCCGAGGATGAAAATGAAAGCACACAACCTACGAAACCTAACAAGAATCAGATTCAACAAAGAATCTATTATGCAAGGACACCACGAATCCGACATACTCCCTACGATTTTCACATCAGGGAAACGCAGGAAAGCAACGTATCGAAACCTACCCGAAACCTCAAACATAAATTCATAAAACCTCTATGCGAGCTTTAACCGATAATGGTAAGCTCTCTAACCCAAGGCTCTAGCCTTACACCAGACTCTACTCCTCGAGTCTTCCATTATTCTTCAAGTTGTCATCTCTAACTCGCACCAAGGTCAAGCTTCATCAAAATGTTGGGTCCAGGTGGGCCAGCATCCTGCCTGCAGGTAGCATTCGAAACGGGGCGCTGTCTGCTACGCTATAAGAAATAACGTTGCGCCCTCACTAACACCAATTGGTTTTGGCGTAGTGGTAAGCGCGTGATCCTACAAGTGGTATCAGAGCGCAAGTTCTGATTACCACACTTAACAGTGTTCAGTAGATCCGGGCCAGTGTGAAAAACTCATGGATGCCACCACTACTACAAGCACATATCAATACAGTGCAAGACCACCTATCTTTGATGGTCAGAGATTTGATTTCTGGAAAGACAGAATCAAAAGCTTCTTTCTTGGCTTTGATCCTGATCTTTGGGATTTTGTTGTTGATGGCTACACCCCTCCTGTCGATGAACATGGTGTAAAGATCCCAAGGAAGAAGATGAGTGAAGATCAAAAGAAGGAATTCAGAGATCATCACAGATCAAGATCTATTCTGCAAAGTGCCATTTCATATGAAGAATATGAGAAAATTACTGATCGTGATTCCGCCAAGGGCATCTTTGAATCCTTGCAGATGTCTCATGAAGGAAACAAGAAAGTGAAAGAGACAAAAGCGTTGTCTCTAATCAAGCAGTATGAATCCTTCCAAATGGAACCTGACGAATCCATTGAGGATATGTTTTCCAGATTTCAGTTGCTCGTAGCTGGAATAAGACCCCTCAGCAACAGCTACACCACTGCGGATCATGTCATGAGGATCCTTAGAGGTCTTCCTGAAAGCTGGATGCCTTTGATAACTTCCTTGGAGCTAACTAGAGATGTTGAGCAGATGAGTTTGGAAGAACTCATAAGCATACTGAAGTGTCATGAATTAAAGCGTGCTGAACATCAAGATCACAAGAAGAAGTCTATTGCCTTGAAATCCAAATCTGAAAAGGCTAAGACTCTCCAAGCTGGAACAGAAGAATCCGAAGAAGCATCAGAAGATTCTGATGAAGATGAGCTGACTCTGATATCCAGAAAGTTCAACTGCATCTGGAAGCACAGGCAGAGCAAATACAAAGGTTCATCAAAGGACGAAAAGTCAAAGAAGCATTTCAAACCAAAGAAAAGTCTGATGGTGACTTTTGATGAATCAGAATCAGAGGATGTTGACTCTGATGGTAAAGTCCAAGGACTCGTGGCTATTGTCAAAGACAAAGGAGCAGAGTCAAAGGAAGCTGTTGACTCTGACTCAGAATCAGAAGGAGATCCAGACTCTGACGATGAAAATGAGGTATTTGATTCTTTCTCAACTTCTGAACTTAAAGATGCTTTGTCTGAAATTATGGATAAATATAACTCTCTCTTGACTAAGCATAAAAGGTTGAAAAAGAATTTCTCTGCTGCCTCTGAAACTTCTTCTGAACATGAGAAAATCATATCTGATTTGAAAAATGATAACCATGCTTTAGTTAATTCTAACTCTGTGCTTAAGAATCAAATTGCTAAGTTAGAAGAAGTTATTGCATGCGATGCCTCTGATAGTAAGCATGAATCTAAGTATGAAAAATCTTTTCAAAGATTCCTAGCTAAAAGCGTAGATAGAAGCTTAATGGCTTCTATGATCTATGGCGTAAGCAGAAATGGAATGCATGGCATTGGCTATTCTAAACCAATTAGAAATGAGCCCTCTGTGCCTAAAGCTAAATCTTTGTATGAATGCTTTGTTCCCTCTAGTACCATATTGCCTGACCCTGTACCTGCTGAAGCTGCTAAACCTCCTCTTATAAAAGGAACTTTCTCTATGTCAAAATATCATGCTAAAATTCCTTTATATTATCCTGTTGAAAGACCCAAAGTTGTCAGAACTTCTGGGCTAACTAACAAGAAAGGACCCAGAAAGTGGGTACCTAGGGATAAGATTATATATGTTGCAGATATCTTCAATAGGTCCATCGAAACTCCAACCGTGGAACCTGGACAGTGGATGCAAGCAACACATGACGGGAGAAAGGCATATGTCCCAAGATCCAAAACTTGAACCTGAAGGTGAAGTTGATCTTGGAGGCATCAGTAGAGCAAGATTTGGTCAAGGAATCATTGGTTTTTGATATGAACCCCTCTGTTGATATTCTGAACGCTATTCATGTTAGAATTAATGATAAGCTTGACTCTGACAAGTCAAAGCTAGCTGAAAAAGCTTGCAGAGATGAGCATGACCGTTTCAGAAAGAAACAAAGACTCAGAACTTGACGAACCAGAAGCAACAACATCAGAAGATGCTACTACAACTTCTGACTTGCGTCATCAGAAGAAGAGTAGGTTCCTAGCTTCTCATTCTGAAGTATCTGAAGATGAAATTTTGTCCAGAACGGAGATGTCACCAGAACCACACTTCTGCTCTCATCAGAAGATATGCTAATCAGAAGCCAAGTATCCCTTGGTATTACTTCTGAGGGGGAGTATTTCGTCTTTTACTCTTACTATTTTTTTTCCACCTTCATTCTTTTTGCTTATGACAAAAAGGGGGAGAACTTATAGTATCTTGACAACTCAACTCCTACATCATTTAGCTCAGAATCTAGACTTTACTAACGTTGATATTAAGTATTAGATTCAGGGGGAGCTTAGCTCAGAATCAAGCACGAGACTTGGATTCAGAAGGAGCAAGATAAACTATACACATCAGGATAAGTTTTAACTCTGATACCTTATACTCTTAGTGTATTCAGTTTATTTGTTTAGAGTTGTTCATCAAAATACATGGTTTTGTCATCATCAAAAAGGGGGAGATTGTTAGATCAAGATTTGGTCATGTGGTACAACTCTATGTTTTGATGATAACAAGTATTTATTTGTGGATGAACAACTATGATACTCTAATGTTTGTCTTGAGTGTTTTGACAAACAGGTTCTGATTCTGACACCAGAAGATATATTCGTCAGAAGTTCAGAAGATCAGAGGATCTGAGGATCAGAGGATCTGAAGATCAGAGGATCAGAAGATCAGAGGATCAGAAGATCTGAGGATCAGAAGATCTGAAGACCAGAAGCTCTGAGGGACCAGAGGCTCTGAAGGTTCAGAAGCTCTGAAGGTCCAGAAGCAGAAGTTACGAAGGTCAGAGGATCCAAGCATCCCTCTGACTCTGATCACCAAGCTTCACAAGTTCCAACACGAAGCATAACTCTGATCAGAGGTCAATGGTTAAAGGCAAAGGTCTCTATCGAGAAGTACAAGAGCAGTGTACTATTCTGAAATGCCTACCTACCAAGGTTCAGCCACAGCAGGTTCTGGAAGTTCCAGAAATGCCCTCCAACGGTCATATTCTCTCAACAGAAATATCCTTTGCACCTTGGACTATAAAAGGCTGAAGAAAAGAAGAAAGACTAAGAGAGCGAGAAGAGCGAGAGAAAACAAAGAGCTGCAATACAAGAGAAGATTCAAGCCTCTACTTTCTTCATCTATTCTTATTTGGTTTACACTCAGCTTATTTAGAAGCAAACCTTTGTAAACACCAACCTCAAACAGTTGTTTGATTTTCCTTAAGGGACCGGGTAGGTCAGTATCCTTAAGAAGACTAAGAGAGTGAATCTTAGTGGTGATTCCTTTAGGAGATCAAGGTTGATCGGATCCTAGAGAAGACTAAGAGAGTGAATCTTAGTGATAGCTAAGTCAGTGTATTGTTAGTCACTTGTAGGTTTCAAGTGCAGTTGTAACAATTATCTGATTAGTGGATTGCCTTCATTCTAAGAAGGAAGAAATCACCTTAACGGGTGGACTGGATTAGCTTGAGTGATTTATCAAGTGAACCAGGATAAAATCCTTGTGTGCTTTTCTATCTCTATCTTTTGCACTTAGTTCTCGAAAAGATTTGTTAAAATCTTTAAGGTGGTAGTTTTGTACTGAAAACGTTATTCAAACCCCCCCTTTCTACCGTTTGAAAGGGGGAGATTGTTAGATCAAGATTTGGTCATGTGGTACAACTCTATGTTTTGATGATAACAAGTATTTATTTGTGGATGAACAACTCTAAACAAATAGCGTTAAGCGCCCGCACAACAAGTAGCAAACAAAAAGGGTTAACTCCATACAACTACCACATATAAAAGAGAAAAACATGTTATTCAAATCTAATACATGCCGTGGTAAGTAAACTGCCAATTTAATTCAGGATAGAAGACAACATATATCCAACGACATAAAATCAAATTAGATGTCAACAATCTCAACAATATAACATCAAATCAAATATCAACAACCCCAATAATATCACATCAAATCATATATCAACGACCTCAACAATATAACATCAAATCAAATATCAACAACCCCAACAATATCACATCAAACCATATATCAACGACCTCAACAATATTACATCAAATCAGATATCAGTAACCTCATCAATATAACGTCAAATCAGATATCGACAACCTCAACAATATCGCATCAAATCAGATACCAACAACCTCAGCAATATAGATTAACTCAGCTATCAACCACTTAACATATCAGATAACAATAAAACCAACAATATGAGTCAATCAATAACGTCTCAAAAGACGGGACAATGATAGGACCACACCTCCTCATCGCCACTTTCACATCATCACACAGACAAGACAATCATAGGACCACACCTCCTGATCGCCACTTAGCGTCTCACAAGACGGGACAATCATAGGACCACACCTCCTGATCGCCACTTAGCGTCTCACAAGACGGGACAATCATAGGACCACACCTCTTGATCGCCACTTAGCGTCTCACAAGACGGGACAACCATAGGACCACACCTCCTGATCGCCACTTATAACACCACACAGGGCGGGACAATGATAGGACCACACCTCCTCATCGCCACTTTCACCTTAAGCCTTATATGCCAAGTCAGACAACCACCCCCAATCCAATAGTCAATTCAGAGTAACCACATGTTATTCATAATCACAACATTCACACAAACACATCAAGCTCTACTGAGTGATGAAATAATAATTCGGTGCTGTATAACATAACCATGTCCAATCCACTAGAAAACAGTAATGACAGAAACCAGTAAACGGCCGAAGCCTCTCAGAAAACGGAGACACATCTCTCAATAAGTTCACTCGGCCGAAGCCTCGAGAAAACATTTTCCCAGTTCAGCACAATAATCATAATCCAAGGCCAATCAATATAAACATCTTCATCTCAAACGCATGCAGTGCGATAAAAGCATGCAAGACTCAAAGACACTCTAAAACCGAGCTACCCTTACCTTAGTGGAGGTTGTGGTGCATTTGGTTGTAGTGGTGGCAGTGTTTTAGGGCAGTGGCGGTGATGAAGGGTGGTGGTGGTTCACGAATGGATGGGGCTGTGGTTTGGATCGACTCTTCGCGCGTTTGGTGCTCTACAGTTTCAGCGAGCTCCTCCGGCGGGGGTGCTTTCCTCGTAGAGCTTCGGGCTTTGGAGTTGGGTTTGGGTTTAACACATGCTTGGGAAGTCGGGGTACGCGATGTCGTTTGTGCATGTGGTGTGTGTTGTGCACACTCAGGCTAACACTAGAACCTTTTGGGACAGGGAGACAATTACCAAGGTGAGGGACATGCTTCGTTGGGAGTGGAACATGTCTTTTGTTCATGGCAAGGGAGGACAATAACACTGCTGATTGTTTTGCGAAGCAAGTGGCTCGTGATGGGGTGTCTGGAAGCAGTTTCTTTCTTTTGTTTTTGCGTCTATGTATCTTGATACTTTGAATAACTAGTTTTCCTTTTTATTTTTTTTCCTATTGTAAAAAAGACTACAGTTTGTTGTAATTTTGTAACAGAGCAACCCCATGGAAACACTAGCATGTATTTAATCAAATAAATTCTCATTGAAGTTGTAGCTATGATTGGAAAATGAGTAGTGAAGATCATTGATTGAGGGAACACATTGGCGAAACCACTTAACCAATTTGTGGGCTTCACTAAGTTAACACAGCAAGTATATACATATAATTAAAAATGAAGGATCCCATCAAATTCACACTATATATATAGGTTGATTCACGCATCAAACTCTCACTCCATATCACTCTTTTCCTAAAATCTTACTCACAATATATTACCACCAACCCATGGCTATGGTGGTCCTCACAACCCTCTTGTCCATGCTCACAGCCCTGCTACTTAAACTCATCTATGACAGCCTCTCATGTTACTGGCTCACTCCCCTACGCATCAAGAAGATCATGGAGATGCAAGGTGTGCGCGGCCCGAAACCGCGCCTCTTCACCGGCAACATCTTGGACATGGCTTCCCTTGTCTCAAAAACAACCTCTCAAGACATGAAAACCATCAGCCATGACATAGTTGGTCGCCTTCTACCACATTTTCTGGTCTGGTCCAGCCAGTTTGGTATGTTAAATTGCTCAAATATATAATATGCATATAATATAGCATATTTGTATCAGCTTCTGTTTTCTCAGAATCAACTCTGACACTTCGTGATCAGTTTCTCTGAATCAATTCTAGCAGCACCAGAAGCTACTCACATAAGATAATTTTATAATTAGGTTTGTTTAATTTGATTCTTGCAGGAAAGAGGTTTCTATATTGGAATGGAACAGAGCCAAGGTTGTGTCTCACTGAGACTGATTTGATCAAAGAGTTCCTTTCAAAATGCAGCACAGTATCTGGGAAATCCTGGCAGCAAAGGCAGGGTTCCAAACATTTCATTGGGGAAGGGCTTTTGATGGCAAATGGTAAAGATTGGTACCACCAACGTCACATCGTTGCCCCTGCATTCATGGGAGACAGGCTTAAGGTACTGACACAAACGTGTTTTCCATTTTCTTTTTAGTAATGGTTTGAATTTTTTGGTAATGGTTTTACAAATGGTTGCGGTTGGATACAGAGCTATTCAGGGCACATGGTGCAATGCACTAAGGAGATGCTCCAATCACTAGAAAATGCAGTGGAGAGTGGAGAAACTGAGGTGGAGATTGGCCAGTACATGACCAAACTTGCTGCAGATATCATCTCTAGAACTGAGTTTGGTACAAGCTACAAGAAAGGAAAGAAAATATTCCATCTCCTCAAAGTGCTGCAGAGTCGTTGTGCACAAGCAAGTCGCCATCTTTGCTTTCCAGGGAGCAGGTACATATCTATCTATTTGTGTTCACAACTACTTTTCTGAATCACCATTTTCTTTTCTTTTGGTAATTTTGGAATTTTAGCATGTGGATAAATTATTTTTTATCATAATCAATTCTGGCACATCCCAAAAGTTACCTATAGAAGTTTCTCCCAAACTTGGTTTTGTCTTTAAAATTAATTGTAGAATGATTTCCAACTAAGTTAGGTACATAAATTTCTCCCCGTAATTAATTTTGTGTTTAAATTCAATTTTAGAATGATTTCCAAATAGGTTATGCTTCTTTGAATGATAAAAATGCAAGTGTTTGGAATGGATTCTTTCATTTATTATCAGCACACATTTGATGCAGTTTCTAATCATCACGTACATGTTTGGAAATTCTTCTACAAATTATTCTAAAGCCATAATTAATTATGTGGTGAATATTTCTGAGTTTCAAAATTGATTCTCATGAAGAGAAATTGATTCAAACATTCTTACTTCTTATTCCATCATTCTAGTTCTGTCTGTCTTAATCCCATCTTTCTTTTCTTTTATCCGCAAAACAAGCATTTTCCCCTGTCCCTTTTTTGTTCCCTTTTTTCCATTGATGTCAATGTCACCTCACCTATGATTCAATTTTGTTTTTGTAGGTTTTTTCCAAGTAAGTATAACAGAGAGATAAAGGCTTTAAAGATGGAGGTGGAGACTCTTTTGATGGAGATAATACAAAGCAGGAAAGACTGTGTGGAAATTGGGAGAAGCAATTCTTATGGGAATGATTTGTTGGGTATTCTCCTGAATGAGATGCAGAAGAAGAGAGGGGATGGAAATAGCTTGAACCTGCAGCTGGTGATGGATGAATGCAAAACATTTTTCTTTGCTGGACATGAAACCACTGCACTTTTACTCACTTGGACTGTTATGTTACTTGCCAGCAACCCTTCTTGGCAAGACAAAGTCAGAGCTGAAGTTAAAAGGGTCTGCAATGGGGAAACTCCCTCTGTGGATCTACTCTCCAAACTCACTCTAGTAAGTAACAAAGTCAAATATTTAAAGATGAATGAATAAGTAAAAACTCTCTCTTAATTTTTACTTCATATTTTCTTTTGGGGTTTGTAAAAGATTATTCAAAGTTATCTTATAATATAAGCACTTAATCAAGTATCCAGTTGAATTTATAAGAATTAATGACTAATAATCTAATTAATAACTGATTTAATGAATAAACTTATATACCTATAAATATATTTTTGAGTTTATTTCAATAATTTATTGAAATAAATAAACTTATAAGAACAATAATGTTATTATACTTACTGACTTAAAAGCTTAATTAAACTGTTATCTAAGATCAAAGTGAAAAACTTGTTAATGGCACCTATAAATTGCAAGAGGGTAGAAAGTCATTTTAGGCTATTTAGAGGATGTTTTCCTCTTGTAAAAAAAAAGAGAGGCTATTTAGGTTTAGGTGATGAGTGGGAAGTAGCAGGTTGGTCAAATTTGTATCTCAGGGCCGGCTCAAGGGTAAAG
Source organism: Lotus japonicus (assembly GCF_012489685.1). NCBI lineage: Eukaryota > Viridiplantae > Streptophyta > Magnoliopsida > Fabales > Fabaceae > Lotus > Lotus japonicus. The sequence goes on along the minus strand of NC_080041.1, from coordinate 108,091,421 downwards.
TCACTCAAGCAAGAGTTTTAGACTTTCAAAGAAAAAAAATTACTAAAAAAAAGGCCTCAAAAAATATTATTTTACTAAATAAAAAATGCCTAAAAAATCAAGCATTAATACTAAGTAAAAAAAGTCAAAAAAAAAATGACTTTAAAATTGGCTTTGGACCTCATTTAGTGTTAGGCTGGCCCTGCTTGCACACAGTTAATTTTCTTGAATTTGTTTTTGTCCTTTTTATTTTGAACTTTATATTTTTATTTTTTTGTGGTGTCGAGTATAATACTCTTCATAGAACCTACACAAATGTTGCATTTCAAACCCTGCACCGATCATTCTTATGAAACCTGTAATGGGGTGTGGTCCAAACAATTTAGTAAAAAACAAAAAAAAATACAATTAATTCATAAAAAAAATTGACGGTAAGACAATTAATTCATAATTAGTGCTATTTAAGTGCAGGCTATGCCAAAAGCCTAATTAATCTAAAGATCCTAGGCTTTTAAGTTATTATTAGCCCAAGGTTTGAAAGGCCAGCTTGGAAATATTTTATTCTAACTTAGATATGTATGTGTGAATAAACAAACAAAAAAATGATTTATTTAACAATCATCTTTGCACTCGTGCGTTGGTAGTTGGAGTCATCTTAAAGAATATTAATAATGGTTATCTTTCTTTTTAGTGTGTCCCAATTAAGTGCACAAAAAGTTAAAACCTATTATAAATTCAAGTTCTGAATAACGATAGAGTCCTACTTTTTGAAAAAAGAAATATATACTCCTCCGTTTCTGATCTTTTGTTGTTTAAGGTTATGCACATTGTTTAAGAGTGCAATCATTGATATATTTGTTGACATAAACACTCTTATTTAATGTTTAGTTAAAGTGAATAAAGAGATATGATAGTTATTGGTTAAGAAACTTGTTATGATTTTGATCGATGAAAATAAGAGGCGGTAGGTGAGAGATATAATATTAAATGAGGGTATACATGGAATAAATTGAGAAAAAATGCATTGCGTTTGTAAAACAACAAAAAATTTAGAATTTAGATCAAAAGTTAAAACAATAAATGATTAGGAACGGGAGAAGTATCTTGTTCATAGTTTGAGCCTCATGAGTGGCTTTTACACTTGTATTTTTCTATGAAAGAGACCAAAAAGAAAATTAGTTGACCCTACTCAATGGCGTGGTTAATGGCTACCCACTTCAAAAAATCCCTAGTCCTTTAGAACATTGATTCGTATCCACAAAACTATTGCAAGACATTCGCACCTTCTAAAGTTTATGAACTCTGCAGTTTCTTGCCAAAGCCACCATAAACTGCACGTGTCAGGTGTTCCAACAATTCACAAAAAACTTTAAAGCTTCCTTTAGTTGATAAATATATAGCTCCAAAAACCTAAGAAAACAACACTAACCATACTTCATAAATAACTAATTTTTACTTATTATTTTATTCACTACTTTTCTTTCTTCTCATTTTTTCACTCTCTCAGGGTACATGGTTTATTTAAATACTAGTGGATTTCTAAAATAATGGTCAAAAGTTAAGCATTTCCACAATTAGTGCTAAAAATATCAACTAACTAAAGCAGTAATCTGATATTTTGCAGTTGCATATGGTGATCAATGAATCAATGAGGCTCTACCCCCCAGCTTCAGTGCTTCCTAGAATGGCCTTTGAAGACATAGTTTTGGGTGACCTTTACATACCTAAAGGGTTATCAATTTGGATTCCTGTGCTGGCTATTCATCATAGTGAAAAACTATGGGGTAAAGATGCAAATGAGTTCAACCCAGAAAGGTTTACTTCAAAGTCATTCATTCCTGGCCGTTTTTTACCATTTGCTTCGGGCCCTAGAAATTGTGTTGGACAAGCATTTGCTTTAATGGAAGCTAAGATCATATTAGCCATGTTGATCTCTAGGTTTAGTTTCACCATTTCAGAGAATTACAAGCATGCCCCTGTGGTTGTCCTCACAATTAAGCCCAAGTATGGAGTTCAAGTTTGTTTGAAGCCCTTGGAGCCATAAGACACACATATGCATGGCCAATTGAGAAAGAGGTTTTAAATTGCAGTCCGCAACTACAATTGCAGCAACATAAAGAATTTTGGAGTCCCTACAATAAGATTGTGACTGCAATTGTGACCACATCAACTCAATTTTTTTCTGCAATTCTACACTGCAATTGCAAATTTAAAATCTTAATTGTGATGAAGAGTTGAGACATGAGAGTTAGAGAGAGAGAGTAGAGAAAGACATTTTAGTTTTTTGTTTTTTTTTTTAATGTGGAGAGATTTTTTATAGGCTTTTTATGCGGAGAGTGAGTTGTGTTCATTTTGATCTTGATGAGCTTTGTTGTAGTAATCTTTTATTTCATTTGCAACTTTTTCACAATGATGAAGAGATAGAGATGAAATAATGATTGCAAGCATTAGGATATGTAAATTAAAAACTTGAATAAAGGCACAGGGATTGAGTTAGTTGGTCAAAAACTTGCACTCGATGTAACATATGAGACAATTAAAGAAATAAATTGGAGGAGCTGTACAGATATGTTTTAAAAAACAAACGCCCATCAAGAACGGCCCAAATAGTATGTAATGGGTTTTAACTTTTAAGTTTTAATTACTGTTTTTCTTCATGTGTGTTCTACTCTAAGCAATCATTTCAAACTAATAACATCAACATTATGAGCAGGGTTAGCTCTCCTAACACGATTTTCTTTCATTTATAAAACTTGAACATGAAATATTAATTAAGTGAAATCAAACACGTATCACTTGAACTAACTATCAAATTAACAATTCTATATTTTGACACTATGGCACTTAGGAAAAAATTCTTTAATCTTTTTCCCCTCTCTCTAAATTGTCATGATTTAACAAAGTGCACTACTTTCCTCAATGAAAAATAAGCCCACTTGTTTGAGGCAAAACACTAAGGTAGGGCCAGAATCTCCATTTTGGAGTTAATTAAAAGGGTTGTTTTCTCAGCCACCTTATCATCTTCCATTCTGCTTCTCCCACTAGCTAGTTGGTTTTTATCATCTTTTATTGCAACTATCATTCCTTTCTGAGACTGTTTTAGATCTAATAAATCATCGATCGACAGCTTTTGTTTTGTATGCAGCCTAGCATGCAAAACGTTTTATATAGGTTAGAGATTCAATTTCTTGCCGTACGTGGCAAAAGGATTCATGAAGTTGACTTGATCAGTTTAATTAAACTTGTGATTAATTGTCAAAGTCCTAGCTAATTGAGCTGGGAATTCATACCAGAGAACCCACATTTTTTTTATAAGCCAAGATATATACTGAAGTGAAGTACAAGAGTTACTTCAACCCAGTACAGATGGAGTAGTAAGGAAAGCTAAAACAGTGAAATAAATTACAACTCAAAGTTACACTTAACATTCTCACTTGGAAGCAAGGCTACTTAAAAAAATGTCTCATTAAAACCTTACTTCGAAAACCCCCTTGAGAAAAACCAGAGAACACACATAATTACTAGCCCAACAAATGCTAACTAAGAGGTTGACACATCACATAATTAATAGTTCCAATATATAGTGGTGTAGTACATAAATTTGAGATTTTTTTTATATTTGAATTTCACAAAAAATTTAGTTCACTGTTTATTTGTTGGGAGTCGAATCCTACATATTTTTTTAACCACTTGTGAGGGCTCTAGGCAAAACTTCTAGCGCTCCCCTAGGAACCTCTCTCTCCTCGCCCCCACCTCTCTCCGTCACAATCCTTCACCTCTAACTCTCCTCTATAGTACATTCTCTGCCTCGCAGCCCCTTACACACCCTAACCCTCACCTCATCTCCTAATGTTGCTCCCTCTCCCTTTGTTGCACCTTTTCTTTCCACCCCTTCCACTACCAGAACCGCCACCAGTTCACTTTTTCTCTAACTTTTACCTCTGCCCCATCTCCCTCTGCCATCCTACCTTACCTCTAATCGAGTTTTCCTGCCCATTTCCCTCTAAAGTCCCCTCCCTCCGTCATTCCACCCTCTTCTTCTTACAACCCTAGTTCCTTTGCAACACCACTCTACCTCTGCCACTAGTGTTGACGCGTCGCCCTCTGCTGTGTCGACACGCCTCTGGCCACAATAGCATATGTCGCTCTTGTATCGTGCTCTATCACCACTACATTCACCTTCCAATATGACTTAGCACATGTATTGCACTTGTAACCAAATTTAAACCTTAGTTTTATCTAACATCATGTTTATTTCTATGATTTAACATATTTTGATTTTTTTTGGATAAGAAAATTATATATATGAAGTACAAGAGGTACTTCAGCTCATAGAGATACAAGGAAAAGCTAGGAAACTACACAAAGAGAATAGAAAAAAAAAAAAACTAGCACCAAACATGGCCTGGCCCAACAACAGCACACCCTGGCCCCAGAAAATAAAAAATGAGTCGATACAGATAAACCATGATAAGTTATGACTATCAACAAAAAGCACAGTATAGCTGGTATGATCAATATTTATTCATAATTTAACTTTTATCCCTATAAAGTATAAATTTTGGCATGATGGTTGTGATTGAAAGTCCTTAGGATTTCCTGTGGTTCCTTCTTAATGCCTTATTTGCGATTTATTACTAGTAGCTTAGATCTATGTTAAAGACACAAATATATAGTATCTTAGATTAATTTTAGAGTCATGGAAGATGTTAAAAAATGAACAATTGCTAGAAGAGTAAGGAGATACATCGAGGATCGAGAGAGACAAGCAAAAGAAATTGCGTCTGCTCTTGAAAAGCGGACTTTGAAGATTGAAAAAGTTATTCATATGCTGAAAGTTAAAGCTATAAAAATGGGATGTAAGTGTTATGGAACAATATAATATTTGTAAAAGACAATTAAAGTATCAGTAATAAATTATGATTGTTTATTTGTTTTTTAAGACGAAATCTTATTAATAAAACTAATCTTAAGAACAATCTTTCCAAGTAGATATGAGTGTTATTGATTTTTGTTATTGTTGTTGGTTATAAATGTTTTCTCATTGTGATAAATACTTTAAATTATTTTCATTATAACGTCATCAAATTCACATTCGAATCGATAATGTTTCAATTCGATCTCTTGTTTGATTTTTTTTCTCGAGCTGAATAGCTTTGACATTGAAATGTATTATGCGCCATCATTAATTGCTATGAATTCCTTCAAGTAGATTTTTCACTTCTATCCCTATAATTTCTCTATTTTATGTCATCATTTCCTTATCTGTTATACGAGAAATAAGAAAGGGGGAAGATAATAGAGAAATCACACTGATAAAGTGGCAAGCTATATAACCAAATTCAAAGCATTCAATGATAATTCATGGTACTAGATGATAAATATAGAACATATATATATATATATATATATATATATATATATATATCAATGAAAACTATTCGGCTTGAGAAACAATTAAAAAGCAAACAAAAGTTTGAATTCAATAATTATCAATCCAAACAGGAACTTGGTGTTGTTATGTCAATAATGTTATATTTACACCTCTCTTTGAGGTGGAGAGAGGTGGAATGAAGAGAGAGATAGGAAGAAAAGAAAAAGTAAGAGAGAGAAAGTATTAGATGTGATAGATGATAAGAGGAGAGAGATAGAAATAAAAAGAGGTGGAAATGAAGTGTTTCAAAGATGAGGTGTGTATATATCATTACTCGTTGTTATGTTGAAAATAAATTGAAGGTTAGTGTCAGTAATGAGCACGCTAAGAGTGTAATTATACTGTCGACCTATACGGTCGACACTAATAATTATGATTTAACGTCAGCCACCACAACAAGTGTGTAGTCTAGATTAAACCAATGCACGCTAACTTTCAGCATCGATTGTTTGACTAATGATACACATTAGCTACAAGCCATTTAACAGATCTATAACGTCCATGTTAAATTGATGATAAGTCGGTGATAAGTTTAACGCACTTTAGAGGTGCGTCCATAACGCACTTGAAAAGTGCGTAGGTAACGTACTTTCAAAGTGGGTGCGAATTTTTTTTATTATGGGTCTTTTTGAATTTTACGAATTTAATAAGGTACGAATAGATGTTGGGGGGCCGTGTCTGAATAAAAACTCCATTTTTCTTAAAACTTAGCGAACTTCATGAGGAACCTAAGTTCTTAACAACTAACATCATGGTTTTGCAACACTTAACCAGATTTTTAATTTCGTAGAAACAAAGTAAGATAATATGTCTCTACTTTTTGATATCATCATATTGCTTTATGAAATTCTGGCTCTCGCACAGGACAGATGTTCTACGCGATGCTGGGACAACCGGTTCAACAACTGACTAACAGATAACCAGAAACTTTAAAAGCATAAGTATACAAGACACAAGAATTGTTAACCCAGTTCGGTGAAACTTCACCTACGTCTGGAGGGTTTGCACACAAAGAAAGGAAATTCACTATCTCAAGATTCAAGAACTACAGACACTCATGAACACCACAGTTCATAGTTCTTTTCCTAATCTACCCAATGTTTTTCTACTTAGTATATCGATCTAAGTATGAGAGCCCCTCTCACTTTCTCTCAATCACTCCCACAGTGATTGGTAAAACAATAAGCAACACAGGTTTGAAGAGATTACAACTCAACTAAAACAAACCAACTCTAAGCCATAAGATCATCAATGGAGGCAGTAGAGTGGTGTACAAAATAACAGAACAAGGACTCACAAACACACAACCCTAAAAACTCAATCCTTAGGTGCCCAACGCACACTTAGCAACTAGGGTTAAGTCTCCTTAATTAGTCGTTCTTCAAGTCTTGATCTTCAATGGGCTTGCACGAAAATAGAGTCCACAAAACAGATCTGGAACAAATCTTTTTAAACCAGTACCAAATCTTATCAAATAAGATTTGAAAATAAAAAGATATAATCTTCTGCAATTTAAACCAAATCAAATCTTCTTCAACAGATTTGATTACACTATAATATATTCCAGATAACACATAGAAGCTTCTTCAACAACCCTAACTTGTTGATCACGTAAAACAATTCAAAACTTCCAGAACAAACATGCAACACACAGCAGCCCCACAGGGACAAATGTCACAGGCACAATGTCACAACATCTGCTTCGCCATCAGATTGTTTTCGACAAAATGCAAGACAACCACAAGTAACAACACTTTAATTTAATTTATTTATAATAACATTGCTGATGGCTATATATAAAATAATCATGCTCCACCAATAGTATCAGCCCACCACCACAATATAAGCCTCCACAAAAACCTAAGAAAATCTCTAAATAGTCTAACCTTCTGAGTTTACCAAGTGCCTCACAGTTCAAAAGGACAAACAAAACAAATTGATCCACATAACAAGCATTGTTTTTCTGATCAGAACATTATACATGATCAAATCCAAACTGTTTCCTTAGCAACATATATAGTTGCTTGATTAGGTGGATGACCATTATTATCTAATCGATGCGTGCCTCGTTCAACCGCTCTGTCTTTCAACATATATAGTCCCTACCTTGAATATGTTGGAATAATGACATTCAAGAAATTCAATTCAGCTTTAATCTCTTTTTCCGTTACTCTATAAAATATTGAATAGCTTGATTCAGTTTTCTATCAGTTACAGTTTGGTGTTTTATTGGTCTTAAAACCCCTTTAACGGTTTTAAACAACCTTAATGTGATCATCATGAGTGTTGGGAGCAATAATAGAAAGGAGAGAAGAGAGAAAGAAAAATCACACAGGAGTTTTTAACATGGTTTGGAACACAATGTGTGTACCTACGTCCACGGCTACACTATGTAGTAATATTTCTTTTGGTGTGTATAATGCTTACAATGAGGTGCTTATATATAGTAGGAGTAAGTCAACCTCCTCCTTATTCTAAGCGATGTGGGACTTACAAATAGACTACATAAGCGATGTGGGACTACAAATAGACTACATAACATAACAATTCTCCCACTTGGAGTCTAATTGTAGTAACTTCTTGTAAGCAATAAGCTAATCTGCTCTCCACCTAGTGTAGCGCCTTCGTCTTCAATTATCCTCGAAGGCCAGCTGAGGCAATGCAAAGCCTCAGCTTATCAACTGTAACAGTCTTGGTCAACATATCAGCTGGATTCTCTGATCCTAAGATCTTCAACAGAGATAATTCTTCATCATTGATAAGTTCTCTGATGAAGTGATACTTCATCTGTATGTGCTTGCATCTGGAGTGAAAGACAGGATTTTTTGCAAGGCAAATAGCACTTTGACTGTCACTAAACAATGGAGGAACACCTTGTTCTTTTCCCAATTCTTTGAGAAAATTCTTCAGCCATATCATCTCCTTGGCTGCTTCTGAAATGGCAACATATTCTGATTCAGTGGCTGAGAGAGCAACTCTATTTTGAAGTTTAGACTTCCAACTCACAGCCGTTCCTCCTAAGGTGAAAATATAACCTGTGGCGCTTTTTCCACCATCTGAGTCTCCTCCTAGATCTGCATCAGAAAACCCCTGTAAAGTGAGATCATTTCTTCTAAAGCATAGACACATTCTTGAAGAACCCTTCAGATATCTCAGTATCCACTTTACACCTTCCCAATGCTCCTTCCCAGGATTTGACATGAATCTGCTGACAACTCCCACTGCATGTGCTATATCAGGTCTTGTACAAACCATAGCATACATCAAGCTCCCTACTGCAGATGCATAAGGAACTGTTGACATGTAACTTTCTTCTTCACCTGTTTGTGGGGACTGCTTCTTTGAAAACTTTAAGTGATTTCCCAAAGGGGTGCTTCTGGTATTGGCATCTCCAACGTTGAATCTGTCCAGTAATTTTTCAACATATTTCTCTTGGGACAACTTCAGAACACCTTCTGATCTATTTCTGGAAATCCTCATACCAAGGATTTGTTTGGCTGGACCAAGATCCTTCATCTCAAAGTTTTCTGACATATGTTGCTTCAACCTGTTAATTTCAGTCATATTTGATCCTGCTATCAACATGTCATCAACATACAAAGCAAGAATAATATAACTGTCAGCAAATTTCTTAACATAGCAACAATGATCCATGTCACATCTATTAAAACCTGAGTTGCTCATAAACTCATTAAACTTCTTGTACCACTGTCTCGGTGCCTATTTCAGACCGTACAAGCTTTTGTGAAGTTTGCATACAAGATTCTCCGTGCCTGGAACTTCAAAACCTTCAGGTTGTGTCATATAAATCTCTTCTTCCAAATCACCATGTAGGAATGCAGTTTTAACATCTAACTGCTCCAAGTGAAGATTCTCTGCAGCTACAATACTCAGGATAACTCTTATAGTGGTCATTTTGACAACTGGAGAAAAAATCTCTGTGAAGTCAATTCCTTGCTTCTGCTGAAACCCTTTCACTACAAGTCTTGCCTTGTACCTTCTGCTGCCATCAGATTCTTCCTTCAGTCTATAGACCCATCTGTTCTGTAGAGCTTTCTTTCCTTCTGGTAACTTGGTCAGAGACCATGTTCCATTCTTCTGAAGGGACGTCATCTCGTCTTTCATTGCTAGCTCCCACTTGATAGAGTCATTCCCCTGCATGGCTTCACCAAAATATTCTGGCTCTCCAGCATCAGTTAACAACAAATAATTCAACGAAGGAGAATACCTTTGTGGTTGATGACCCGGGTTTATATGATGTTTTTATGGTTTTTCCTTGTAGGTTTTGAGTCTTTTTCTTGTGTCTCATGTAGTGTTTCATGCATTCTCATGCATTTTTATTCTTTTCTTTAGTCTTTATTTTGTTTTGGTAATTTAGTAGTTTTATAGGTAGTTTTCTTGCATTTTAAGTAAAGTTTAGGACTTGCATGGTTTTGTTGTGTTTTATGAAGGACCTCTTGTGCTAATGAGCTCTTGGAGCTTCTAGAATCTTCCTTGACTTGTTGGTTAGGTTTGGAGAGCAGAAACTGAAGGAGAAAGAAGGCCAAGAAGCATGGAATTGATGAAGAACTTAAAGAGGATTGAAAAGAGGAGTTTCAGAAGCCAAAAAGTCCTTTTCCGGCGAGCTTAAGCACCTAGGCGCTGGGAATGGGCGCCTAGGTGCCAATTAGCTCCAGAAAGCATGTTTTGGGCATGCAATTGGCGCTCAGGCGCTCTGAATTGGCGCCTGAGCGCCCAGAACAGACCAGCTTCGTTAATTTTGCCTATAAATAGGACTTTAGTCATTTTCTTTGGTAATCTTTGCAATCTTTTCATACTTTGTAAAATTCAGAGGTAGAGAATCATCTAGGAGAGTGAGAGAAGGCTTCCAAGCTTGTGTTCAAGGTTCTTAGCCAAGCATGGCTCTTGCCATGCTTGGCTAATCTCTCTTCTTTTACTTTGGTTTTCTTGTAAGACTTTTCCTTTTAAGTTATAATCTTAAGTTCTTTCCCACATGTTCTTCTTCTTTCCTTGAATCCCATATCCATGCTTTATGTTTCAAGTTAGAACATGTGCTAGCTTTATGCTTTTCTATAATAGAATGGAAGTTTGTTATAGATTAGGGACTTGTTGTGGGATTACCTCTTCTATACTTGCTACTAGGAATAGAGGAAGGGTTGGGGTTTGTTGGCCTGAACTTTATAATCTTTATGCTTCAAACAAATGTTTAAGTACACAAGGAATTGGGCTTATCTTTTGGTTTGAAAGAATTATCTATGCGAGGCATCGATAGGTAGTTGCTTAGGCTATAACATCAAGGAGAGATTCATGAGAACATGTACTTAGAATGATGTGCTTGAATTGATTAGTTGAGCAAGAACCCAAAGTAAATCACTCTTTCTTTTCATTCTCTGTTTCATTTCTGAATTTATATTTCCTTTTTCATTATTACTACTTCGTCATATGTTTGCCTCAATAAAACAAACCTTCAAACTCAAAGCTTGAACCGAATCTATTCACTCACAATCCCTGTGGTTCGATATTTAAAACCGGGTGGATTCCGTACACTTGCGGATTTACCAACAAGTTTTTGGCGCCGTTGCCGGGGATTGTTTGTGATTTTTGGTTTGAGTTATGAGTTTGAAGTATAGTCTACCTAAGACTATAACTTAGGGCTGAATGAGAGACAACCCATGTTTCTTTTTTCTGTTTTACGTTTTGTTTCTTCTGTTTTTTTTCCAGGAAATAAAAAGGATACAAACTTGGAAGCACTCAACCACTTGGAAGGAGGTTCTTTTCTTACTCTGATTTTAGTCCATGCATTTTTAGCATATTTTTCCTTTATAGATTTTGTTTATCTTTTTGATCATGCATTTTTTTTATAGAGTCTTTTATACCTTGGTCTTTATGCACTTTACTCAAATGATATGTTCCCAAGTTTTGCTCTCTCACATGATGCTGGTTTTGAAAATGTTTTTAAGTGGATACTTTGTGCTTTCTTTTGGGGAGTGATTGTATGTTTGGGAAAGAGAGGGAGAGACTTCGATCTTCTATGTGTTGTCTTGATGATAGAGTTGAAGTGAGTCCACAAGGGTCCATCTTTGACCCTTCACTATATAATTTCCCTCGAGGATCCTGACTCACTTGCACTTCTTGGTTCTGTGTTTCATTTTATGCCTCCTTGAGTGTAGCTTTAGGAGACTTGCATTCTTGAGACTGGTAGGTTTTCTTGTACTTCAGAAATTGTTTTATAACATCTTTGTCCCTAGTTGACCCTTTTGAGCCTTATGAAGATTTCTTTGTTACCTTTGTTATTTGGGCTGGTTGTTTGGTTGGAAAAATGGGGAGTTGTGATTCTTAACTCTTAATGAAGCTAGTTTATAGAAAATGCAATTGTCTCTTGCCCCAAAGAAAAAAAATTCAAAAGATGAACTCCATGGCCGGATGGAGTTCCAAAAAAAAGTCAAAAGAAAAAAATGAACTCCATGGAATGGGTGGAGTTCCAAAAAAAAAAGAAAAAATTCTGAAACAAAAGGGGGTTAAGAGACTTGAGTGCTAAGTATCAATAGCTTGAAAGCTCCGGAATTCCAAATTGGACCACACTCAAATTTTGTGCAGCCTTAGTCTTCCTTAGGGACCACCTACCTTGTGCTTTACCTAGCCAACGTTACAACCCTTTTGAAGTCTCATTGAATAATGAATTGTCAACTTTAGTTGCTCTTGAGTGAATGATTCTCAGAACCTATGAACTTGCTTGTGTGCTCAGTGCACTTAACAATTGTCTCATGCTAGGATGTTAGTTCTAAATGCTTCTCATAGTGGACTCTAATTCTTCTTTATCTAAGATTTGCATGAAGTTGATTGTTGAATCTTTCTCTTGGAACTAACTACATTCACTTGATCCACCGGTTTTCTGAAAATGTATCCCTCTTTTGGCATGTGTGTTGGGAGCAATTCTTTGTGCTTGAGGGCAAGCTAATCTTAGTGACGCTCGAGGGCGAGCTGTCGTTGAGTATAGTGGTGTGATGACCCGGGTTTATATGATGTTTTTATGGTTTTTCCTTGTAGGTTTTGAGTCTTTTTCTTGTGTCTCATGTAGTGTTTCATGCATTCTCATGCATTTTTATTCTTTTCTTTAGTCTTTATTTTGTTTTGGTAATTTAGTAGTTTTATAGGTAGTTTTCTTGCATTTTAAGTAAAGTTTAGGACTTGCATGGTTTTGTTGTGTTTTATGAAGGACCTCTTGTGCTAATGAGCTCTTGGAGCTTCTAGAATCTTCCTTGACTTGTTGGTTAGGTTTGGAGAGCAGAAACTGAAGGAGAAAGAAGGCCAAGAAGCATGGAATTGATGAAGAACTTAAAGAGGATTGAAATGAGGAGTTTCAGAAGCTAAAAAGTCCTTTTCAGGCGAGCTTAAGCGCCTAGGCGCTGAGAATGGGCGCCTAGGCGCCAATTAGCTCCAGAAAGCATGTTTTGGGCATGCAATTGGCGCTCAGGCGCTCTGAATTGGCGCCTGAGCGCCCAGAACAGACCAGCTTCGTTAATTTTGCCTATAAATAGGACTTTAGTCATTTTCTTTGGTAATCTTTGCAATCTTTTCATACTTTGTAAAATTCAGAGGTAGAGAATCATCTAGGAGAGTGAGAGAAGACTTCCAAGCTTGTGTTCAAGGGCCATGCTTGGCTAATCTCTCTTCTTTTACTTTGGTTTTCTTGTAAGACTTTTCCTTTTAAGTTATAATCTTAAGTTCTTTCCCACATGTTCTTCTTCTTTCCTTGAATCCCATATCCATGCTTTATGTTTCAAGTTAGAACATGTGCTAGCTTTATGCTTTTCTATAATAGAATGGAAGTTTGTTATAGATTAGGGACTTGTTGTGGGATTACCTCTTCTATACTTGCTACTAGGAATAGAGGAAGGGTTGGGGTTTGTTGGCCTGAACTTTATAATCTTTATGCTTCAAACAAATGTTTAAGTACACAAGGAATTGGGCTTATCTTTTGGTTTGAAAGAATTATCTATGCGAGGCATCGATAGGTAGTTGCTTAGGCTATAACATCAATGAGAGATTCATGAGAACATGTGCTTAGAATGATGTGCTTGAATTGATTAGTTGAGCAAGAACCCAAAGTAAATCACTCTTTCTTTTCATTCTCTGTTTCATTTCTGAATTTATATTTCCTTTTTCCTTATTACTACTTCGTCATATGTTTGCCTCAATAAAACAAACCTTCAAACTCAAAGCTTGAACCGAATCTATTCACTCACAATCCCTGTGGTTCGATATTTAAAACCGGGTGGATTCCGTACACTTGCGGATTTACCAACAGTGGTGCTTTCGGCGTTCTTGTAGATCTTCTCACTTGAGTTATAGGAGTTTCAATTACTGTTGTTCGCTCTTGTTCTAGCTCAACTTCTACCCCATCATCCTCGTTCTCGGGATTAATCTGGTTTCTTTTGGCTACATCACTTTCTGAAATTTCTTCCAATGCCACTCTTTCAGAAAGTTCCAACTGTTTACTTGAACTCATAGATTCTGCAGAAGACCTGTCTTTATAAAGCACACTTTCATTAAAAGTGACATTTATGCTTCTAATGATTTTCCTGTTTTGTTCATCCCAAAACCTGTAGCCATACATATCAGACCCATAACCAATAAAAAAACATTTTATGGCCTTGGGGTCCAATTTGTCTCTCTTATCGGAGTCTATAAGAACATAAGAGACACAACCAAAGACTTTCAAATGTGAAAGACTTACCTCCTTTCCATACCATACCTCTTCAGGCAACTGATAATCCAAAGGAACAGATGGTCCCCGATTTATCAGGTAAGCTGCTGTATTAATGGCATCTGGCCAAAACATTTTTGGCAACCCGGACTGGATTCGCATACATCTAGCCCTTTCGTTCAAGGTCCTGTTCATTCTTTCCGCGACACCATTTTGCTCAGGTGTACCTGGTATTGTCTTGATCATTCTGATCCCATTTTCTGAACAAAACTTTTTGAACTCCTGGCTGTCATACTCCCCGCCATTATCAGATTTCAGACTCTTAATCTTCAAGCCTGTCTGATTTTCAACTTCTGTTTTCCACTTTTTAAACACAGAAAACACATCAGATTTACTTTTGAGAAAATAAACCCATACCTTTCTTGTTGAGTCGTCTATGAAGGTGACATAATAGCGTGAGCCTCCAAGAGATTTCACTGGGGCTGGACCCCACACATCTGTATGCACCAGTTCGAGCTTTTCTGATTTTGATTTCCTGCCTGCTTTTGAGAAGCTAACCTTTCTCTGTTTTCCCAAAATGCAATGCTCACAAACACCAAGATCAACATGCTTCAAATTTGACATCTTACCCTTTGATGCCATGATCTTCATTCCTTTTTCACTCATGTGTCCAAGTCTTTGATGCCATATAGATGAGCTATTGATAGCTTCAGTTACTGCTATCATGTCCTCCTCTGCAACCATATAAAGGGAGCCTCGTTTCTTTCCTCGAGCTACAACCAGATTGCCTTTCGTTACCTTCCAAGCTCCACCCCCAAAAGTGGTGTGATAACCCTCATCATCCAACTGGCCTATAGAGATCAAATTTCTCTTTATTCCAGGGACATGTCTGACATTATGCAATGTCCATAGAGTTCCATTAGAGGATCTGATATCAATATCACCTATTCCCACAATATCAAGTGGTTTTCCATCTGCAAGATAAACCTTTCCAAACTTTCCACAGATATAGTTAGATAATAATTCTTTTGAAGGAATAGTATGAAAAGATGCACCTGAATCTATAACCCATGAATCAACAGGACTATCCAAGCTGCAAATTAATGTGTCTGCTACTTCCTCAGTTGCTGCATTAGCAGATTCATCATCATCTTACCTCTTTTGGTAATTTTTCTTCTTCCTTGGGGCTTTGCATTGATTGGTGAAGTGACCTTTTCTGTCACAATTCCAGCAAGTGATGTCATTCCTGACTCTTGTCTGACTTCTGCCTCTTGATTTTGATCTGCCTCGGCCTTGGCTTTGATTGTGACTCTTCTGGCTACCTCTTCCTCTACTTTCAGTATTCAATGCTGAACCGAAAGTGTTTGAAGACTCTCCTGAATCTTTCCTGCGAATATCTTCGCTTAAGATCAGGTCTCTGATGTCATCAAACTTCAGCTTGTTATCCCTTGCGGAGTTACTAACCGCAGTGACAGTTGCAGCCCAACTATCCGGTAAGGATTGTAACAGACTCAAGACCATCAATTCGTTGTCAAAGGTAATCTTCACTGACGATAGCTGCGAAATAATTGTATTAAAGCTATTAATGTGTTCAGTTACAGAGTTACCTTCTCCCATTCTGAGATTGAATAGACGTCGTATCAGATGTACTTTATTGGCGGCAGATGGCTTCTCGTACATATTTGATAATGCCTTCATCAGATCTGCAGTAGTCTTCTCATTCACAATGTTGAAGGCAACATTTTTGGATAACGTCAATCTGATCACACCAAGGGCCTGTCGATCTAACAGATCCCAGTCTTCCTGCTTCATGTCATTTGGCTTCTTCCCTGTCAAGGGTTGATACAACATCTTTTGGTACAGATAGTCCTCCATCAGCATCTTCCAAAACCCGAAGTCTCTGCCATCGAACCTCTCGATCTTCACCTTCCCTTCTTCTAGCGCCATTGCTCCCACTTCTTCCTCTAAATTGAGGATCTATCCCACGAACCTAAAGCTCTTGATACCAGTTGTTGGGAGCAATAATAGAAAGGAGAAAAGAGAGAAAGAAAAATCACACAGGAGTTTTTAACGTGGTTCGGAACACAATGTGTGTACCTACGTCCACGGCTACACTAGGTAGTAATATTTCTTTTGGTGTGTATAATGCTTACAATGAGGTGCTTATATATAGTAGGAGTAAGTCAACCTCCTCCTTATTCTAAGCGATGTGGGACTTACAAATAGACTACATAAGCGATGTGGGACTACAAATAGACTACATAACATAACAATGAACTCATGGTCGTTGAAGAGAATGAGATGAGTACTACGGCTATATCATGACTAGTATATAAGATTGGTTGGACATGATCAAGTGAGTATGAAGAGAGGTGATGTCCATTGGTTTATATATGTGGACACAAGTGAGAATAAGATGGATAGATATAGGAAATACAAAATGTGTGTTCTTCTCTTTTTGCGTATTCTGAGCATTGTTGTAGAGATTCCAGCATGTTTAGGTTCTGAGTGCACAGTGTCTTACATGCGGCTGTGTTAACCTTGGGGAGCAAACCCGGCAAATGATTGCACCGAAGGTCTGCCGGAATTTTTGCTTTTAAGGCAATGGTTCGTCCACGGCGCAGCCTTATCTTCCTAATATTTCTAACAGAATATGCTGAAGAAATTTATACATATATGATGCTTCCAGCATAGATAGAACAAATTTTAGGCAAAATTTTAAAAAACAATAGTCAAATAACTACGGAATGATCGTGGAGTCTATGTTGGATTTTTCGTTTTTCTAGTCAGTGGAGATTTTAGGCCTCTAATTTTGTTGGGTTATCTTCTCTTCTTATATCTTAAATGCGCTTTTCTGATTTTCATAATGATATATAATCATTTTCCCTTTGGTGGTGTCACTTTGGCTTTCTAAAATATGTACTCTTTTTCATTCTCCAGATTTTTCCCAAGGGGGTTTTCCTGGTAAGATTTTAATGAGACATATTTTATTAAGTTGTGCCTCCATTGGGCGGGGGGTCTTTAGGTTCTGAGATATTTCTTCTCCATTATTTCTTCTTTTTCACTCTTCCTCTTTGTATTGGATTGAAGTACCCCATGTACTTCATTCAATATATTTTCTTTACTTATCAAAAAAAAAAATTCGGATCAGCCAGATGGAGAAGTTATACCAAGGCAATTTTTCCAAATTCAGATCAAACTCGTAGAATCGATTCTCAATTGGTTCTCAAACATCTTCAAATGATGGAGATCCAAGTTTGAGACTTTGATCCACATTTAAGAATTGGAATCAAACACATCCTATAATTAAAATGTAGAAATTGATTCAATGCTCTGATAATTCCAAATTATGTTTTTTTGTTGCTTTGATTCAGAAGTCCAAGATATTTTTTGCATAACAAATTAATTAATGTGCAAGGACTATTAATAACATATCTCTTTTGACCGATGCAGGAGAAAATCGTTGCGATATCCCCCACTAACCAATCCTCCATAGTTATAAGATCATGATTGAAAGGTTGTTGATATTCTTTTGAGCATGTGTAGGGAAATATATATTATCTTTGATTAGTGTTGCAAAATCAATAAAGTGATTATGCTTTGGATATACGCATGATAATGCATAGATGAATGCAATTACGTGATTCATCCTCACAATCTTGCGCACCACTGTGCACACTATATACCTTGTTTTTTGTTTTTTTTTCTTTGACCTCATTCTCCACGGGAAAAGGTGCCTACGTACGTAATTAATCTGGCTCGAGAAACGGTAGTAATGTCACTGACCACAAAAGTATTATTTTTTACTTCAAAGGAGATCGAACCCGGGTTAGGAGTCTAGACATAATCGTTTAAAGAAATGTACATTCACCACTTGTGTCACCTCTTGTGATTACTATATACCTTTTTAGGAACATTGAGTTTTCATAAGATATATTTAGATTTTTCAAAGTAATGAGAATAATATTATTATTTATTGTATATTACATTAATTGGCAACCAATGGTGAGTTTTATATTAAAATTATTAGAAGAATTTCAAATTAAGTCTAACAAATCTTTAATTATATATTGAGTCGAAACACAAAATGTACAGATAAATTTTACTGATAATGGTATGTTCAAGGTTTAGGATTTACTGATTAGTTTTGTGTTCTTATCTTTATAGGGATTAAACTTATTATTAACAAGTGAACATTTTTTTGATACATTAGAAAAGTACCAAAGATAATAAAAATAAAAGTCCACACTACAAGAATTTGCAGCTCAGACGGAGGGGCATCAATCTCATGGATCCCTGACATAGGAAGAAAGGAACCACGTTTGGCCAACCAATCCGCAACCAAGTTTCCTTCGCGGGCAACCCAAGAGAGCTCAATTCTCCACACTACAAGAATTAATGATTTTAGTGACTATCATTTTCGTCATTAAAAGTATAAAAAATCGTCACTATGAGTATTTTGTGACTTTCTAGTCATCACAGATACTCGAGTCACTAATACATTAGTGACGATATTTTTAATCGTCACTGATGTTGAATTTTATTGTGATGATAATATTGTTACTAATATGTATTGCAATAATGACAAAAAAAGTCCACACAAATGCAAATATTAACAGTGACCAATTAATCGTTACTAATAATATTGTTCATTTATGACAAAAATAAATCGTCACAAATACAAGTATTAATAGTGACTATTTAATCGCCACTTATTGTAATATTCAATTATGACAATAAAAAAGTCGTCACAATTGTAGACAAGCTGATTACTTTTTCATCACTATTTATCATTCTAAATTAGTGATTACTCTTTTGTTGTTACTGTAATTTTTTTTTACAAAATTATAAATTTATTTTATCTATATTTTTTTCACAGTTTTTTTTTCAAGTATTTTTAATAGTAAATTTTTCACTTTCGCTCCTACCCATTGTCATATGAAAAATATTAAAATATAGTCCAAGTTCCTTAGCAATGGATCTATACTCTTTATGTCATCATTCTCCAACTCTTCTTGTTGTTCTAGTGTTTTGAATCGGGGAAATTGAAGTAAAAACCCACCATATGTCACGGTGCCTATTGCCCACGCATCCACTTCAAATCACCCAGTTTATTGACCAGCTCCCGGCAATCTGATTTACAGAGTAAGCGACGGTAACCTCGCTTCCAGGCAATTAGAAGGCCATCATGCAAGGCCAACATCTCCGCAAGTAACGCGCTACCTGAGTCACCATGAGACATAAAACCAGCGAGCCACCTTCCAGAGTTATCTCACATGACTCCGCCTCCTCATATCACACCAGCATCTTCTCTGAAACTGCCATCAATATTCAACTTCACGAACAATACCTGTGGAGGTCTCCAGGCCACACACAACCACTCATTACCATCATGACGCAGGTCTTTTTGAACTGCCCATGATCGAATTCAAAGAGACTACATAATATTATATATAGTTAGAAAATTTTGACTTTTTCTTTATTTATTTATTTTTTTGAAATTGAAACTCTTTTTTTTCGAAATAAAATTGAAACTACTCATTATAAAAGAATGTTGAACCCCTTTCCCCGCCCCCCTCCCTTTATTCTCTCTATCAAATTACAAAACTAAGCCACGAATAAAGATGTTTAATTATTGATCAACTTGATCACAATCATTTTAAACTTTTCTTTCTTGCATATCTTCTTCTTGTCTGCATGAGCTTTTGCTTGTCCACCTTCTTTCCTTGTGGTGCAGCAGGAGCGGAAATTGCCATGTATAGTCACATTTCCTTTTTTTTTTTGGTAAATAGTCAACTCTCGAACAATTTTACCCAAAAACCTCCTAGCTATAGGTAGCCTTTTATGTTGTAATGGAAGTAATAGCTTCTCATAAGAAACTATGCCTTCTCATGCTTCTTTTACGGATAAGTGGATCCTTATTATGCAATCAATGACGGATCCATGTTGGGAAACAACACAATTGAAGAAAAATAAAACACAATCACAACACAAGAAAATTACGTGGAAACTCCAAAATCGGAGAAAAAACCACGACCGTTGTCTTAACCGACAACCAGAGAAATATCACTATGTAAACATTGTTACAACACATAGTCTTCTCTCACTCTCACCCCAATGCCCCAGTACAACCACACTCTCACAAAGCAAATATTAAGCTAAGTCAGATATAAGCTTAAAGTGCTACTGACTGGTGCATCTAAAAACAAATAACCTAGGTCCAATATATAACCTTGGTATTCCCCTTACTTCACCTCAATAAGCGACGTGAGACTTCTCCAATAGCTAATTTTTAACCTCCTTCTTTATTTTAGAAACTTGATAATGTGGGACTTGACAATCAACCCCAACAATCTCCACCTTGATTGTAAGAGTTACACGTCTTCTGCTTACATTGTCTATACCGACAATCATACTCCACCATAAAAGAGTACACTTCACTTGGAAATAAACCATCCCAAGAATTTTCTTCACTTGGAACTAAACCATTCCAAGAATTTCCACATGTCGAAACCTTGCTGAAATTTTATAGTGCAACTCCCATGTTGACTTACAGGAAGTTCTTCAACCATCGACACCTTTCACCACACACCTTGCATCAATGCCAACCAATGCCCGTGTGCTGTTTCTGATCCGCTAGCAATAACTTGTCCTTTTCCATGGTATAGCGGAAATACCATAAGGACAAACTTTATCTTCTATATGAGATCACCATCATCTCCCAGAACAAGGGAGACATTGCTAGCACTTACCTCAGAGTCTTTTTTAGATATTGCTCCACCTGGACAATTGCTCTTCACATGCCCAGACTTTCCACACTTCCAGCACGCCAGATTCTTTGCAAGGATCTTTTTCCCATTAGCCCCACCTCCAGTTAGCAATATTGAGCTTGATGAAGTGCTTTCATCATTTTTCATTCTCCTTTCTTCCGAAATAATTTTAGTTGCAACTTCTTCAAAACTCAAACTTTCCTTCCCATACATCAAAATAGGTTTTAGATGAACATAGGAAGATGGAAGGGATAAAATGAGCCTTAACGCTTTATCTTCATCATCAATAATCTCTACTTTAATAGATTTCAGCTCGAAGATAATATTATTCAAAGTACTTAGATGATCAGATATTTCTGTACCTTCATCCATGCGTAGATTGTGGAATTGCTCTTTTAGCAACAACCGATTTGAGATGCCCTTTGCCTGATATAACCCTTCAAGCTTCTCCCAGAGTTCCTTGGCTGATGACAAATTCTGCACATTTGCAAGAACATTCTTTTGCAAACACAGACGAATTGTACTTGCAATCCTCAAATCTAGTTCCTCCCACTTGTCGGCCTCCATGTTGGAAGTGTTTCCTTTCAGCGCCTTGTGTAATCCTGATTGTATCAGCATATCCTTGACTTGTACTTTCTACAAGCCAAAGTTGATTCTTCCATCAAACTTCTCTATGTCAAACTTCATAGCGCTTGAATAAGACATAGCAGCTGCAAACCTCCTCTTCAACACCTCCACAATATCACACTTCTTTTCTGGTGTGGAAGATCAGATAATACTGCAACCACAGAGCATGCTAAGAATTGTGATATCTCATCGAACCGAAGCTCTTGATACCACTGTTGGGAAACAATACAACTGAAGAAAAATAAAACACAATCACAACACAAGAAAATTACATGGAAACTTTAAAACCAAAGAAAAAACCACGTCCGTTGTCTAAACCGACAACCAGAGAAATATCAATATATGAAAATTGTTACAACACATAGACTTCTCTCACTCTCACCTCAATGCCCCAGTACAAGCACACTCTCACAAAGCAAATATTAAACTAAGTCAGATATAAGCTTAAAGTGCTACTGACTGGTGCATCTAAAAACAAAGAACCTAGGTCCAATATATAACCTTGGTATTCCTCTTGCTTCACCACAATAAGCGATATGGGACTTCTCCAATAGCTAATTTTTAACCTTCTTCTTTATTTTAGAAACTTGGCAATGTGGGACTTGACAATCAACCCCAACAATCCAGACAATTAGAGTTGTGTGAGTAATATACACACACACATATACATAATCATGTAATGCTAAAATATAAAAATTTAGTGGGAGGCAATTAGTACATTTTATGTATATAATGTTTAGTTATATAAAGCACTTGTGAGAGATTAGCACATTTTATACATATGATATTCATTAACTTCAAAATTTTGGTGGGGGCACTTGACCCCATAGCATTGTGAATGGATATGTGCCCGTGTGTAATAATAATTTATCCATAGTCATTCCATCTGGGTTCAATGAGAGAGATTGAAATAAAAATGAAAAAATATAGATATATAATAAGATATACGAAATAAATAAAAATACAAGAAAATTTTTTATAATAGAAATAAAATAGAAAATATAAGATGTGAATTAATCAAAACTCATTGTTATGGATTAGTTATATTTGCACATCCTTCTAAGAGTTTTGATGTGAGTGCGGGTGAGTGTGGAAGAGTTTTCAGCTAGCTAGGCTAGCATATATCATACAATTCAAAAAGCTTATAGCCATGCATAATGAAACTTCATTGTATATCCAGAAAAAAACAAAACTAAAGGAAGGAAGAATAAGGTTTTGTTCCACTTAAATATGTCATAGAGCACTTCTCAATTGTTCTCATGCATCAATTTTCAGGCTCAAACGTTGAACTTGAATGCATATAGTTTCCCTCTCATCAATTGGATCTGTTGACCCTTTAAAGGCCACAAAGCTAGCTTTTGTGGTAACTATATATATGCTAATGCGCTAGTGTATGATGAGACATGTAGTGCATGTTTATATATAAAGTTACGTGTTTGATGAACATTTCTTTGTTTATCAAGAATAAAGTTACACATAATTTTGAACTCAAGTGATAAATGAAAATTAATTACATTCACACACCAATATATTATACCAACGAGTAATTGATTCAAATAATTAGTATATGTTTGATTTCCGTTAAGAAATCAAAAGTTTGGATATATATTGTATATGAAAATAATCTTTGCTAACAAAAATATAGATTTTGTCAAAGGCTTGAATGGGGTTTTCCCTCCAAGAGAATATAATCTAAGTGATGGAGACGCCAAAATAACAGGAAAAATCATGACCATAGTGCTATATTCAAACTGTGAAAATTGCTGGTGAGAAATTTCTGCATATTGATATTTTGGCCTAATACAATGGGTTGAAAAGTTGAGTGCAATCTATTTGCTAAGCGGTAAGGAATGAATGAAATGCATTAATGAACACAGAATCTGCACTAACTGGACTACTTTTGATGCATAATATTCATATACATGTGAATGTTTGAATTTTCATTAAACTTAACATGACAAAATTTTGTTTCTCTTTGATCTATGGTGAATTTAACGTGGCTAATTATAGTTTCTCCACCCTTATCTTGTTGTGTGGTTGCCTCAAGTAGGGTAGTGGAAATAACAGCATGGGTTATTATATATGCTAAATTTTAAAATCATAAGTGAAGCAAATTCCACTTATAATACATGCAGGCAGGTATCATTTCTTTATAGAAAGGCAAAACAAAATTAAACAAGATTATGACATGTGCATCTATAGTATTCCAAAAAAAAACCTCAAAAAAGTTATATGCTGATCGATGAAGCTTGCAAGTAGTTTTAGTTGGTCTGATTTGGAGCACTGAGATTCTAGAATGACAGCTGAGATAGTATATATAGCAAGGTGTTTGATTGAGAAAGGCAAGTTGATCACAAACAAAACCTCTGTTGTTGATGAGTATACTGTTTGATAAACTTGTATTGAAGTGACAAGCCAACCCAACAAATGCATGCTAGTGACCACTGACAAGTAACCCGTCAGTAACCACCACAATATATCTTTCTATGGATAAAATGAAAAATTGGTATAATCCATACACATAAGAGATTCTACAACAACATGGACAATTTCTTGTATAACACCATATCAATATCGATCGTACTGCCCTCTGTACCAAATGCAATACAGTCTATTAATGTCAATCAAATCAAGTGACACCATTTTCTATACCAAACAGTGACAAATACAAATTCATACAATTGTTGATCAATTGTTGATTTGAGAAAGTAGTGTTATGTCAAGGTAACCCAAGCCCAATAATCAAATACTTAAATTAAAGCCTAATCTCTTCATTTTATATTCTTTACTTGGTTGGGCTTCACTCCTTTCTAACTGTGACAACTTAATAATGGATCATAGGATGTAGTACTGGTCACTGATCATTTCTTCATACATAGTTAGTTATTGAACAAACAAAAAATACGTAGTTAGTTTTTGATAATTTGGACAAAAATGAAAGTAGCTTGACAACTGATCAACATAAGTAATATGATATCTAGTTTTTTCCCTTAAATTTTATTCTAACCTATTTGAACAAAAAATGTGAAGTCCAATTACAATCATATATAGGCCAAAAATACAAGCTTTATATAGTAAATTAAGTGATACAAGTCCAAACCAATAACATAGCTCTGTTAGAGTTTGAAGGCAAACCAATAACTAGCCGCTGCCCCCATTGGGGGCTCCTCACCCTTTGGGGTTCCTCCTTCTCCTCCACAGAGGCTTCTCCTGCTCTATGTAAGTAGTTTATTCTTGCAATAGGTAGGTCATCTTCCACATTAGGTGAATTTGCTACCTAGCTAATAAGTGGGTTTTTTTTTCTTAGTTTGGTTCTTTCCCCTTGTTGTGGCACAATTATTTTCATCCGCCCACCGTATCGCTTCCATGCATCTTCTCGCTTGCAACCTCCTTCGCCTTTATCATCATCTTCTCGTCTTCCCATCTTTTTTCATTGTTTGCTAATGGTTATGCTTTGCGGCTTCCTCACACCCTCGACCTTCACCTCCACCCACCAGCCACCAGTTGTGGCCACCATCATGTTCAACGGTACCTTCATGGGCTCATCGCTCCTTTCTTCTATATATGATCTTTTGCTAGTTCTGAGGTGTTGTGCACCACTGTAGTTGAAGACATTGTAGCAGAGATGCTTACGACAAAGTCGGCAATGTTTTGAAGAAGTGACATATAAGCTTTCATATCAAATTTTTGTTTTGATTGTAGGAGATTTGTTTTGGGTTGAGCATTGGAGCCGACGTTGTTCCACTTTCGCTTCCAACACCTCAGTTCCCAAAAGTTAGGGTTTGTCTGGACTTCTTTCCTTGGGCTCTGAGTTTTTGGGCTTGCTAGTGATGGACTAGGTGGCTTGTCCTGACTACTTTTCTTAGATCGAGTTTTTGGGCTCGTTGGTGACGGACTTTGTGGGCTTGCAAGTAGAAAAGATATGAATGAGGGTATGGCCAAATTGCAATTAAAATCAATAAGACCTAGTGTCGACAAGCATGTGATTGATCATCTAGGTCTTCCCCATGGATTTGATCAATTGGGCCTATGAAGTGGGTTTGGCTATTTGGGCTAGTCTACCGAGCTCGGTCATCTCAATGTAGGAGGCACACTTGCAAAAACTTGTCATCTCATTTAATTCTTCCTTCATTTACTATATAGAAGAACTTATTTCCTCTTACTTCTTCTCCCTATAACATTGAAAATAGGGGAGGGGAAGGAGGATACCTCTTAACAACTTAACTCATTTCATAAAATGTACCATTTCATCTACATATATACCAATAACCAAATTGCATACATATTTGTAGCTTGGACAGCACGCATTCACATTAAAAAGAGTTATTGAGCCCAAATACTAAAAAAAAAAGTTAAAGGAAAATAAAAAAGAAAACAACAAAACGGGTTCTGATCTCTTCTACATATCACAGAAAGCCGGTTTAAGTCAAAACTGAACCGGAACATCAAGCCGGTAATTGAAGCCCCAGCTCCATCTTGCAAGAGCCATTCTCAGCCGAGCCACCAAAACCCTTCAGCTCAATCCTCCTCTTCTTAACCGGAACCACGTGATGCACACGCGCTGGTTCAAACCCAAGCGTCAGCTCCAGACCAACATGATCCTCGCTGCTCTCTCCGGTTCGATCCACTCGCTTCCGGTTCGACTCCGGTTCATTGCGGAAAAGGACGGAATTCTCCGCCGTCTCCACAGACACTATGCTCTCGCTCTCTTTGCTCTCACCCTCCGCGGCAGCATTCGCCGCCTCCGACTGGTGGCTCAGCGAGGACTCATGGTCATGGCTCCCGGACCGGTTCAGCACCTCTCCGGTCCACCCAACCCGGCCAGCGCCGCCACGCGCTTCTTCAACCGGCTCAGCCGAGCAGGATTCGGCTCGCTTGCCACCGTTCTTCTCCTCGCCGGCGGGCTTCAGCTTGGCGACGGATCGCTTGACCCGGGACCGGGTCTTGACTCGCTGCTGCTGAGTTTCGTTGGACGCCGCCGAATTCTCGTCACGAGACACGTGGCGGATGTCGTAGGCCTTGAGGGGTGGGCCGCGCCCGCTGGCGGCGGCTTCAGAAGTGATCGGCGTAATCGGGGCGCCTTTCAGAACGGCTTCGACGGCGGCTTGACATAGCTGCCAGCTCCCCGACCATAACAAACCCACAGAACCGTAAATCGGGTTCACTATCCGACCGCAAGCCTCGTACAACAACGAACGAAAAATCGCTGCAAAAATACAACAATCACAATTTAGTACAACACGAACATGAGTAAAAAATCCTGGTCGGAGAAACAGGGGAAGAGAAAATGATGGAAAACAAACCTGGTCGGAGATGTTCGGGGCCGGAGTTGACGAGGTTCATGAGGCCAGCACGGCCATAGAACTTGGCGAGGAAGACGGTGGCGTTTGCTTGAGATTCAGGGCTCTTGATCCACTGCAAACAGGGTCTGATGCTGCAATTCTCACTGCAACCTTTTCGGAGCACCCTGCATCCGTTGCAACTCATCCGCATTTTTCAGGTGGAATTTCGAGGACCCAATTGGGAATCTGAGAGAAGAAAGTTGAGAGGAACTTGATGAAGATTTGTTGGTGAAGGGCGAAGATGTAGGAGTAAGAGAGAAGATTGTGTTCATAGAATTGTGGGGTAAAGGGTTATATATTTGTTGTGGAATTGAGAGTGAGAGGGAGAGAGAAACAGGGGAGCCAGTGGATTTTGAGATACGCAGCTGTTTCTTGAGAATTGTTTCATGTACTACTAATGGTACTATAATACTCCTCCAAAAACACACCAAAGATGAAACCATGGTTTTTTCCACTTTAGTTAAGCTACACAAACCACTCTCGTGGGGAGCGCGTGGGACCAACTCCCAATCATGGGGACACCCATCCCTCTACCATTGGGGCTTAGCTGACGTGGATCACCCTCAAAAGCCACAAACTAGTCACCACTGTCTCATATTTTCACGCAACTTAATTACAAGGGGCGCATTTAATATGATTAGATTTGATAACACTACGGGTAGCTCATATGACAATATATACATAGGGCATGTTTGTTTACTGTTTTTAAAACAGTTTTTAGTTTTTAAAAATTGGAAACCTATTTGCTACGACCTGTTTTTGAAAACTGTTTTTATTTTCAGTTTTTAAAACTAAAAAACCTAAACAGATAAAAGATGTTTTCAGTTTCAGTTTTTAGTTTTCAGATATCAGTTTTCTAAATGTTTGAAAACATGTCATTCAAACTATTTTCTTTTATTGAAAACTGTTTTTAAAAATTGTTTCTGAAAACTGTTTTAAAAACTGAAAACTAAAATTGCTATCAAACAGGCCCATAATGTGCGGAAAGAGTTTTGAGTTTAATTTCCGCACAATAAAGAAATAAAGAGTCTTAATTATGATTGAAGATCAAGTTTAGGTTAGTCTTTATTCAAAATATGATCGATTATCCAGCGTTCATGTCAGTCAATTAGTGAATCAAGAAAGTAGACTTATAATCACTTAGAGATAGAAACCCTAAACCTAGCCGCTTTTGGTTTGTCAGGAAAATATGTCTAATTACAATTATACTTTTTTTCTTTTATGGTAAGAAAGGTAAGTCTCTAATCCTTATCTATCTACAACTTTAGCCCTAAGCAATCGAGGCTCTTGTATTTGTATATGCTACAAAATGTTATATCACTCGCTTAATAGGGGGTCGAGCATATGCCATAAATGTTACATCATCACTGCCCAATTTTTGTCAAATGGCTTGTCATACGAGAGGACTACCCTTCAATCTAAGAAGGCTTTTGGCTAGCATTGAGGAGTCGGCTAAGTTTCACAACATAGATCATATCAGGTCATTCATGGATTTTTACACGTCTTGGGCGAGCGTTCAGCCAAAGAAGCCTTTGACGTGTTCACAAGGCAATGTGTCTAAAGTATGGAGTTAAGTGTGTCTTAATAGCTCATCTATCTCGTTATGTACTCATTACAATCTTCGAATACGCAAATTCATCGTAGATGGAGAGACAACTCTTTTAATGGGTGACTTCTACGTTACTTTCGACAAACCTTCAACCGGAGAAGCCTCGGACTAGTCCACTAAGTAATCTTTATAAAAAAAATGTATAAAATAGTTAAAATTATTTTTAGTATTAAAGTTATTGGTGCCAAAGTTATTAAACAGAAGAAAAAAAAAAGTTGAAGAGAAGGTCATCTTGGTTTTGGTGCCTTGGATAATGCCCTCAAGAAGGGTCATGTATTACGGAATCTCTGACAGGAAGGTACAGTATAGAGAGGAGAGAGAGGGAGAAAGGTGGAAAGGGAGTGCATGCAAATGGGTACAAAAATTGAGGAAAGAAGAAAAGGGCGCGTGGCAGGCACGATCAGGTGGCAGGGTGCGGTCGAATCGCCACATATTGTGGAGTGAGGATCCATCCACTGTCTGTAATAATCAGAGCGGTTTTGGAATGTACAAACAAACACACAACCAAAAACAATTTTTATTTTTATTTTTATTTTTATTTTTAAATACAAACAAATGGGAAATGCTCCTGGTTTTCGGGAATTGGATGGAAAATGGTTTTTGAGGGACAAAACCGGTGACTGGTTTCTGGTTTTGGTGTTAGGACTGTGGGCGCGGTTGATGTGTAAAAGCCAATGGTTTTGGATAGTTAGATCATCGAGTAAGGAAGTGGCGTGTGGTGTGCTAATTCATTTTATTTGGTTTGGTGGACTAATCAACTAGTATTACCAAAAATACTAGGAGTATTAGTGTTATAATTACGTGTCAACATATGAATTAATAGTTTTATATGAGTTTTTTCTTTTTAGAATGTAAAGTAAGTTATCTTTATTAGAATTAACTACGAGTAACTAATCGTACTGAAATGTCGCATTAAATCATATTCTAGAAGAAAAAAACTACATCAAACTAATTGAACCTGTTTGGACTATTTTATTTTAGTTTTAGCTGGTTTTTATTGATTTTTGATGATTATTTTTCATCGAGTCTGATTATAAGATAGAATTGAACCGAGTAAGGTCTTGATTCCCAATCGGACCGACAAGTTTGATCCGATTTTAATAACTAATGATTTTAATCGGATTCAATCATGTTTAAATTAAAAACACCACATATTCGTGATAATATCCAACTGAAACATTTTCATACACAAAAACTTTGCTTAATTAGGAATATTGGAAGATGTAGTTTTTTAACCAACCGACTATATGTTTTTATACAAGTAATTAATTATAGAAACTAACATTTGTTTAATCCTATAGGACACACATGAACATGTTCAACTTGCATTTGTTTTAGTAGCTAATAAAAGAATTAAGTATTGGGCATTGATTCTACCAAGCACTTATTAGAATTTCCCAATCTATTGGCGTTTTTTGTCGTGTTCTAAGATAATTTTTAATTAAATATCATTTGATACTTATTACACGTACCTTTACTCATAAGTGATAATTAATGAAAAATAAGAATAAAAAGTGAGGGCCGGATATAATGTGTAATATAACATAAAAAGAAGAGAAACATAAAAAAAAATGGTGAAAATAAAAGAAAAAGACAAATTAGGTGTAAATATATTACTATACTCTTTTAAAGAAGTTCAATAGTGTTAAGTAGACTGAAAAAACACAATTGTTGTATATTTTTAATTAAGGGCATCTTCAGTCTCTAAGGCATGCAAAAATAAAAATTATCATCTACAACTAAAAATATAGATAAATAATCAACTTAAGAATAATAAAATTAAACCTATCTAGCAACTTGTAAAATTCAGGTTGTCATATGAAATTCCATGGAATGGAAATTAAACTCATTTATAATTCAGCAGAATACTTTGTCTACATTTAGAATTCTTTTTCAAACTCTCTGCTATAATTCCAATAAAACTATTTTTTGGTGTAAATATGTATCATTTTTCGGATGCAGTTCTGTTCGAGGCAGGAACATCCACATCATGGTGGTGGTTAACTCGATCACCCAGCGGTTTCAATAAAACTATTATAACAATATAACATATCTTTAGTCTTTTAATGATATTTTTATTCTTATTATTATATGTAAATCTTATTGACAGAAAATATTAAATATAAAACACATAAGAATTAAGTTGGTATTAATTTCAAAAAAAAAAGTTGGTATTTGTTTATATGTTACACAAATTAAAAATCAATATAAAGTGTAAATATTAATTACCAATACTCTAGAATGAAATTGTAGAAGGAGAATTTTTTTTATCTATTGAATTATTGTTCCAAGCTAAGTTATCAAGATAAAGATTGAGATAACTCATATATGTAGTTGGTTGGCTGTTGAAGATGATAAGTAACATGCATAAGCATTGAAAAATATTATCTTCGATCACGTCTATGATTTCCTTTCACCTTACACCTATAAAGAAATATAGGAATAAAAGAGAGAAAAATAAGTAATATATATGATAAATAATAAGATAAAAATAGACAAGTAAAGCAAAATAAAATGGAATAACAATTATATGTACATAAAAAAACTGAAATGTGAATATATCAAAATTGATAAGCACTAGTTTTAGATCTTTTGGGTGAATGTACATTATTGCAAAATACAGAAAAAGAAGGAAATTAAAAGATGAGAGTGAGGGTTGTTGGGAAGGCGCAGCAGATAGCAGAAGGTGCATGAGACTGGCTAGCTGTACATGCAGATTGCAGAAAGAATCCAAAGGAAAGAAGGGAAAGTAAAAGGCTCGTGGCACTGACTTTCTGCCACGCTAGTGTGATCAACCTCCACGCCAACATGTCACCATACATCATTTATATTCGTATATGCATGCACCTCCTAGTTTTTGGGACACCAGATCCTTTACAAGGGTTAAAAACATATTTTCCAAGATAATTAGTAAAAAATGTAATGTAATTAATTAAATATTGGTTTTTTAAAAAATTGATACACAACTATTCATTCTCCCTTTTCCTTCCTTCTGTATTTTCATTCCTTCATCTCCCTTGTTCTTCTTTTCTCTCTAGAAGTAATTAATTAAGGTACGTATACATACTTTTCAGAGAGAGACAAAAGAACAACTATCTCCATTCACTTTCTCTAGAGTTCCTCAGATTCTAAAGAGAGAGGAAACAGGATCAAACATCGTGAATCAGACGTGTGTAAGAGAGTTAAAAGAAAAGATAGGATAAGGATGACAAGAAAATAAGAATGTGGAAAGTGGAGGCAAAGAAATTAATCCAGGTCAAAATTAAGTTGGCCAAGTGGGACAGCTACTTCTTCCTGATTTTGTAGAAAAAATTAGGCACTCAAAGATACAATCCTGTCCGAAACTTTGTTTGTGGGCATAGATTGTTAGTACAAGTCAAATGTAACTTAGTTTACTTTAAATAGTAACTAACCAAGTGTTTGGATGATATTTAAATTATCATAATCGATCTATCTTAACAAAACTACCAACATTAACTTCTTACAATTATCATTTTCATTTAAATATAAAAATATGAGGAGAGCTCAATTTACTCCGAGAGTAAGTCTTTAAAGATACTCCAAATCTTAACCGTTTATTCTATTAACAATTAAAGGCTAAGACTAATCCTTACAATGTATCAAGTGACCTTCTCAACATCTTTTGAAGGCAACGCTCTAATCCCTACCCGCCTCACCAGTTCCTAATTTTCCACCATCAGTCGTTCACCCCTCACCCAATCTAGCAAACACAGTTTCCATTTGAATCCTCACCATATCATTGATCTCAAAATCAACAGCGAAATCCAGCAAATAACCACTCTTCTTGCCAGAACCGTGTGCCGCTACGAGACCATTCGCCATGAGCCACTAATCATGGAGTATAAAATACAAAAGGCTTCACGTAAAGGAACTTGAACACAGAGACACTTTTTAATTGTGGTCCAATACAATTGAAGTTAAACTTTAGAAATGATAAAGTTATGGTGCAGAAAAATTCCAATGCATTGGGTGGGTCTTTGTAATAAAATTGAAGTGTGGTTAGTAACAGTGCAACTACAGATTAAGGTGGTGGCCAACAATTTTTGACTATTTCCTTAATTTACTGACGATTATATAGTTTCAATTTTTTCCAGAACTTCAGTTTGCTCATCGAGCTTATTTCGTGTTTTACATTTTCAAAATTGACTTGCAAAGAAGGAGGAAGAAGAATCATGGGAAGGTTAGGTGATACATTGTAAGGATTAATCTTAGCCCTTAATTGTTAATAGAATTAACGGTTAGGATTTGGAGTAGCTTTAAAGACTTACTCCTTGAGTAAATGGAGTTCTCCTCTAAAAATATAGTGCATATTTAATTTATCACATACTAAATAAGATTTTGGTGTCATATAATTCATTAATTATGGC
This sequence comes from Lotus japonicus, assembly GCF_012489685.1. Taxonomy (NCBI): domain Eukaryota; kingdom Viridiplantae; phylum Streptophyta; class Magnoliopsida; order Fabales; family Fabaceae; genus Lotus; species Lotus japonicus. The sequence goes on along the minus strand of NC_080041.1, from coordinate 108,058,565 downwards.
AAATTTGAGATTGAATGATTCATCAACTACGAGAGATCGAGGATCGTTATAGGGTTAAAAATATATTTCACCATAATGTCAACATTATATCTCGCTCTTTAGCATTGGGTAAATCGATGAAATGTGCAAGAAATTAATGTATAGTTTAATGTACCGTCAGGTTATTGCCATTTAGCGTCGGTCACGACAGATACTAAAATCAACTAACTTAGTGTTTAATTTGTTATCCAACAATTAGCGATGATATCTTACCAGCACTACATTCAACGACCAAATTAATGTCGATCGGTTAGGATCGACGCTAATGTGAATTGGATCCAGCTTACCTTGTAGCTAGGCCCACGAGTTATCATGGGCTTCGCTGTCGGTAAGCTTTGATGATTTATCTGCCATTGTATTTTTGAACCCTCTACCACCCCCTACTTCCTTCGCCCCGGATTTACCACGAGGCCTTGCGAAGCAACTTGGTGCCATACCTCACCCCCTTTCTCCTAGTTCACTACCCTAGCTATCTCTTCCACCCTCCTTCCCTAGTTTTGTCGCAACACCCTCTTTTATTAGGTTTAATTTGTCACTGATTTTTATTGATTGGTTGGTTCTCGTGTTTGTTTGCTGTTGTGTTCTAATTTTAGATTGATTTTTAATTTGGAAGCATGGATAATGCTTTGATAATTCTTCAATAGTTATTGGTTTATCATTGGTTATTAATGTCATATTTATGAAGTTTTAGGGGATTATTTTATCAGTACTAATTCATAAACCGCTTAACACCAATAAAATATTTGCTACACCTCATTTGTGTCTATGTCTCTTTTCCTATCACATCATATATTTATCACTTACATCTTTTCTCTTCATATGTCTTTAATGGTCAAAGAAAAGTATCTCTTTCCACCTCTCTCTACAATGAAATATTATTCTTAGCAACTAGTATATCAAAACAAATTTCATGTTCTATTTCACTTTTATGAAATTCATCATCCATGACTGACTTATGAACCAAGATGGTTTATTTAAGAGAGAATTAATTATAAGCCAAAGAATATTATGCAAAACTTTATTTAAGGGAATTCAACATCTACAACTTGAACCAATCAATCCTTCCTAAGCGAAAGAACATTTAATCATATTTACAAATTTCTCATTTAAGTTTGGACCAAATTGCTCTTTTGATAAATATCTAACTTGTTTATTTGTTGTTTTTTTTTGCTCTTTTGTTTATTTGTTGTTGTTGTGAAAAGTGAAGAAAAAGGACACGTGGAGGAAAAGAGATGGAAATGGGCAATGTGCCGTTCATGCAGATGCAAGCAGGGAAGGTGCAGAGCGCGTGGCAATTGGCAATTTGGTTTCGGGTGTCAGAATGGCGGCAACAAACAATTAAAATATTGCAAATCCGTTTGCCAATTTATTTGGAATCTCTCCAATTTTAGCTCCTGGTTTTTGGGAGCTCTCTTCCTCTCTTCTCTATAAAACTTTTATTTATAATTTAATCTAATCTATTTTTATACATTACCGACGACAATGACTAATTTCCAAATCACAACAATTTTATTCGAAGTAAGTCGTAAACTGCTAGCCAGGATCTATAATCCATTCTTATGAATATTGAATTTCTAGTAGTTAAAAGACGAAGTAAGCAACCAATCACATATTTTTTGTGTTTTAGTCTAATCTAGTAATTGATGTGAAGTTGATTATTAAAACTGGTTTTCAAAATCCAATGACTGGTTTCTGGTTTAGATTGAGTCCTATGGGCGACTCTGGTTTGAACAAACTTTCTGGCCCCCACCTCTGTTCTTGTTCATTGAATCCAATACCTCAAATAATGGCAAAAGCTTTGATTACTTATGATGATCACTTATTAATTAACCAAAATTTTGTTTGGATTATTACTATAAATCTACTCAGCAATGGGTCCCTTGCTGACCAACAGTTTATTCAAGTCCCAACTTCTGATCATTTTATTTATCCATAATCCTAATCATTAAATTGTTGTGTTAACAATAGGTCAATTGTTTAAATTTTCTGTTTCCATTTATTTTATTTGCTTACCCCTCAAACATTAATAATCAAAGATTTAATGTGTCATTTTGCATCTTTTCTTGCTAGAAGTTCATTTTCCATCCTAAAAAAAGATTTAAAAGATACTACTACTACACAACATTTTTTTAATAGGGAAACATATATTGACGCTCTTTGTATCTAGTCACTTTGATTTGATTATATTTAGTTCTTAATTTCAACTATTATTATGATAATAGATCATTTTGCAGATTCAAGTCAACTCATTACTAACAACAAATAAATATTGTTTGGTTGGTTAGGGACTTAAAAAACCTACATCCATCATACTCATTAAAATATTTATACTTTATTTTTTACAATTTCACATAATGTCACATCATCTACACCACTTTATTAACTTTTACTCCAACTCAACAACTCTTAAAAGTTTCTATAGTGGACCACACCATCAATATCACATTTATATATTTTATTATTTATCTCTATTTTAATTAATTATATTTACAACTTAAATTTTAAATAATAAAATGAGATAATGAAATAATTGATAAAAAATGAAATATTGAAAAATTGAATTCATAATAATTATGAATTTTAGAAAATAAAATACCATAAAATTAAAATACTTTACCGTTGAATATATATATATATATATATTAATTGTAAGTGCTTGTAATAAATACAAGCTCACTTTTTAAGTCTAGTGTAGAGTATCTATTCTCACATACTCATTTTTGTCATATTGAAATTGAATATATACTCATATAAGTACGTATTTAACACTAGATACTACTATTGGAGATGCTCTTGGAGTTCAGTATTGAGGTCTGTTGTGGTTGGGAGTTGGATGGACATGTCCATTACTTTCTGGGCTAATCAAATTGATTGGGTCAAGCAGACTTTAGAGCCGGTTGGGCCAATTGAAAAAAGTTAATTTGGTATTTGGAGAAAATTGCACTCAGAGAAACAATTCAAATGACTTTTCGGGGGAACCTAATGGCCCATTCTAGCAAAAAATGTGCTTTAACCAGCCCAAATCAATTGTTTTTTGATAAAAGGCCCAAATCAATTTTGTTTTCTAACTTATAAACACGGCTAATTCCTCTTTGACCAAAAAAAAACACGTCTAATTCCTTAGTTAAGGTAGAGTAATTGACAAAATTTGCAAACTACAAAGACTATTTGGCATTGCAGGAACATACTGTAACAATTTTTTATTATGTGCAAGTGCAACCCAACAAGGCCTCAAAATGCAACTAGATTTTGGCCAAAGTGATGGCCCATGTGACTTATATTATGAATCTTAATTTTGAGTTTGTTAAGTTCTATATTTGCTAGAAACATATAATTAATAAAATGTTTATGAGTATTTAGAGAATTCTTAACTCTTGAGCTAGTTTTTATATTAAGTTATATCTTTTAAATTCTAATAGAGCTGTCAATTTTGATGGAGCTTTGAAGACCATTTTTGAGCTTTTATTGTGGCCTTCTCAAAGTCTTTAGGCTCTAATGGGTTTTTCAGAAAGTAATAATTGAGTCATACTCTGCTTGTCATATCCGATTTCTAAATATTGAGTGTAAAGCTTGTCATCCTGGTGCTCAACTGGTCAACCAAATTCGTGGAACTCATGTTATTTGGGGTGTTTTGCAAGGCTAATTCAATTACATATGATTTAGCTAAGCATGGTTGGCTTTAGATCTTTCAAACTCTCCCTAATCTTCAATTACATATGCTTGAAGGTTAAATTAGTAACTTTTTATCATTTTCAATTATTAGTTTTTAATATTCCTTAATTTTTAATTTGTGTTCACCTTCAAATCAATGAAGTAACAGTGAGCCCTAGTGAGTGTAGAGAAGAGCGAGCGATGGCAGTAATGAAGAGAGCCCTGCGACAATTCACCTTCGGAGCCGCCAAGACCGCCGGCAGAAACTCCCAAGGCCGCATAACTTCCTTCCACAGAGGCGGCGGAGCCAAGCGCTTGCAACGAACCGTCGATCTCAAACGAAACACCACTTCCTCCGTCGGCGTCGTCGAGAGGATCGAGTACGACCCTAACCGATCCTCTCACATCGCCCTCGTTCGCTGGCTCAACGGCATCCACCCACCCCAACGCCACACCACCACCACAACCACCGCTGTCACCGCTACAACCACCACTAACAAACCCTCTTCCCTCCGGATCGATCCCGACACCAGCGTCCGCGGCGTGTTCGCCCTCAATTCGATGCTGCCGCCCGTCGGAACAGCCTCCGGGAACGTTTTCTTATCAACCTTCGGAAGAAAACCCAATTCTGAATCTGAAGCGGTGTCTATGCCGTTAGGGTTGCCGAGGATCGCTGTGGCGGCGGCGAGGCCGGCGTTCTTCGCGCCGCGGGTGAAAGGGGAGGAGGAGCTGGAGGTTCGGAATTGGAAGAGGAATAGCAATGTTTGGGCGCATAGGAACAAACGTAAAGCTGCGATTTCATGGCATAACATTTGAGTTTGAAGCTCTGTTTGTAACCCTGAATTTAATCACTTTTTTAGTTTACTTTTATTTTTGCATCTTAATTGTTGGTTGAATTTTAGTTGAGGACTGTGTTTCCTCTCTGAATGTTAAGGGCATAAGGCATGAATTGGTGATGATGAATGACAATTTAGGTTTTTCCCCTCTGCTATTGCCTATTAGCTGCTGCTAACATCATGGTGCCACTACTTTAATCAAGTGTATTTGAATGAATTAGTTGTTATTACATTGAATTTGCATATGAGTAGCTCCTTGAGAAATTTGATTCAAGTAGTTAGATATAGATAGGAAAAAAGCCTATGTTTCTTAATTTACCAAGTAGTTAGATAGCTGAGTTGAATACATATAGAATCCTTAGACCTTTGTTTATTTTGAGGGCAGATGAATGATTCAAATTCTTCTAATGATTTATATAGGAATACCATTAAGATTCAATGAATTGCTACATTCCTTCCCTATAACTGGGGAGTGGTGGCAAAAATCTTTGAATGTGTGCGGGGAATTTAGGAGGTCGGAAGGGCTCTAGAAATTCATTTTAATGGAAATGATTGAGAGGTAATGGAGGTGTTGGAACTGGACTTTCAACTATGTAAGAATCGAGTGCGGTTCTGTGATGATTAATGGGCCGTGATTAGGAGACAAAGTGGAGTACTACTGACAAGAAGTTTCTCGAGAACATATGTGGTGGAGGTGTGGAGCTAGTTTGAGCTTCGCAGTGGTGGAGGCTCCTAATGGAGCAGTCGGTCTTCTGAGCCTATGAAGACTAACTGAAGTTGTGGATTTTTTATGTTCGTCATATGGTTGTGTGAAGAAGACAGAACCTGTCACTAAGAGGAGGATTTTATGTTATGAGGAGTGCCAATTGAATCAAGCACTCAATGTTGGTGGATATGCTGTGGATGACTGCAAATGGAATTTAGGTCTGGTGGGGCAGTAGGAACTGCTGCTGGGACTTTGTGCTGCTTGTGCTCCATGAATTCCTTCTCTAGTTTGAATTCTGATGAAGTTGGCTTAGATTTTTCATAAGAAGTATTAGAACTGTAGCTAAGTAAGCATGTGAGTTTGTGGCAGCCAATTTTAACATTAGCAGAATATTGGGTACTAGACGCTGCTATTGTCACAGGTTGCTTCTTTGTTTATTGGTTTGGAGGTGTGTTTATATGTGCAAGGAGATTTGCCCTGGGATGTTCATCATGTTGCTGGTACTCAATTAGAATATGATTTTTCTGGGGACCCTCTATATTCATAATCCAGGTACTGTTGGTATTGCTGGTGTGTTTAGAAATAGACATGGAATTTGAAGCAGAGGCTTAAGCAATTCAAAACGTCATGATTATAATCTAAGGGTTGTTTCTATTCAAAGTGATTCATCCCTTGGTGTTAGCTGGGCGATAAGGATGCAATACCACATGGATATTGCAAAGTCTTTAAACAGGTTAGATAACTTAAGATGGTGGTTCATATTAGGTGGGTGGATATAATTTTGTTGAAGCTCTAGTCAATTTAGGATGTGCCAGATATCAATCTTGTGGACTATATGCAATGCTTTCTTAATCACATACTTAAGAGGGTTGTTCTTAACTCTGATTTGATCTTAATAAAATTGGTTTCTGCTTCGAAAAGAAAAACAAAGAGATATCCTTACAAATAGACACTGTCAAACAACCACTTATCCCAAAAGCTTAAGCTATTGGGTAAGGGCCACTTTAATGGTTTTATATTATATTCTAACAGACACCACTACAGTTTAGCAGGCAGAACTATAGCTCAGGAGAAAAGAAGCTGAATGAAAACATTACATCAAGCACTCAAATGAGCCTACTCTATATTCTGAAACTTCTTGAGTTGTTGCAACTTTTACTTCATCATCGTGAAATACCATTGCAAATTTTTAGAATTTTGTCAGATTAAATAACAAAAATCAGTGCCAGGACTTCTAGAAAACACAGGACTTTTGAATTTTAATCATTGCATTGTTATCCCATTGCAATGCACTTAAAGATAAGGCTGTTTTATGGTTAATCTGTTTGATCTTGATTATATGGCTGGCTTGATTTTATCAATGAAGGATTGTGGGTCTTAATGTTAACGACTCTGTTTGGTTTTGTGTTGAATAAATGTGAAAGCACGTTCGCCCAATCGAACAAGTCATTCCGTTGGGTGAATTTACATTGGAAATCATTATTCCAATCTATAAGGCACTAAATGTTGTTTTGAAATGAAATTGGATATAGCTCGTTTGGTTTTAACTTTAACGTTTAACTTGCCAATGCTTGGACATAGTATAGCCCCATACATTACCTGATAGATATTCTGAAGGAGGCATGGTCACAAAATTCCATTAGGCTAAGATACAGTGGCAGGCACTGCTAGGAGAAAGCCAACTTTACCACCATCACACAAGCACTCTCTTCTGAGGAGGAGATAAGATTATGGCACTTCATCCACTTGGCACTAGCTTATTGGTGCTTGATAGTAAAGGCTAAGATTCAGAAGTTAACCACTCATGTGGTTCATATGCTGAAATAGTGAAATGTTTATCATTTTGGCAATCCAACGGTTGAAATTAAGCAGCAGCCAAATCCACTCAATTTCAGACCACTTATCAGAAATTATCAAAACTAAACCATTTATATACCCTGTTTGAGTAGAACCTTTGCAAGAATTTCTGAATAGAGAACTAAGAGAGGAGAAAGAAATGGCTTCCTCTATGATCACCTCCTCTGCCGTCACCACCATTAACAGTGCCTCTCCGGCACAGGCCAACATGGTGGCTCCATTCACTGGCCTCAAGTCCATGGCTGGCTTCCCAGTAAGAAAGGTCAACAATGACATTACCTCCATTGCAAACAACGGTGGAAGAGTACAATGCATGCAGGTAAGACTTAAGAGGCTTCAAAATGATCACAATCCATATTACCTATTTTTGTACCATAATATAATAAGCATTTTTGGATCAGCTTCTATTTCCTCATAATAAATCCTGACACATAGAAGCTACTTACATAAGCTTCTTCCCATAATTGATTCTGACTTCAGAATCAATAGTGGAAGAGTTACCAAACATGTACTAAATGACATTATAGTCATTTGCAAATGAAAATAAGTACAAACTTGTTAACCCCTTTACTTGATCTTATGCATACTACTAGGTGTGGCCTCCTATTGGCAAGAAGAAGTTCGAGACTCTTTCATACCTTCCACCACTCACCACAGAGCAACTCTTAAAGGAAGTAGAATACCTTCTCAGGAAGGGGTGGGTTCCTTGCTTGGAGTTTGAGACAGAGGTCAATTCTTTTCCAACCCTTTTGTTCTTTACTTTGTAGGTTTTCATTATTAGCATGGTTTTAGGAGAAGGCGAGAAGCTATAAGTAGCAAGTATGGATTGATAGCGGCACACAATCCAAAACAAGATAAGTTCAGAAGCTACACTTTGTAACTTCTCCCTATAATTGATTATGACTTATGAGACTCCTTACCGCAGAATTAAACACGCTAAAAGTATCATATTTTGAACTGTGTGCCGCCACCAATTCAAACGTGATATCCATATAATTTTGAGCTTTGATGGTTGACTCCTTACTTGTAATTTGAGTTGGAGGTGAATTTACTTCCAACCCCTGTTTGGTTTTGCGGTAGGAAACTCCACAAAGTGTAGCTTCTCGAGTTACCGTGCTTAGAATTGTGTATCGGTACCGATCCAAACATGTTAATTAAACTTTTAGCTTTGATGATTGATGATCTGTTGCTGCATTTTGTGTGTGCAGAAAGGCTTTGTCTACCGTGAGAACCACAAGTCACCTGGATACTATGACGGACGCTACTGGACCATGTGGAAGCTCCCCATGTTTGGATGCAGTGATGCTACCCAGGTGTTGAAGGAACTTGATGAGGCTGTGAAGGCATACCCCAACGCTTTTGTGCGCATCATTGGATTCGACAATGTTCGCCAAGTGCAGTGCATCAGTTTCATTGCACACAGACCAGCAGGCTACTAAGTTTGAAATCTACATACAAAAAGGCATTTGTAGCCTCCCCTTCTTCCCATGTGTTCAGTTTTTTCTTTTTCTTTTTTCAAGAGAAATGCCATCCTATATTTTGGCATTTTTTATTTGAGTTTCAATTTGCATATGCAAATGAATGGATAAGAGCTCTTGACTGAGCAATTTCATTGTTCCCAAATTTCTCAAGAACCCATTATCTGTGGTTGTCCTTCTAGTTTGAAATTTATGCAATGTTTTATAAATAAATGAACTAAATGGTTGTCCTTATGTATGATATTAAGGTAAAGTGACAGAAAGGAACAGCCTCACACCTCCCTTTAAAAAAATGTATAAATCGATGTTCTGAATTGTTGTGTATACTAATAATGTCATTGCAGAGTCAGAATGTCTATGACCAATGCATAAACGAGCTATGATGTATTTGGTTATCCGTTTGTATTAGTGAAAATGGATATTTCACTTTAAGATAAAATGTAAACGGAACTCTTCTTAGGATAGGAATGAAAGTCCGTTTATGTTACCATGAATCTTTGAAGTGTTTATCTCCATGCCCACTTCAAATACAAAATGGTATTTTGTTTAAGAATGTAAGGAAGTTGTAAGTCCAACACAATGGAGCAAAATGCTTACAAATAAGGACATGTAAGTTCAAATAGCTTCTTATCTGTCCGTTGAAGTTCAAAAGGCTTTTAAGTTTTAACCCAACATGAAGTATACTTGAACTGTACAGTCTGTACTTCTGTTGGCCATGAAGCTACGAAACTTTCAAATACCAAATAGAAAATCATGGTATCCTTGGTAACAAATATGTTTGCCGAGCTTCTGTTACAAATAACTTTTACAACTTTTGCACTCTATATTTACCTGACCAATTTGCTATACCTTTGATTGACTTATTAGCACAGATGCAAAGATAACAAAACACATGCTACAGACCAGTATAGGTTTTTATTGGAGGCATTTCTTCACTCTCCTTTCTGCTACTTACATTCTACTTCTGAAGGTTAAACGAATCCAAATTCAACATAAAGCCAATATAATTAATTGGATTTTATCAAGCTCTCTTACTATCAAAATAAAACAAATTCAAACGCAAGGGGTTGGTCGAGTGGAGCAAAACAGGGACACATATTTGGTATGGTGCAAGTTCGAGCCTTCCTTCATCCCCTTGAGTTAAATGTAAGTCTTCTCTATATGCGTATCGTGCCCAACAACTTTCTCAATCTTGAACTGAGTCAACATCCCCTGCCTTAAGTTTTTGTATAAAAAATATGCAACATTTTTTTGAACCATCAAAACCCTAATCTTTGTTAGAATCGGATCATTGGCTCATAATTAGTCTGAGGTCATTTTTGTGATAGAGAAATGTTATTTCCTCCAAAATAGTCAATTTTGTGATGAATTGCTAATTGGTTAATCAGTAGCGGTTGTGGGATTTGTGAATCATGATAAATAACAGCTCAACTTAGCCTTTAAGGTTGCATTAAATACTGTTCCCTTTAGATAGCAACATTTGTGGAAAAGACCGCAGGGAGATAAAGAAACAGATAAGAGGTTCATGTTGCTACTTGACTAAATACTTCAGAAAATGGAAATCTAATTACGAAAAATTGGGGAAGAAATGAGAAAATAAAAAGGTATGGACTTAAAGGGCTTGCTATCATACCTTAATCTAGATCAAGGTATGGTACCTAAAATGATGTGTATCAATAAGAGACATGTTCTAATTGAATCACACATACTCTAAATGATGTGTACTAATAAAAAAAATATGCTCTAAATTTTAAATGTTAATATTCTTATCATTATTTGCAAAGTAATCCTCTAGACAGTTCACAACCCTTCTTCTCCCCTGTATCGCCAAAAATCTGTTCAAAACAAAGGTGCTGAGTACAATCATTCACGGTCACGATCTCCAGATGTCGTCATCTCTATCATCAATAAACCTTGACGGTTAAAATCCTATTTCACATGACAATAATCTACTAAATCACTTAATGCGGGTATCATACCCAAAATAATTTTTGGGTACCACAAAATTCACCAAATAAAAAATAGTCATTGCAAGAAAAAGTATTGTGTATCTTTCTTTTGTTTCAAAAAGTAATAAGATTAGAGTATTAGTCAAGCTAAACGAAACTTATAAATTTAGATTAATCAAACTCTAACAAGAGCAATACAATCATATTCTTGTAGTGGAAGTTACTGACGACCACTTATGTTAGTATGTCTACGACGACTAAGATCGTCGGAAATGTACCAACGACTTTTTCATCGGTAAATTACTGAGGGTCAAGGTTGTCAGTAATTTGACTAGATTGAATGAAAAAACTCTCTTTGTTAGGGATGAAGTGTTTCATCAGTAAAAAAGTGTGTCAACTTTTAATTCTTTACGCCTTTGTCTACAATATTACATTCCCTAATCGCCTAAGTTTCAATTTCATATCTATTATTCATGAATTGAGATTGGTGGTTCTACTTTGTCTTCGGTGGTGGTGCGCGATCTGAGAAGGCTTCTCTAGCATGGTAGAGCATTGACACGGCGGGGGTGTACTTGCAGAAGGCACTCTGTCGCTCAAGTTAGTGAAAGAGCAAAAAAAAAAAAAAGAATTTCATAGTCTAAGAACTCAAAGTTTTCATAATGAATAATGCTTAGCGAAACAACTAAACTTGTACTTCTAGGCTCGGTAACCAACGTATTTGTGACTTGAAGTCTTTAGGAAGCCTCAAGGAAAGTCTTCCAGGATGATGATTACCTTTGAGTAACCTTGCAATGTACTTAATAAGTCGGAAAAATCCGCTCGATCTACGTCAGGACAGAATGTTCCACAACTAAGTCATCTTAGCCGCCATCGTGGTACTTGCTTGGTTGCAAAACCTTTAAGCCAATAGAGATGCTATTGAATCTTGTGGCCACGTTAGCTGAAATAGGACTCTCAGCTTGACACGCAATGTTTCAAACATAAAAGGTTAAAATATGTTATATGGTACTCCCTCCGTTCCTTATTATAAGTCTATTTTACCTAAATATCTAGGATTAAGAAAAGTGGTTAAAGTTAGTTAAGTGCAATAAATTTGTAAGACTTTTTAATTAACTTTACTAAATTATTCTTACTTATAAACACTTCAATTACTAATTCTCAGTCCAAATTAATATCCCACTATCTCTAGAATTGTACTCCATATAATGCATTTAATTAATACTCTTGTAGTCCACTAAGTAATCCAATAGATGAAAAACTTGAATTTGTAGAGTTAAGGTTAGTGAATGATAGTGGCATTGGAAATAGACTAAAATATGAAAAACTGAAATATTAAGTTTTAAATGTAAGGGTAAGTTTGGAAAAAACTAATCAATGCTACCTAAATATTTGAAATTGACTTATATTTAGGAACAAAAAAAACTCTAAAAAATGGCCTTATAATAAGGAACGGAGGGAGTATAACTTTTCCCTGACTCAAACCCAAGGCTAATTTCTCAAGTTTCTGTTTCAAATTTTAAAATTCGGGTCCATTAACATATCCTTTTGAGTTTTTCCCTGAAGAAAATTCTAAAAAGTTGTTCTTGGGGGAGGATTATTACAACCCAGATATAATTTTGTGGACTACACTGGCTGTGGCGTCAAGCTCTTATCATGATATGATTTCTTTGGTTCATATTCTACAATGTTTATCATTTCGGCAATATATATACCCTGTTTGAGTAGAAGCTTTGCAAGTATTTCTGACTAGAGAACTGAAAAAGGAGAAAAAATGGCTTCCTCTATGATCACCTCCTCAGCTGCCGCCACCACCATTAAAGGTGCCTCTCCGGCACAGGCCAGCATGGTGGCTCCATTCACTGGCCTCAAGTCCATGGCTGGCTTCCCAGTTAGAAAGACAAACAATGACATTACCTCCATTGCAAACAACGGTGGAAGAGTACAATGCATGCAGGTAAGATGCCTCAAAATGATTACAATGCTACAAATTTTTGTACCACAGCTTCTAGCTATTCCATTCTAACCAATTCTGACAAAGAAGACACTCACGTAAGTTTCTTCCCATAATTGCGGAAGAGATTTGAAACATGTACTAAATGATAGTATTAAAGTCCTTGACGACAAATTTGTTAACCAATTTACTCAATCTTATGCATGCTACTAGGTGTGGCCTCCTGTTGGCAAGAAGAAGTTCGAGACTCTTTCATACCTTCCACCACTCACCACAGAGCAACTCTTAAAGGAAGTAGAATACCTTCTTAGGAAGGGTTGGGTTCCTTGCTTGGAATTCGAGACAGAGGTCAATTTACTTCCAACCCTTTGGTTCTTTACTTTCTAGTGTTTCATTATTAGGCTTATAGTTATGTGGTAGGAAGTCCTATAATCACTTCCCCGGAGAAGCTACAAATAGTAGATTTGGATTGGTGGTGTCACACAATTCAAAGCTCAAGTTCAGAAGCAACACTTTGTAGCTTCTCTCTGCAATTGACTATGAGACTTCTCACTGCATAATCGAACAAGCTAAAAGTATGGTGATTTGAAATGTGTGTCACCACCAATTCAAACATATGCATATAATTTTGAAGTTTGATGGTTGATTTCTTGCTTGGAATTCGAGTTGGAGGTAAATTTACCTCCAGCCCTTGTTTCAGTTGTTTGGTTCTGTGGTGAGAAGTCTCATAATCTCTTCTGGACAGAAGCTACAAAGTGCAGCTTCTGGAGTTATCAATAATTTTGAGTTTTGATGGTTGATGAACTGTTTGCTGCATTTTGTGTGTGCAGAAAGGCTTTGTCTACCGTGAGAACCACAAGTCACCTGGATACTATGACGGACGCTACTGGACCATGTGGAAGCTCCCCATGTTTGGGTGCAGTGATGCTACCCAGGTGTTGAAGGAACTTGATGAGGCTGTGAAGGCATACCCCAACGCTTTTGTGCGCATCATTGGATTCGACAATGTTCGCCAAGTGCAGTGCATCAGTTTCATTGCACACAGACCAGCAGGCTACTAAGTTTGAAATCTACATACAAAAAGGCATTTGTAGCCTCCCCCTTCTTCCCATGTGTTCAGTTTTTTCTTTTTCTTTTTACAAGAGAAATGCCATCCTATATTTTGGCATTTTTTGTTTGAGTTTCACATTTGCAAATTTGCATAGGCAAATGAATGGATAAGAGCACTTGAATGAATAATTGCTTTGTTCCCAAATTTCTTAATAACTCATTATCTGTGGTTGTCCTTCCAGTGGATTGAAATTTATGGAATGTTTTACAAAGAAATGAACTTATGGTATGATATTGTGGTAAAGTGACAGATAAATATAACAGCCAAATACCTCCCTTTAATATTTTGTATATTTTTAGCCTTTCTGCACACACAAAATGGAGCAAAATGCTTATAAATAAGGATATATTAAGTTCACACAGTTTCCTATCAGTCTTTTGAAGTGTTGGTCGCTAGCTAGTATCTAGTAGTTATAACTTTATACCGAGTTATCATATATACACACTTCTCCACTTTTTTTCCACATTCATTACTATATATTTCTCATTTTTCTATCAATCAAATCACATATCACATCTTTACTTTCTCTCTCTTTTCTTCCTATTTTTCTCTTCCTCCACCTTTCCACACCTCAAAATGAGGTGTGAAGATATAATTATTCATTTTGACCCCTTGATAAGCTTTTAAACCAACATCATGAGACTTCAACTGTATCTTTTGGCCATGAAGCTACTTAACTTTCATATACCAAATAGAAAGTCATGCTACCTTGGTAACAAATATATTTGCAGAGCTTCTGTTTTTTTTTTCTTTCTTTCTTTTATTGCTGAATGAAAGTTTAAGCGTGTTTATTTTTTGTCACTATCATGGACTAGGGTATGTCTTCGGAATCATAGGTTTTTTACAAAGTTGTTTATAGATCGCTCACCTACACAACCCTCACACCAGTAGTGAGAAATGAACGAACAACCTTCGAAGAAGAAGTAGTGTGTGTTAACCAACTGAGCCATGTGTTGGTTTTTTAACAAATAATCTTTACAACTTTTGCACTTTTGCATTTGCTTGAGAGGATCAACAACGGGAGATTTTTTTGGGTTCTTCTTTGACATGCAACTATGTTAGCAACTCACCTACCTAGAGTTGTCAAGTCATAGGAAGAGTTGTTTAACGCAGTAACTCCCAAAGCGTTGCTATTGTGAGACCCAATTTACCTTTTGTTTGTTTTGTTTGGTGAATTCTGTGGTACCCGGATTTTTTTTTGTGTGGTACCCCATATAATATTTTAAGTTACAATTTTGTTGGAAAAAGGCGAAATAATATATTATTGCAATTTTAAAAAGTTCAATGATCCACTTAAATGAATTAATAACATATAGTTCTTAAATTTGTTTATGTTATGAAATGCACAACTTGAAAATTAGAGTTTTTAGTTCAACTTGCAATTCTGAAAGGTCATAAAAATTTCTTTCATTTGAGGATCTTCTTCTATGTTGGACGGGTACGCCAAAATTGGTAGAGTACCGATACCGGGTATGGGTACGCAGTGGGTACGCCGTGGGTACGTACCCAAATGCATCGCCAAACAAAAAAAGCTGGGTACGTTTTTGGTACACCGTGGGCACGTCGGATAAGTTTTTTTTTTTAAAATGAAAAATGTTCTAAACTATGTCGTTTTGTAGTTTTTTATTTAATTTTAAAAATTATTCTCAATTTATTTAAAAGACCAAAACCTAATTTACCTTTCACTCTTTTTAACATACAGCTGCTATGAAGATGAAGAGAGAGGGTCGCTCACGTTCTTCTTCTTCCCATCATGTTGGACTTTGATATGAGTATTGGCCAAGAAATACGAGTATTTTATTTTTAATTAATAATATTGTGTAGAAAACATTTTATTTCTATTTTTTATATATATATTTTTTATTTAAATATATATATATATATAATAACTGGCATACCCCGTACACGTACCCGTACACGGTACCGGTACCGTACCCGTATCCGTGCAACATAGATCTTCTTCCTTCATTCTCCGCCCATATTAAACCTCAAAATCCTCCTTTATCCTCTTCCTCTAAGTTTAAATTGTATATTTTCTATTGGTTTATGACATTTTAGGTACCACGTCTTGATCTGGCTCAAGGTACCGCAACAAGCACCATTTTGTTTTATGTGATGAATGAAATGATTAAATAAAGATAATTAATAATATATAAAACGAGGTAGATTGTGAGGTACATTTGAGAAATATTTTAAAATTATTGAGTTGAAGTAAAAAGTTAGTAGAATTGTTTAAAATAATGTAAATGATGTGTCATTATGGAGAATTGTAATTATACAATTCAAATTAGCGAGTCTCTTGATGTATGGATGATGATGCTCTGACAAATTTGCTATACATTTGATAGATTTATTAGCAAAGCTAAAGTCCAGTAAAGCCTTTTGTTGGAGGCATTTCTTCACTTTCCTTTATGCTACTTACAATTTACAAATCATAATTGTAGTAGTTTTAAACCAAATTCAACATAGATCCAAATACAATTAAATACTCTTTTTGTTTCAATATAAGTGATCACTTAGAGTAAAAATATTTGTCTCCATAAGATAGATCAAGTGGTAGGAGATGGGGGAGATCCAGTGATCGATTCCTGCGGGTGCAATTTATCTTAAAGGAAAACAAATAATTTATTTTTAAAAGTTAACAATAATAATTGTATTTATTAATGTGCAGGTTTCTTTTATTTCTGGCCACTTATATTGAAACGGAGAGAGTAGCTATCTTTTTTAAAAATAAAACATATTTTCTTTATCCATCAAAACTCAATCTTTGTAAGAATCTGATCATCGGTTGATAATTATTACTCCCTTTGTTCCATAAAGTTTGTAGTTTAAGGTTGTGGCACAAAGAGAAGAGTTGTGGTTGGTTAATTTTACTAGTATGATGTGCAACTATTAAATTATACTTAGATATAGAAGAATGTAATTAATAGAGAAGAGTTGTGGTTGGTTAATATTAAAGGTGATAAGTGAGAGAAAATGTATTAAATGAGGGTATAAGTGGAAAAAAATGGGGAAAAATGCATTGACATCCTAAAACAACAAACTATTTGGGATATTAAAATCATGCCCAAAACTACAAACTTTCTGGTAGGGCTGCACATGGGTTGGGTTTGGATGGATTTTCAGGCTAATCAGGATTTGAACCGATCAAAACTGTTTGGGTTGGGTTGGGTTGGATTTCATGCATTTTCACCTACGAATCCGAACCAACCCAATTCGACAATCTTCGGGTTGGTTTGGATGGATTGATTAGATCGCAATATTAAAATAAAAATAAATCCGGAATATTGAAAAATATTAAAAAAAAAACAAGTAGTCCAAGTCTCTAACATGCAATTACATCATAAGTTCATAACTACGGTCTACACGCATCTATACAACAACACATAACTAAACAAGTACTTCAAGTCTTTAAATATGAAGTAATTACAAACAAATTAGTCTCCAAGTCTCCTAAAAATTACTCTAGTAGAAGGACTCAGAGTCTCTATAAATTACATACCCTACTAGTATGTTAGGTTAAAGTTAAAATTATTAAGAATATATATTAAATAATATATTATTATCATATGATTGGATTTCGGATTGGGTTGGATGAATTATTATGGTATTCGATATCCGATCCAAAGACGATTAGATCGTAATAAAATTCATTTGATTAACCCGTTTGCCCAATCCAACCCGCATATTTATCATTGGATCGAATTCGGTTGGATGGTTTCAATGGATTGACCCGGCCCATGTGCACCCTTACTTTCTGGAACGGAGGGAGTAATCTCAAGTCCATTAATCATAGGGATGGCAATATGGGCTCAGCCCGTTGGGCCAGCCCGCCCCGCCACCTTTTTGGGGCGGGCTGGCCCGCGGGTTCCATTTATTTTTTTTATTTTTTTGCTTTTGGGGGGGGTTTGAGCTACTAATTTTTTGTTTTGCTGGGACAAAAAATAGCTACACTCCTTAGCACAAAAAAGCCACTATTTTTTTATGCCTCTCATATATGCACACACAACCCTTTTTTTTTAGACCAATAAACATTGGAACAACTCCAAATTTTTTTTATCAAGTAAAATAGATTCTTATATAATAAGAGCAGAATCAATCAACAACTAAATGCTTGTACATGTGCTTACGATCAAGTTATACGTGCTCTTATTTTTATTATTTACACCATTCATCCTTTTATCAGAATCAGTTTTCTAAGACTGAATTTCAAAAAAATTGAAAAAATACCCAAAATTGCATACAGTAAGAAAACTTTCAAATATATAATACTCAATAAATAACAATTGGCTTGTAAAATCATATATGTTGATTTTTATTATTCATTTACTTGCAATTTTGCATTCTTTGTTACATTTTTATGTGTGCATTTACGTAATTGTAAAAGAAGACTCATGAAAATTTTGTGTTAACACAAATGTAACAATGTTGAAATTGGTCATGCCTCCTATTTTTAGAAAAAACATAATACTACAATCATTTCAAAAATTTTATCAAAAATATATAATTTTTATTTCCATCCATTGTGGCCCATGGGCTGGCCCGCTAGCCCGCCTTTTAGCGGGGTGGGCTACGATTTAGAGCCCACTTTTTTGGGCGGGCCAACCCAACCCGACCCGTTTGTGGCGGGCTACAGGCGGGGCGGGGCGGGCCAGCCCGTATTGCCATCCCTAATTAATCATTAAGAGGTTGTGGGTTTTGTGAATCACGATTGCATTAAATACTGGTCCCTTTTGATAGCAACATTTGTGGAAAAGACTGCAGTGAGATAAAAAAACAGATAAGAGGTTCATATGGCTAATTGACTAATACTTATGAAAATGGAAATCTAATTAAGAAAAAATTGAGGAGAAATGTGAAAATAAAATAGTCATTTCAAAAAAAGTGAATGTCACATATTTCTAAGGTCTATGTATGAATATAAAAGGTCAAAATGATATGGTATAACTTATCTCTGGCTCAAACGCAAGACTAATTTCTCTACTTTCTGTTTCAAATTTTAAAATTGGAGTCCATTAACATATCCTTTGGAGTTTTCCCCATGCAAATTTTTCGGAGAAGAAAATTCTAAAACGTTGTTCTTGGAGGATCGAGGGTTATTACAACTTGGATATAATTTTGTGGACTAAACTAGCTGCGGCGTGAAGCTCTTATCATGATATGATTTCTTTGGTTCATATTCTACAATGTTTATCATTTTGGCAATATATACCCTGTTTGAGTAGAAGCCTTGCAAGTATTTCTGACTAGAGAACTAAAAAAAGGAGAAAGAAATGGCTTCCTCTATGATCACCTCCTCAGCCGCCGCCACCACCATTAAAGGTGCCTCTCCGGCACAGGCCAGCATGGTGGCTCCATTCACCGGCCTCAAGTCCATGGCTGGCTTCCCAGTTAGAAAGGCCAACAATGACATTACCTCCATTGCAAGCAACGGTGGAAGAGTACAATGCATGCAGGTAAGAATAAGATGCCTCAAATTTATTACAATGCATAATGCTACATATTTTTGCCCCATAATAAGCATGTTTGAATCAGCTTCTACTATTTCCTTCTAATCAATTATGACACAGAAGCTACTCACATAAGCTTTTATCCATAATTGATTCTGACTTCAAAATCAATTGTGGAAGAGTTTCCAAACCTGTACCAAATGAGATTAAAGTCATTGGCAACAAATTTGTTAACCACTTAACTCAATCTTATGCATGCTACTAGGTGTGGCCTCCTATTGGCAAGAAGAAGTTCGAGACTCTTTCATACCTTCCACCACTCACCACAGAGCAACTCTTAAAGGAAGTAGAATACCTTCTTAGGAAGGGTTGGGTTCCTTGCTTGGAATTTGAGACAGAGGTCAACTTACTTCCAACCTTTTCTTTACTTTCTAGTTTTCAATTATTAGCGCTTATAAATCCTATAATCACTTCTTCGAGAAGCTACAAATAGCAGATTTTGATTGGTGGTGTCACACAATTCAAAGCACGATAAGTTCAGAAGCTACAATTTGTAGCTTCTCTCTACAATTGATTATGAGAATTCTCACCGCAAAATCAAATAGGCTAAAAGTATCGTGATTTGAAATGTGTGCCACCACCAATTCAAACATATACATATAATTTTGAAGTTCGATGGTTGATTTCTTACTTGGAAATCGAGTTGGAGGTAAATTTACTTCCAACCCTTGTTTGGTTCTGCGGTGAGAAACCCTATAAGCACTTATGGGCAAAAGCTACAAAGTGCAGCTTTAGGAGTTATTGTACTTTGAATTGTGTGCTGCCGCCAATCCGAAGACGCTAGAAAGTTTTGAGTTTTGATGGTTGATGATTTGTTTGCTGCATTTTGTGTGTGCAGAAAGGCTTTGTTTACCGTGAGAACCACAAGTCACCTGGATACTATGACGGCCGGTACTGGACCATGTGGAAGCTGCCCATGTTTGGCTGCAGTGATGCTGCTCAGGTGTTGAAGGAGCTTGATGAGGCTGTGAAGGCATACCCCAATGCTTTCGTTCGCATCATCGGATTCGACAACGTTCGCCAAGTGCAGTGCATCAGCTTCATTGCTCACAGGCCTGCAGGCTACTAAGTTTGAAATCTTCATACAAAAAGGCATTTGTACTTTTTGGCATTTTTGGTTTGAGTTTAAGATTTGCATATGCAAATGTATGTATAAGATCTCATAAATGAATAATTGCTTTGTTGCCAAATTTCTTAAAAACACATTATCTTGGTTCTTGTTCTAGTGTGTTGCAATGTTTTACTAACAAGTGAAGATAGTAAAAGCAAAGTGACAGATATAAAACACCCTTACACCTCTCAATGGATATCCCGAGTTTATGTGTTTATTAATGTCACTGCAAAGTAAAAATGTTCATGGTTATTTATTTTATCAGTGGAAACGAGTCGCATGCACTTTAAGATAAGAAGTAAACATAAATCTTCGTACCCACAAGAATAAAAGTCTGTGCATGTTGTACAAAGGTAAAATGGAGTTTTGTTGAAGAACCTAAGAGCAACTCCAACGCTGGTTTCTTAACCCAGCTGGAGTTGCTAAGATACGGTTTCTTATTTTTTTCAGCATTGGAGCTTGCTCAGTTGGCAGGTTCAGTTTCTTAGCTACAGTGCATGGTTGCTTCTGCAAGCAACTATGCTTTTTGGTTTCTTAGCATTAAAAATTATTATTTTCTCTCACTTCCCCAACAGATTTCAGAGGCAAACATAACAGAAAGGATGAAATTGAACAATGTAAATTAAACAGAGACATAATCAGAGGACGAAAATTGCAATTTTATTGAATGAATTGAAACTTTACAGGAAGAAATTGAAACTTAAAACACATAAATTGATATTTACAAACCCTAAAAAAAAAATCTTCTCTGGTGAGTTCTGGAAGCTCTGATCTGAGTAATGGCCCTTGCATGTGTGAAAAGGAAGGATTTTTGCAAGCTTCAAGGCTTTGAAGCTTGCAAACAGGGGTTGTGGGGGTCGGATTGAGGCTGTATGGTGGCGGTGGTGGTTGTTTGGTGGCCGATGGTGACTGCATGTGGTTGTTTAGTGGCGGCGGTTGATGTTTGGTGATCGGTTGGGGCTTTGGAGGAGTGGACCAGAGAGATCGAGGGAGAAGAAGTGAGGGAGAGAGGGAGGAGAAGAGGAGGCGTCGAGAGGAAGGAGAAAAGGAGAAGTGAGGCAGAGAGGAAGGATCTGCAGGGTTTAGGGTGAGAGGAAGGGGAAAAGGAGACGCTGCAGGTCAGGGAAAGAGGAAGGGGGAAAAAGGAAGGGGAAAAGAGGAAGGTGAGTGAGAGAGGTTGAAGAAGAAGCTGCGTGAGAGAAGAGAGGAAGAAGAAGCTGCGTGAGAGAAGAGAGGAAGAAGAGAGGAGCGGCTAGGGTTAGAATGGAGAGTGAGTGAGGAAAAATAGATTATATAGTGGGTGACCGGCTGAGCCGGTCATCCCACCGGCTGGAGCCGGTTTTCTGCCCGTTTGGGCTTTTTTTTTTGAATTTTTTTAAATTGAGCGGTTTGACCGGTTTTCTGACCGATTTTTCAATTCTCAGCTTCTTTACCGACCGTTTTTTCAATTCTCAGCTTCTTTACCTTATATATAGTGCAGTAGACCATTTGAAACACCAACATTTACTCCCACAATTTCTCTCTTGTCCAAAAATTCTCAAATTTCTCAAAATGTCTAATCCTTATGAGCAATACTATCCACTGCTCGACAATGAAACACCTCCTACAAGTGAAGGTTTGCAACCTTCGCCTATGTTTCCGGCACAAAACCAACCTCCGCAGATGATTCACCCGCAAAGCCAACCTATGATGGTGTTCCAACAACAAAACCAACATTCGCAGATGATTCACCCGCAAAGCCAACCTATGCCGATGTTCCAACAACAAAACCCACATCCGCAAATGTATCAACCACAAAGCCAACATCCGCAGATGTGTCACCCTCAAAACCAACCTCCTCACATCGGTGGTAATGTTCAAAATCCTTCGTATCAAATGTTTCCACAATCGTTCTACCATCAAAACCAACCTCAGGGTCAAATATTAAGTAAAATTAAATTTAAATTAAATTCGTATTAATTTTAATTAAATTATTTTTAAGTTGAAGTATTGATTTAGTATTAAATTTTAAATCTAAATTGAGTGAAAATAAATATTATTAAGGCTTAATACATCAGAAGGCCCCTAGAATTGTAAAGGGAATCAGTTTCAGGGCCTGAAAAATTTTCGCATCAAATTGGGTCCCTAAGAAATTTTTTTTAATTCAATTAAGGCCAAAGTGTGCCAGACCTCAATTTTGTCCTAGTCATAATTTACACGTGGCTTTTATAATTTTTTTTAATTAAAAAAAAAAATAATTCCAACTCATCTCATTTATTTAAAGAGAAAAATTAAAAATTAAAAAATTCCAATTTATTTAACTTTTATCCTAATTATATCTTTAATCTTATCTCCCTCAATCTCCATGGAATCAACAACAACAAATTCAGAAGAAAAAAAAATCCTCAGAATCAACAACAAATCTAACATCAACCACCATCTTCATCTTCATCCTCAAACCCAGAAACAACCACAAATTCAACATCACCCAAAAACAACCACAAATTCAACATCACTCATCGTCTTCATCTTCAGCCCCAAACCACCAAAGAGTCAAATACTGATTTCAAATCAAGGTTTCTTCACATAAAAGCTCTGAATGTCAAGAAGCCACAATCTTCAAGCTGGACAACCCATCAAAATGAACATTTATGTTTTAAATCATAAACATGATATGTGAACCAAATCACAAAACTTCTAGCTCATTAAAAAATCACAAACCAGATTCAACCCCTCTTTTGTGTGCTGGCAAGCAGTACAAAATCACAAACCAGATTCCACCACTGAGAAGCTCCACAACGCGATCCACCTCCTCGAGATCCAGCTCCGCTCCGAGTTGCTCTCCCGCCACGACAACCTCCTCTCCCATCTCTCCTCACGCCGACCACGCCCTCTCCACCCTCCTCTCCTCCCTCCAATCCTCCCAACGCCGCCTCCGATCTGAACTCTCCTAACCTCACCGCTCAATCGCTACCAAAACCTCCCACCTCTCCAACCTCCACGGAACCACCGAGCTTCTCCAGCACTCCTTCCACGCCCTCGCCTCTGCAAGAAGCTCCGAGACCTCATGGCAGCCGTCGATCCGGATAAGCTCGACCTCGCCAAGGCCGCGCAGTTCCACTCCATGATCCTGAGCCTCTTCGACGAGCACGACCTCGCCGGCATCGACGCCGTAGACGAGGAGCTCCGGTGGGTGAGGGAGAGCGGCGACAGGTTGAGGAGCGAAGCAATGAAGGTTCTGGAGAGGGGAATGGAAGGGTTGAACCAGGAAGAGGTTGGAACTGGGTTGTAGGTTTTCTATAATTTGGGTGAATTGAAGGGTAATTAGATTTAGGTTTTATTTTTTAGGAAATGAGTTGGAAAATAAAATAAAAATATTAAATGGTGTTTAAAAAAATTATAAAAGCCATGTGGAAAAAAAGTTTAAGACACATCAGCAGCTGGCACACTTTGCCCTTAATTGAATTAAAAAAAATTTCTTAGGGACCCAATTTGATGCAAAAATTTTACAGGTCCTGGAACTGATTCCCTTTACAATTTCAGGGACCTTCTGATGTATTAAGCCTATTATTAATTTATGTTGTATGGTGGGACACGGGTCCCACCCTTCAAATAGTAATTTAAGAAACCATGGGTTGGAGCAAAATCTGCTTCAGTTTCTTAGGAGTTTCTTAAGTCTGATGTGGCAGACAGGGCCCACAGGAATAGTGCTGAATAGTGCTGAATAGTGTGTTAAGAAACCAGATAAGAAATTGTGGGTTGGAGTTGCTCTAAGAATTTATAAGTCCAAGAAAATGGAGCAAAATGCTTAGAAATGAGGACATATAAGTTCACATAGTTTCTTATCTATCTTTGAAGTGATGGTTACTAGCTAGTGCTACTACTATTGACCAGTTGATAGGCTTTTTTAACCCAATATGAAGTAGACTTCAACTGCACTTCTGTTTTGCCATGAATCTACTGAAGTTTCAATACCAAATAGAAATTCACGGTATCCTTGGAAACAAATATATTTGCAGAGCTTCTGTAACAAATAATTTTTACAACTTTTGCACTCTATATTTGCCTGACCAATTTGCTATACCTTTTATTGACTCATTAGCAAAGCTGCAAAGATAATTAACTAAACATTTGCTACATACCAGTATAGGTTTTTTGTTTGAGGCTTTTCTTCACTGTCCTTTCTGCTACTCACAAGTCATAATTGTAGTTCTGAAATGGCTAATGAATCCAAAGTCGACATAAAGCCAAATATAATTAATTGGACAGAAAGCCTGAACAAATCAACAATGATTATTATCTTAATTCTTAACATGTAATATCAAACAACCAATTATCCCAAAAGCTTAAGTTGTTGGGTAATTATCATATGAATGGTTTTATTATATTCTAACACGCCCCTTCACGCAAGAGCCCTTTGGGCTTAAAGCGTGGACAGTGCACAAGCTCACCTACCATGTTCTTTTTAATTCAACTTTTTATTAGAATAATTGGAGCGGCAGGGATCGAACTCTGAACCGCTTGATCAAAGAGACTCTGATACCATGTTAGAATTAGGGACACCTAACATGTACCTTTACTTTTTTTAACATGTACCTTTACTTGATAAAGATATTTATGATTAATTGGCATGATATGCTGAGGGAGTTTGAAGACTTGAAGGTCAAAGAGCCTTACTCATTTTGGGACATATGGTTTTCATCCGTAAAGGTCTTAGACAAGGACCTGACTTTCCCGAGGACATCAGGTTGAAGGAGGCAGCATGCATCAAGCCGCTCAGGTGGCCACCGAGTACGGCATGAGGGCAACCATAATGCTCGATAAGCCGTTGTCTTAGAAGGTGATCTGCAAAAGAGGCTCGAGAGTGTGAACCAAATAAAATCTCATTGTGAACCTTAAGAGACCAAGATAAAGCCAACACGACTCAAACCTTAATCTCTCATAATACAAGTGAGCATGTCCCATTTCATTTCCTAGGCCACTTCTTATAGACCGAAGTGTGTGATTACATAATAAAGTCTCTTTAATTCCCTTTTCACAATCACAGTCTCCATCATGATCCTTGGTCTCGTCCCTCTATGGCATAGACGCGGCCGACTTCAAGGAAATGGAGACACAATCTCACCAATCTCGAGCAGACGCTTTTATTAGGCTGACCTTCAAATGAGTCTTTTTTATGAGAGAAGTTAACGATTCCTTTAATCTGATCGATGTAGGGTTGGGCTTAGCTATTGGTTGGGCCGGTCTAGTCCAATGACTTTGCTTTTCGGTTTGAAAAGTCTTACTGTGACTAGTGACTTTTGGGGTAAAATTAGGCTCACCTCAAATTGTTATCTCATGTAACAGTAGAAACGAAAGCACATTCTCAACTACGACCCAACAAAAGGGATAGCATCCAAAGCATGTTAACTGAGAAGTTTTTTTTGAATTTTTTTTTTTTGAATTTAACTGAGAAGTTACATATTGAAGCTTATGGATAAATGTGATTTCGGGGATTGAAATTACATATGGGACGTGCAAGAGACTGTCACTTGAGAGGGCTCTTTGGATTGACATTTTTCTAGCCTGAAATTCTTTTACATTTAACTTCTGTCCTTCACCTCCCTGAACAGCCAAAGCCTGAACATAGCAACAAAATTCTGTACCTTTACCTGAAAGATATTTATGGAGGCATGGTCACAAAATTCCATCAGGCCAGCATACAAATAGGACCGCAAGGAAAACACCAACCTCACCACCATCACACAAGTGCTCTCTTAGGAGGAGATAAGATTATGGCACTTCATCCACGTGGCAATATCATAGTGACTCCGATAGTAAAGGCTAACATTCAAAAGTTTACCACTCTCGTGAGGTTCATATGCTGCAATGTTTATCACTTTGGCAATATATATGCCCTGTTTGAGTATAAGCCTTGCAAGTATTTCTGACTAAGAAAGCAGAAGAAATGGCTTCCTCTATGATGACGTCCTCCGCTGTCACCACCATTAACGGTGCCTCTCCGGCACAGGCCAGCATGGTGGCTCCATTCACTGGCCTCAAGTCCATGGCTGGCTTCCCAGTTAGAAAGACAAACAATGACATTACCTCCATTGCAAACAACGGTGGAAGAGTACAATGCATGCAGGTAAGAAGCATCAAGATGATTACAATGATAATGCTACATGTTTTTGTACTATATAAAATAATAACATTTGATTAAGACAGTATTTCATCATAATCCATTCTGACACTTGAAGTTACTCACAAAAACTTCCAATAATTGAATGTGGGATAGTTTCCAAAGATGTACTAAATGACATTAAAGTCATTAGCAAATGTGAACAAGTACAAATTTATTAACCACTTTACTCAATCTTATGCATACTACTAGGTGTGGCCTCCTGTTGGCAAGAAGAAGTTCGAGACTCTTTCATACCTGCCACCACTCACCACAGAGCAACTGTTAAAGGAAGTTGAATACCTTCTTAGGAAGGGGTGGGTTCCTTGCTTGGAATTTGAGACAGAGGTCAATTCTCTTCCAACCCTTTGGTTCTTTACTTTGTACTTTGTAGTTTTTCATTATAAGCGTGTTTGGTTCTGCGGTAATAAGTCACATAATCACTTCTTGGGAGAAGCTGCAAGTAGCAGGTATGGCTAAGTGATGGCATACAATCCAAAACATGATACGTTAAGAAGCTGCATTTTGTAGCTTCTCACTATAAATGATTAGGATACTTCTCAACACAGAACCAAACACGCTAAAAGTATCGTGATTTAAACTTGTGTCACCACCGATTTAAACATGATATACATATATTATGAGCTTTGATGGTTGATTCCTTTCTTGGAATTTGAGTCGGAGATAAATTTACCTCCAGTAGGCCAACCTTTGGTTCTTTACATTCTAGATTTTCATTATGAGTTTGTTTGGTTCTGCGGCGGGAAGCCCCATAATCAATTTCTGGCAGAAGCTGCAAAGCTACAAATTGCAGCTTCTAGAGTTACCATACTTTAAATTGTGTGCCAGAACCAAACCAATCTAAACTTGCTAATATAACTTTTAGCTTTGATAGTTGATGATCTGTTTGCTGCATTTTGTATGTGCAGAAAGGCTTTGTTTACCGTGAGAACCACAAGTCACCTGGATACTATGACGGACGGTACTGGACCATGTGGAAGCTGCCCATGTTTGGCTGCAGTGATGCTGCTCAGGTGTTGAAGGAGCTTGATGAGGCTGTGAAGGCATACCCCAATGCTTTCGTTCGCATCATCGGATTCGACAACGTTCGCCAAGTGCAGTGCATCAGCTTCATTGCTCACAGGCCTGCAGGCTACTAAGTTTGAAATCTTCATACAAAAAGGCCTTGTGTTCAGTTTTTTCTTTTTCTTTGCCATCCTATATTTTGGCATCTTTTGTTCAGTTTCACATTTGCATATGCAAATGAATGTATAAGAGCTCATGAATGAATAATTTTCTTGTTTCCAAATTTCTTAAGAACACATTATCTGTGGTTTTCCTTCTAGTGGGTTTGCAATGATTACGAACAAAGGAAATAACAGTATGATATTAAGGCAAAGTATCAGATATATAAAACAGCCTCACACAAATGGATGTTCTGAATAGGTGTGTTTATAAATGTCATTGTTAAGTCAAAATGTCTATGACCAATTACACAATTGAACTATGATGTGTCAAGTTATCTGTTTGCATTAGTGGAAACAGATCCTAGTTTTTTTTTTTTTTGATAAGCACAGATCCTCGCTCGTACTTCTAGATAAAAAATAAATAGAACTCTTCTTACTGTCCGAAAAAAAGTCTGTTCACATTGCAATGAATGTTTGAGGTGTTTATTCTTCATGCCTACTACAAAGGTAAAATGGAGTTTTGTTAAAGAACATAAGAAGTTATAAGCCAAACACAATGAGCAAAATGCTTAGATAAATGGACATTTAAGTTCACATAGTTTCTGTCTATCTTTTGAAGTGTTGGTTGCTAGCTAGTACCTAATAGCTATAACTTTTGACCCTTTTATAGGATTTTAACCAGACATGAAGCATACTTCAACTGTACTTCTGTTGGCCATGTAGCTACTGAACTTTCAATACCAAATAGAAATTCACGGTATCCTTGGAAACAAATATATTTGCAGAGCTTCTGTTACAAAAAAATTACAACTTTTGCACTCAACATTTGCCTGACCAATTTGCTATACCTTTGATTGATTCATGCAAAGCTGCAAAGATAACTAAACACATGCTAATCCAGTATAGCACTTTGTTGGAGGCTTTTCTTCACTGACCTTTCTGCTACTTACAAACCATAATTGTTGTTCTGTAACGGCTAAATGAATCTCAATTCAACATAGAGCCAAATATAATTAGTTGGATTTTAACAAGTTATCTTACTATCAAAATAAAACAAATTTACCAACAGGGTGTTAGAGTAGTCGTAGGCAAGGTAGGCTCCTGTAAGGGTGATGACACAAATTCAAACTCCAAGAAAGTCATCCGTTGTGAGGGACTGTCACAGCTTCCTAAGCGAAATTAGTCTTGTTCTCGAAGAGGGTGTGGACACCTATCAAAGACCAAAAGTAAGAAATAAAACAAACTTTTTTTAAACATCAAAATTCCAATCTTGGTTAGAATCTGATTATTGGCTGATAACTAGTCTAGAGTCCATTATGTGATTTTGTTTGGAGCTTATTCCTGCTGGTAGTCATGGATTACTAATTGGCTAATCATTTAGTGGTTGTGGGGTTTGTGAATACCGGACCCTTCTGATAGCTACACTTGTGGGAAACGTTGCACTGAGATAAAGAAAAAGATAAGAGGTTCATTTAGCTACATGACTTGTACTTTTGAAAATGGAAATCCAACAAACAAAAGGGGAAGAATTGAGAAAATAAAATGTAATCATTTCAGAAAGAATAAAATATATCGTTTCCACTCTTTTTTATTTTCTCTACACTATTTTACAACTTATTTTTCTACTTATCTTTTTCCATTATATCACTTTATCAGAAGTTGCACAAATGTTGAGTAAGAATAAAATGACTCCAAAGAAGAAAAAAAATAGTGGTGTTTATGGTGATGATTTTCAAGTGTAAATTTTACAATAAAAACCCCCCATTCTCGTGTGGTTTATATGCTGCAATGTTTATCATTTCACAATCCAATGGTTGAAATTAGGCAGCATCCAAATCCACTCAATTTCAGACCACTTCATCAGAAATTATCAAAACTAAACCATTATATATACCCTGTTTGAGTGCAAGACTTGCAAGTATTTCTGACTAGAGAACTAAGAAAGGAGAAAGAAATGGCTTCCTCTATGATCACTTCCTCCGCCGTCACCACCATTAATGGTGCCTCCCCGGCACAGGCCAACATGGTGGCTCCATTCACTGGCCTCAAGTCCATGGCTGGCTTCCCAGTTAGAAAGACCAACACTGACATTACCTCCATTGCAAGCAACGGTGGAAGAGTACAATGCATGCAGGTAAGATGCCTCAAAATGATTACAATGCATCTTACATATTTTTTGTACCATAATAAGGTTACTTAAATTAATACCAAGTTTGGATCAGCTTCTATCTCCTCATAATCAATTTTGACACATAAAAGCTACTTGCAAAAGCTTCTCCCAAGAATTGATTATGGGTTTAGAATCAATTGTGGAAATGACATTAAAGTCATTGGCAAATGTAAACAAGTACAAATTTGCTTACCTCTTTACTCAATCTTATGCATACTACTAGGTGTGGCCTCCTGTTGGCAAGAAGAAGTTTGAGACTCTTTCATACCTGCCACCACTCACCACAGAGCAACTATTAAAGGAAGTGGAATACCTTCTTAGGAAGGGGTGGGTTCCTTGCTTGGAATTTGAGACGGAGGTCAATTCTCTTCAAACCCTTTGGTTCTTTACTTTGTTATTTTTCATTATTAGCATTTTTGGTTCTGCCGTAGAAAGTTTCATAATCACTTGAGAAAAACTACAAATAGCAGGTTGGATTGATGTTACACACAATCCAAAGCATGATATGTTCAGAAACAACACTTTGTAGCTTCTCTCTATAATTGATTACGAGACTTCTCACCACAGAATCAAACACGCTAAAAGTATCGTGATGATGATCTGTTTGCTGCATTTTGTATGTGCAGAAAGGCTTTGTCTACCGTGAGAACCACAAGTCACCTGGATACTATGACGGACGCTACTGGACCATGTGGAAGCTCCCCATGTTTGGGTGCAGTGATGCTGCCCAGGTGTTGAAGGAACTTGATGAGGCTGTGAAGGCATACCCGACCGCTTTTGTGCGCATCATTGGATTCGACAATGTTCGCCAAGTGCAGTGCATCAGCTTCATTGCACACAGGCCAGC